>NC_047123.1:17399425-17714652 GCF_902500255.1 Thalassophryne amazonica | reverse complement strand
CAACGCTCCGGTCAGGCGGAGGTCTTGAAAAATAAAGTCATACTGACCTATGGTTTTGTGTGAATACTGATAGAATAACTCCATTAATGTCAATTCTGTCATTTGTACATAGATAAAATATAACATATCTTTTAATGTTGAATAATGCACTAATTCTGAGGTTTTGTAACAAACACAGACAGATTGCAAAGGATTCTGGGTAAAAGTGCCTCGGCTAAACACTGATTGGTTCAGTCATTCATTATGTAAACCAACACGTTAATGTGTGTGTGTTGTGTAGTGTGTTGGTGTTTACAGATAAATGTGCTTTTGTGAAATATTCCATTTTTTATTTGTAAAAACAGGCATTTTTACAGAGCCCTGGAAGTGCCATCGCAAAATGTTTTGCATGTGGAGAGAATGTGTGCACATTTTATTAGTGCCGTGCGCATGTTTTATGATGTGCACACGTTTTATGATGTTGTAAAACGTGCACTCAATATTGTCTTGACACATGAATTTTGGCTTTACACTGTGCGAGTTTTGGCCCTTTTTCAGATGATTTTTCATTCGTGCGAGAATTTTTTGGACCGAGTTTCAGGTTAATAGCACGTCCTGCATTGTGTAGGGTATATGCAGTAACAAGCTGTGTTCAACATCTCACAACCACCTCCTGATCGCCAATTGTATGGTCGAATGAAAATCAAACCTGTTTGATATTATTCTGTATCCTGCCAGTTGTATCGAGCCAACTGCTTGCACTGTGCCTGTGCAAACACCGCAGGGCTGTCTTGTAATGTTTTTTGTTGTTGTTGTTGTTGTTGTTTTGTTTTTTGTTTTAATTTGTAAAAAAAACAAAACAAAAAAAAAGCCATTTGCAAAGCCAAAAAGTTGATTTGACAACCATCTGATATAACCGGGGTCAAAATAAGTAGAACACTGTCATCTACTGGTGCCCAGACACTTAGCACTTAGGGCAAATACTGCCATGAACACTACTGGCCAGTAGATGGCAGTAGAGACCGTGAAAACTTCCCAAAACAAAATCCCAGATAATCCGTGTCTGCTACATTTAAGATGTGTGGAATTTAACAAACGCAAATACAATAACGTCTATAAACCCAGGGAATATATTCACGAGAGTTTTAGGCACTAGAGTTTAATGCTGCTGTCCGTGGAGCCTGAACAGAGTGTCTGAAATGCATTTGTCCTGTCGTGAATGTACTGAGATTACCCTATCACCCATAATGCACTGCTGGGCACAGCATGTGCTCACAAAACCTTAAAAATTAGCGCATTACTTTAAAACTAAAACATATATCTGATATTTTCACTTTATAAAACGTCAGACATGACAGTAATTTTAAATAACTTGTCCAAAATTAGTTTGTTTAAAATTTGAACCATAAGTTAAAAATGTATGCCTCTGGATGACTTGGGTGATATTGCCAGTGTATCAGTATGGTGTTAAAGAATTTTTTTTTTTGTGACCAGTTCTCCTTTGCCTACAGAGGATAAAGTGGTTTCTTCTTAAAGCAGCTTTTTTCTGTTTGCAGAGGGTAGAACTATGCATTTCTTAGAAACTTTTAACAGGTACGTCTCAACTGATTTTAAATTTTTAAAATGTTTGCCGCTGTTCAGCTTGGTTTACTATGTTATCGGTCTAAAAGCTATCAGGCGTTATCGGAAGATAATTAGTCTGATAATGGTTTATAAAGTTATCTAAAAAGATAACCTGATAATGAAAACATTATCTTTGATAATTATCTGTTATCGGATTATCGGAAGTGTGCCCACCACTGCAATTGATGATGGTGTCCTCCGAGTTAAATGGATGGATCTTCTCCCAATCTTCGATTCAGTTCTTGAGCTGGCAAACTGCAAGTGCAAGAAGAATAAGTGCCACACCAAATCATGCACTTGTTTCAAGAATATGTTGCACAGAGTTCTGCTCTTGCACTGACTGAGAAAACAAAGATGCACCGGTAGAGGAGGAGCATTTCTTTGATGATGGGGATTTGGGGGATGCAGAGATAGATTCTGATGAAGGTGAAGTTGAATCAGATGACTAGACATTCCTGGCAGATGGTAAATGTAAAAAGTCATTTTGCAAAATGAAACGTATTCAAAGTCTTGAAATGCAATTTCAGGCTTTGCACTTTTTCACAGAAGATCGAGATAAAATATCAATGCTTCTTTAACCAATCTGACCTACTGCTACAAATTTCAAAGTACAAAATTTTCCCCTAATCTATAGAGTAACCTAAATTAAGAAATTGTTTCTCTTTCATAGAGCAGGTCTTGTCAAGATGCAACTACTCTGGTTGTGGTCAGAATTGTTTTATGTTTTGTTGTGTACTATGTAGCACGTGGGAAGGGGGTAATTTGACATTTTTTGTGTAAATTATGCTGGTTTTTTCCTCAGTTCTCAGCATGAAAAGAATCTAATTAATGTATATTTCAAGAAAAATGTGATTTTACAAATTGTTTTCATTGCAAAATGAATGGTTGCGATGCAGCCATGCCCCTTAGCAATGACTTCCTATTAAATTTCAATAAAGTCATTTTTCTCAAAAATGTGCAAGTGTGTTTGTGGTAACAAGCTGAAATGTGTTCACTATGTTCATCTTCATATAAAAAGGAGGCTTTTTTTAGTTACCAGGTCTATGCTACAAAAATCCTTTTCTAAGAACATTTTCGGGTCTCGTCTCATGGCCTACTACATCATTCTGGAAACACAAACTGCACCTGTGATCTGTAGACCACTAGAGGTCACCCTACCCTTGCAAACCCTGAACATATGAGTGGCCTTTTATGTGAAATTAATTCAGTCCTAATCATATGATACATCAATATCTGCGGCATTATTCTCACCTCAAAGCCGAGTTTCACCCCTCGAGCCCCCATCTTTGGTTTATCCTCACTAAAGTAGAAAACGGAATCCAGATGGTTCAGCAAAGAAACACAAAAAAAGATGAACAAAGTCACTGTCAGGTCACAAGTCGCTCATAACTGGGAAGCTCATTGGCATCAACAGTGATGGCTGGAAATATACAAACCATATCTTGATGGAATAAAATGTATCATTATAGATAATATATGGGTTTTGTGGAATATGGACCTTGTTGCTCCGACGCAGGTGACCTTCCTGGATGAGTAGATTTTGACTGTTACTTCTGTCAGACGATTTACCCAGATTGACTCCAAATATGAGTAAATTAAGTACTTTATTTTTTGGTGGTTTCTTGTGGTGGTGGTAGTAATACTAGTAGTAACTATTCCAAGCGTACCGCTTTCAGATAATAGATTTAAGACACTGTTATAACCTATATTTAATTCCAGAGTAACATATTTACAGTAACAGAAGATTTTTCTACATTTTCTTATTAATATATACACAACATTGAACGGCTCATAAATCTAACATGATAATAATAAAATGAATCATTATCTGTGGATCCAACTAGTGCATAGTGAGCATTCAATGCTATCTTTTTCTACTTTGTCTTTACGCATTCCACACATGAATTCTGGGTCAGGACTTTTAGACTTTGACATTTTCTTCTTTGTGGCATTCTGATAATTTTGGATCAATGTTGATGATCTGACAATAACTTCAGAGCGATGTGATCTAGAGGTGGGCGATACCGTGAATTTTGGTATTGATCCAGTACCAAGTAAATACAGGCCCAGTATCGCCGATATCGATACCAATACCAATGGTTTTTCATATTTAAGCTTCATAGATCCAAAGGATCCAAAAGACCTAGGATAGAATTTCGCCAAACATTGTACGTGACAACTAAATACTTTATTATCACAATCAACATTTTTGTTTAAAAAAATATCACTCAACACAACTTAAAGCAAAATCTTCTGAGGTAGAGGGCTGACAAACCACAATACAAGGAAGCACTGCTCCATGTTGTGTGACACAGTGCAGTGCTGCTTTTACAGACAGAGAGTTGACTTTGGTGCGTGCGGGAGAGAAAAAAAGCTTGAGTATCAATCTTTTTACACGAGGATCGTTCAGTATCAATACCAGCGTTGGTATCGATATTAGGATCGATCCGCCCACCTCTAATGTGATCTGTAAACTGCTCATTTGAAAACTGCCGTTTAATATTCTATTCTGTGAAGAACAGATAAGTAGAAGTTAATTTCTTGTATCATAAATCGTTCGGCGGCAAAAAAGATACACACTAAGCTATGTGGGCCTTATATGGCTGTGGCAGAAATTCGCACCCCTGTGAATAAAATCAAGTGCACCCTATTTTATTTATTTTTTTTAATCGGTGGGCTATTACCTGGTGGCTGCACTGGGACAGTAATAAAGGATGAGCAGGTTTACATGACCATAAGAATCAGATAAATGTTAGAAATCAGATAACTGTAATAATCTGATCTCTCGCATTTACATGCACTTCAGTAATCCGACAATCAGAAAATCCTGGTTTACATTATTTCGGTTCAGACACAACGGATCCCCGGAACTTTGTGATCTGATGAACGATGTTACGAGCCCTGATGAGGCAGCAGTGCTTCACGCTGTACGTCTGGAAATATGAGTGATGTTTGCTTTTACACATGTGCAAATATTAAAGAACAAAATAAATTGTTGTGTGGGCTGCCAGAAGAGGAGGTACTGCTGGCCCACCACCAGAAGGCGCCCTGCCTGAAGTGCGGGCTTCAGGCACGAGAGGGCGCTGCCGCCTCAGGAACAAGCCGTGGTGACACATCTGGTATAAAAGCAGGAAGACACCTCCACCAAACTGCCGAGATATCGTCTTCATCTGGAGGTAATACTCGCAGCCCCTTTTGTGAGATCGATAAATCTATTGTTGTGAGTGTTTGCAGGAGAACCGGTCGTTTTTGAGGAGGCTGTGCAAGACGGCGCTCCTTTTCAGCTGAGACCGCTGCAACTCGCTGAGTGAGAGGTGGAGGTGGCATTCCCACCATTGTTACTGGGTGTTCACACACCCACCCTTTGACTGTCTTTTGCTTTCTGCCAGCAGTACCAGATCCGACACGCCGGGAAGGTGGCCACCTGGGGACTCCGGGACTTGGCGGCTCCAGTATTCCTCGGGTTCAGGTGGCGGTGGAAATCGTGTGGTTCCGGTTCGTTTCCAGACGGGCGTCTCCTATCGTCGAGCCTGCCCACACGACACCTTTTATTAATTGACTGTTGCACATTCTGATTCTGCTGTGTTTGGTTGTGACATTCACACCAGTAAAGTGTTATAATTTGACTCCTTCCATTGTCCGTTCATTTACGCCCCCTGTTGTGGGTCCGTGTCACTACACTTTCCCAACATAAATCTGTTTAATATATACGTATACGTGTTTTATGTGGATGTAAACAGTGCCATTGATGGGTCAGTGGCTGAAGTTTTGTCTCGTGAACACCACATGGCACCCTTGCCCCCAAAAATTTAATGTTAAAAGTTGATTTTTTTTTTCTTGTCATGCACAGTAAAAAACAGATTCTCACAGTGTTTTGACATCACATTTTGAATTGACCAAAAATGGGGTAAAATTTGGTCTGATGAAAAAACAAACTTTTCCATGGTAATCAATCTATTTGAAGGGTATTTGGTGAAAATTTCATCAAAATCTGAGTTGGGCCATTGGGACACCTACAGTAGTGTTCAGAATAATAGTGGTGCTATGTGACTAAAAAGATTAATCCAGGTTTTGAGTATATTTCTTATTGTTACATGGGAAAGAAGGTACCAGTAGATTCTCACAAATCCAACAAGACCAAGCAATCATGATATGTACACTCTTAAGGCTATGAAATTGGGCTATTAGTAAAAAAAAAAAGTAGAAAAGGGGGTTTTCACAATAATAGTAGCATCTGATGTTGACGCTACAAACTCAAAACTATTATGTTCAAACTGCTTTTTTAGCAATCCTGTGAATCACTAAACTAGTATTTAGTTGTATAACCACAGTTATTCATGATTTCTTCACATCTGCGAGGCATTAATTTTGTTGGTTTGGAACCAAGATTTTGCTCGTTTACTAGTGTGCTTGGGGTCATTGTCTTGTTGAAACACCCATTTCAAGGGCATGTCCTCTTCAGCATAAGGCAACATGACCTCTTCAAGTATTTTGACATATCCAAACTGATCCATGATACCTGGTATGCGATATATAGGCCCAACACCATAGTAGGAGAAACATGCCCATATCATGATGCTTGCACCACCATGCTTCACTGTCTTCACTGTGAACTGTGGCTTGAATTCAGAGTTTGGGGGTCGTCTCACAAACTGTCTGCGGCCCTTGGACCCAAAAAGAACAATTTTACTCTCATCAGTCCACAAAATATTCCTCCATTTCTCTTTAGGCCAGTTGATGTGTTCTTTGGCAAATTGTAACCTCTTCTGCACATGTCTTTTATTTAACAGAGGGACTTTGCGGGGGATTCTTGCAAATAAATTAGCTTCACACAGGCGTCTTCTAACTGTCACAGCACTTACAGGTAACTTCAGACTGTCTTTGATCATCCTGGAGCTGATCAATGGGTGAGCCTTTGCCATACTGGTTATTCTATACTGGTAATGCAATGCTATACTAGTAAAGCATTGGAGATCATTGAAGATGAACAGCCTATAATTTTTTGCACCTGCGTATAAGTTTTCCCCTCTCCAATCAACTTTTTAATCAAACTACGCTGTTCTTCTGAACAATGTCTTGAACGTCCCATTTTCCTCAGGCTTTCAAAGAGAAAAGCATGTTCAACAGGTGCTGGCTTCATCCTTAAATAGGGGACACCTGATTCACACCTGTTTGTTCCACAAAACTGACAAACTCACTGACTGAATGCTGCACTACTGTTATTGTGAACACCCCCTTTTCTACTTTTTTTTTTTACTAATATTTCAATATTTTTTCAACAATATTTTTTTTTAATTTCATAGCCTTAAGACATCTGCACAACATCTACTTTTATCTTTATTCTTCAATCTTGCTGTAGTTCTTAAGTCACACGTTCACTGCACCAACTTATTCAATAAATTACAAAATAATAAAAAATAAAGGTTTTCCTCATATAAAAATGCACTACAGCAGGACTTTCAGAACTTCTTATTTGGTTTTGAGAACAATTTTGTAAGTGCATTTGTTTAATGCGTGTGTGTGTGTGTGTGTGTGTGACATTCTTTAAAGTAATATGAAATTTGACAATTTTTTCTTCATGTTTTGATTTGGAATAGAATATGCTCCCAGTGCATTTGCATGTATGGAAATAAAAGCTATTTGTAGAATTTTGAGCGTTACTCACTTTTTTAAACACTATTATTTTGAACACAACTGTATATAAACTAAAGTTTGTGGCTTGAGTAACAATTTATCAAATCCAAATTGGAGCAATGTGATTTACACAGAATAGCATTTGTGATTTGTTGTGTTCTTACAGGTCCCCGTGACAGCAACAGATCTTGAGCACACAGAACCAACTCTAATGTCAGGCAGAAAGGGAAAAGTCTACTTTCTGAAATCATACATCTAAATATTTGTCACAGAATAATTTTCAAAATGTCAAAATATCATAAATCATGAAGAAATTGAATATGCTAGCTGTATGAGTTCTTGGAGAAGGCAATTTGTCTGCATTGACTCAGTCAACCCAACTGAAAAAAGGGACCAGACTTATGGGGATGTAACCTGTGATGGACTGGCATCCCCTCCAGGGGGAGCTGTAGATTCTGCTTCATGTTGCAGTGTCTGTTGATAAGCACAGGCACCATTGGGACTTAGACTTTGCACAGTGTTCAGCTACATGCACTCAGGTGTATGAAAAGATGGGGGCACTGCACAACTGCTCCAGTGACAGACTGTATTTGTAAGCAGGGGTTTCATTGAGGTACAAAGTCAAAAATGGAATGAAAAAAGTGCTCACTTTTTCATCCAGCTATCCATCCATTTCCTATAACTGCTTACTCCAATTAAGGGTCACAGAGGACTGGAATCTATTCCAGCAGACATGGGGGGGGGGGGGGGGGGATGCCAGTCTATTGTAGGGCCACATATACACAGACAAAGACATTCAATTTAGAGTCACCAGTTCACTTAACCTGCATGTCTGTGGAAGTGGGAGGGAGCCAGAGCACCAGGAGAGAACCCACACAGACACGGGGAGAACATGCAAACTCCACACAGAAAGGTCAAGGCGGGAAACAATCCCACCACCTTCTTACTGTGACACAACAGTGTTAACCACAATGCCACTGTGCCACCTCGGAAGCAAAAATAAGAACGAATGTCATTTCAGTTAACTTATAAATTACAATAATACTGCATTGTTCTTATTGGCAAGAATCTGAGACTGTTTTTGTTGTTGTTTTTACATTATTTAAATGGGCAAGACACTTTTCAGACGTTAGATATTTCTGTATTATAAATCCTTTTTTAAACTAATCTTCTGTAATAGTCTAATAATTTGTGATATGAATTTTCTATTTTTGTAGCTCTAGGCTATAATGATCAAAATTAAAATAAAAAAAATGAATGAAACATTTTAGTCTCTGTACTGAAACTAGAATATGTAAAAAAAAATTTTTCACTATATTCTAATTTTCTGTATTTTATGTATACACCTGTATTTTTCACTGTTACTTATATTATTATGATATATGCTCAAACAATATTCTGCAGAACATGCTGTTTTTCCTCTTCCATTCAATTTAATTTTAGACATGGTCCAGCACATAGGTGTCTCAGTGTTCAGGACCCCAGCGGCTGGAAAGGTTCATGTTTCATCTGGCTATGGCAGATACTGTCAAGAAATGTAGGTGGACCGGTTGTCTGCTTTGATGGTTCCCATCCAGGGCTGAAGATGTTTCTGCAGTGTAGTTGACCCAGCGACGTGTGCCACCACCACATATGCCCAGACCTGGCCTCAGTCTGGTTTTATTTTGCTTATTCCTTCACAACACACATCATAAATGTCTTCAATCAAACCTAACACTATTTTCCAATTACACAAAATTTTACCTGGGAAAAAAATTTGCAAGGTCAAAGTCCTGTTAGAAGTGGCGTCTCATAAGCTAAATAAGAAGTGATCAAATGTCAGGTGTATGCATTTAGTCCATGCATGTGGAAGTTTTTTTTTTTTGTGGTGTTGTCTGTTTTTCCCCCCAACTTGATCACTTTTTGAATTCTTTTTCAGATAATTTGCACAATTTGTCATTGCTTTTTGGCACTTGGTTTCCAACTAATAACCGGAAGACAGACAAACAGGCATAGAGCTGGAACCTCCATCCAATTTTTGATGGTGTAGATGAATCCAAAACAGAAAAATGAGAGTGAGTGAGGCACTTTTGATGGAGATATAATGCAAAATGTAAACCAAATGGGCTTTTCAATATTAAATTCAAATGTCCACAAAATCCAAACTTTGTCAGGTGATAGTGAGTGCCAGTCTGCACCTTGCTTTCAAATATGAGAGTGATTGGGGTACGTTTGATTAAGATATAACGTAAAATATACATTAAATGGGGTTTTCAATGCTAAATTTAAATGGCCACAAAATCTGTAATGGATCAAACTTTCAATTGATAGAGGATCCCATCCTACATAACGCCCTTAAATATGAACGAAATTAGATCTTTTTTGACAGTTTTTTGAAAATTAGTTCAATGTAAAAGTAGGGATTTTTCCTGTCTTTGACCTTTGACTCATGTATGACCTTGAAAACAGAATCACTTCTTGCCTATCAGGATATGAATCTTCAGTAAAAATTTCATAACGATATGTGAAATCTGTTGGATTCAGGCTGTTCACACGGTCAAAAACATAACCTCCTTCAACTTCACTGGCGGAGGTAAACATGCAGAAATGTCTTCTGATTTCAAGGTGAAATGTGGTCAAAACGCTAAAAAGAAACCCTCACGGTAATGTGCATATTTTGCATAAATTGCTGGATTGTATTGTCAGACATCTGTTAAAAATATACTTGTCACACACATCAACCTGCTGTTTGACATAACATTTAGAATAGGAAAAACCAAAGCTTTATTATATATATCTCCACTAGATGGCAGTATAACCCTGTGTCTGCACTGCACCATATAACATACAGGCCACAGTGTAAAATGGACATGGATTAAAGTCTTGGAAATAATTTGTCTTCTATCCACGGTGTTATCCGTCTTTATGTGCATAACCTCATCAAGGCACAATGTGTTCTACACGTGCACAGATACCACGCACCAGTCCAGAGTTTGTGCGTTTGTTCGATTGCTATCTGCAGGAAACCTGGGAGTGATTTATGTGTGTGTCTCCAATGACAGACAGTCGACATTAAATGAAGGTTTGTGCATATCGGAGAAAGACGAGGGCGACGTTTAAGAAGCCGTACCGAACGCATCTACAAATGCACATTTTGAAAAGCACAGGAAATGTACTGAGCAAAACCTTTCCAGGGACAATCTGATGGGATGGTGATGAGATGAGAAGCATTTCAAAAGTCCTTTTTGTTTCATTGAATATTTTCGAGCCAGTATATAATGCGCCTTTTGTTCATGGTTCTGTGCGAAGCCGCCACCTCACTCGATTTGAAAAACTGCAAACGTGATCTATTGCTCCAATTCACCGTGCAACAAGCCATATTATTCCAGATATTTGTCATATAATCAGGCATGCACATAACTAGTACTCATGGCGCTTGTGCACGCTAAAAATAAACTGTACTGTAACTGTAAGTGTTTCCCTCTGTGTGCTGTCTGCTGTGCATCAATGATTTTTAGCACACACGAGCAAGATGAGTACCAGTTATGTGCACCCCTGCATACAGTAGTGTTCAGAATAATAGTAGTGCTATGTGACTAAAAAGATTAATCCAGGTTTTGAGTATACGTATTTCTTATTGTTACATGGGAAACAAGGTACCAGTAGATTCAGTAGATTCTCACAAATCCAACAAGACCAAGCATTCATGATATGCACACTCTTAAGGCTATGAAATTGGGCTATTAGTTAAAAAAAAAGTAGAAAAGAGGGTGTTCACAATAATAGTAGCATCTGCTGTTGACGCTACAAACTCAAAACTATTATGTTCAAACTGCTTTTTTAGCAATCCTGTGAATCACTAAACTAGTATTTAGTTGTATAACCACAGTTTTTCATGATTTCTTCACATCTGCGAGGGATTAATTTTGTTGGTTTGGAACCAAGATTTTGCTTGGTTACTAGTGTGCTTGGGGTCATTGTCTTGTTGAAACACCCATTTCAAGGGCATGTCCTCTTCAGCATAAGGCAACATGACCTCTTCAAGTATTTTGACATATCCAAACTGATCCATGATACCTGGTATGCGATATATAGGCCCAACACCATAGTAGGAGAAACATGCCCATATCATGATGCTTGCACCACCAGGCTTCACTGTCTTCACTGTGAACTGTGGCTTGAATTCAGAGTTTGGGGGTCGTCTCACAAACTGTCTGTGGCCCTTGGAACCAAAAAGAACAATTTTACTCTCATCAGTCCACAAAATATTCCTGCATTTCTCTTTAGGCCTGATGTGTTCTTTGGCAAATTGTAACCTCTTCTGCACATGTCTTTTATTTAACAGAGGGACTTTGCAGGGATTCTTGAAAATAAATTAGCTTCACACAGGCGTCTTCTAACTGTCACAGCACTTACAGGTAACTCCAGACTGTCTTTGATCATCCTGGAGCTGATCAATGGGGTGAGTCTTTGCCATTCTGGTCATTCTTCTATCCATTTTGATGGTTGTTTTCCGTTTTCTTCCACGCGTCTCTGTTGTTTTTTTTTTTTGTCCATTTTAAAGCATTGGAGATAATTTTTTGCACCTGCGTATACGTTTCCCCTCTCCAATCAACTTTTTAATCAAACTCCGCTGTTCTTCTGAACAATGTCTTGAACGTCCCATTTTCCTCAGGCTTTCAAAGAGAAAAGCATGTTCAACAGGTGCTGGTTTCATCCTTAAATAGGGGACACCTGATTCACACCTGTTTGTTCCACAAAATTGATGAACTCACTGACTGAATGCCACACTACTATTATTGTGAACACCCCCTTTTTCTACTTTTTTTTTTTACTAATAGCCCATTTTCATAGCCTTAAGAGTGTGTATATCATGAATGCTTGGTCTTGTTGGATTTGCGAGAATCTACTGAATCTACTGGTACCTTGTTTCCCATGTAACAATAAGAAATATACTCAAAACCTGGATTAATCTTTTTAGTCACACAGCACTACTATCATTCTGAACATACTCCCACAGGAGCCCTTCAGACATGCTAATGTTAACCGTCAGCATGTCTGATAATAAAATAAGCTTATGAAGTACAAAAATAAAATGTCTTTTTTGTGTTTATCAGCAGATTGCAATCTAGCTTTAGATATGCATATTGCCACCTACTGTATCGGAGTGGGTGGTATCATGGCATTAATTATTAAGTCAATACAATACTGAACATGAAACAAAAACAAGAACAGTTATTTCTTTTTTTTAAGGGTGGGGTGTGTCAAAAAACACAATGTGGCAACTACTGTTCACCTGGGTGAAGACGGGTACCTCTGGTAGGATATAAAAATTTCAAGAGGACCAATCAATGACCAGTGGTCTCAGTGTCTGGGTTTGTCATTGTTCTGGATCAAGACGAACATCCAGACTTTCCATGAGTGTCTTGACTTGGCCATCAGAAGTATATCTGTATTTAGTGGAACTGTTGAACTTATGGAGCTATTCACTTATCTTAGCAATGACATATGACTATGGGTCCTTAACCTTTGAGGTCAATAGACGTTTCAGAGCTAATCAGTCATGAGATCCCTGGACAAAGGTATTAGATGATGCTGATATGTTTGGAGAAAAACTAAGGTCAAAGTCTTTAGGACAGAGGTCTGATTCCAGAAAGAGCCAAGAGGGTTCAGATTTTCTTTGCAACCATTCATTCCACCAGGTGATTTCACTGATTATCTGATTCCATCTGCTCAAAGTGATGTTAATCAGAGAAATTCCTTTCTGGAATCAGTTTGAGACCTCTGCTTTAGGGTCTTGGTGCTTTCTGTCTTACTTTTGAGTTGTGAGACCTGGATGCCAACCAATGACCTAAAGTGAAGACTAGGTAGATGTCTTTGGTGCTTGGTCTTGTTGGAGGATCCTTGGGTATGGTTAGAATAACTGTGTCAAATGAACAGTTACTTCATGAAACTTGATTGGGGAGTATCACTTTGTAAGGGAACGTCAACGGCAACATTTCAATGATGTGTTGTGTTTCTGGGAACATGAATCCAGTGCCTCAGTTTTGCAGACCCTTGTGGTTCGAGAAGGTCAGATAGATGGTTACTTTCAAGAGGTGGGGATGGAGTGGTTGTCTGCTTCAGCCGCTGGCGTCCATGCTCCAATTTGATTGTCATGTGGTGGATGCGGCACCACTGCATGCTGCCAGACCTGACCTCCTAAGAGCTATACAGGACAAAGACAACATAATCCATGAATTTTAAGTGCCCATTCCTGTTAAAGGTCTGTTAATGTAATTATGATGTAATTTTTGCAGGATTTACAAACTAAAAGTGCTTTAAAGTAAGGTAATGAAATATTCAATCAGTTACTGAAAGCAGGTTTTGAAGTGAAGGAGACTCGTGGAAGAAGTCCCATGACAGTTCTGGACTGCTCGTAAATACAGAAACATTGATGAAGGCAGAAGATCTCTTCTTATTTCACTCATACCATTTTCAAGCAAATCTGTTTGAAAGAGTGGCTCTTGAATGAGCTTTAATGATTTTAATGAACCATGTTCAACTTCAAGTGTTGAACCATGACGTTGACATACTTCACAGTTCAACCCGTGAAGTATGTTGGTTAATGGTTCAACCCAAGTAACCCAAGTTTGTTAGCTTAAAACCCTTAAAACCCAAGCATGTTTGCATATACTTGGGTTTTAAGTCCGACTTGATATCTGGAAGAAAAGGTTTTTTTACACCTGACAATGGAATCCATGCAGGTGAACATCTCCCATCCTGCGTAGTAGAAGATTAAGGCTGGTTCAGTCTGCCAACCACCCATTCAGACCAGGAGCCCATCATATCTCCCAAAATGAGCAATCTATCCACCACAGTTGGGTGTTACATGGCCATCCCTTTGGCTTGTCTAGCTGCTGGGGTCTTCTGTATTAAAGTAATAGGGGAGCTACGACCACTACCTTTCCACCCCCCCCGGACTAAACCAAACCGACTTTTTTAGGTTCCTTTGATGACCCCAAAACACAATCAGGATGTTCCCAAAAATAAAAACTGGCCTCAAGCCAGTTAGCCAAGATGGCATCCAAGATGGCCACCAAAATGGGTTTTTTCCACTAAAACACCTTTAAACAACATATAAACAACTTAAATATCACAGAGATTCAATAGGAAGACCATTGCAGGTCACAGCAAACTCATTTGTGCCTAAACTAAATTAATTCATGGGTTTAAGATTCAAAATGGTGTCCAAAATGGCTGCCAATAGACCCTTATCATTAAAATACATAGGAAGTTGTTTATATGTTGTTTAAAGGGGTTTTAGTGAACAAACCCTATTTTGGTGGCCATCTTGGACGCCATCTTAGAGAACTGGCTTGAGGCCAGTTTTTATTTTTGGGACCATCCTGGTTGTGTTTTGGGGTCATCTAAGGAACCTAAAAAAGTTGGTTTGGTTTAGTCCTGGGGGGTTGTGCAAAGGTAGTGGTCGTAGCTTCCCTAGTATTATACAGGAATAACGGAGGCACCAGGACTCCAAAGACTTGAACTTTCGTCGTCTTCCAAAGGTATCTTTGGAAGACGACGAAAGTCATGATTCTGTAAGCTCTTCCCACGTCGTTTAACTTCGAGACCCAAGAATCTCACTGTTGGCAAGTTCAACAGCTGTTGCATAGAGGGTGAGTCCTAGAACTCACGATAAAATAGGACACCTCAACCTTTCAAGAGGTGCAACCTGGATATCAACCAACTACACAAAGATCACAGCAAAGGCGTAGGTGTCACGTGGTTCAGATGGGCAGTAGTGAACCTTTTAAGAGCAGGACTACAACCCTGACTCATGTGAACGTGGACTAAACAACCATAAAATACTACCTCACATGACCTCTACAAAACCAAAAGACTGGTTGAGTACAGCCGGAATGCTAAGCAGCTATTCTGCAATTATCACCATAATATCAAATACCGTGGCAGCTTTTGAAGCCCAGCGGCTGTGTACTGAAATACTGTTTTTTGTACTTGTATGCACGATTTTCATTTCAAGGTTGGCAACTTAGATGTCAAGCAAAAAGCTGCTGAGGGTTTCCAAGCGGATAAAGTAACCCCTGCAACACTTTGTACCACAGTTCACAACAGTACCTGTGTTTACTGTCGCAAGCTACGATAAATGACGCTTCCATTTGTGGAAGTACTTGGCATTTAGACTTAATGAGGAAATAAAGCTGCACGACTGTGAACGTTGGAAATGTCACCCGTTTGACACTGTTGTAAAACATGGTTGCAGGGTCAAACTCTGAATGTAAAAGCCCTTCTAAAAATCAGGCACTATATACGCTGCTTGGAGACATGCCTTAAGAAAAAACCCAAAGAGAACAATCCTTGACATCTTTGTGTGTGGGGCATTCAAGCGGACATTTCAATTGAACATTTGTGCTTTCACACCGTTATAGCAGAAGTGTTCAGAAGAGGAGTCACCTGAGTGACTATTCTCATAAGAAAAATGGTTGAATTATCGTGGAAATCTCCTTAAAAATTGCAGGTGTGGTGGGAGTCAGTGGTTGGGAACTGTTTGAATCTTACAAACAGCATGAGATGCAGTCTGAATTTGCCTGCTTTTTGGGATCCCAGTTGTGACTGATCAAGTATAATGGGCCCTATCTTACACCCAGTACAAGGCACAGATTGTGTACATATTATTTGCATATTATCCAACCCATAAACAAGTTAAGAGGTGGATCGTGGGCAAGACTGGTGTGACGAATGTAGCCCGAACATGGTCCCAATTTTGTTGCTACCAAACAAGCTAAAGCTAACAGGCTAACCTTTGTTTGGGTGTTGTATTAATGCATATTTATGTGGAATGGGCAGTGGTTTCATATTATGCTGTTTTTGTGTGGATATTAAAATTATGATCAGCATATTGCTGTTGTGTGTTGGGGGGTTTGGCTGGACATTTGGGTGCTGTTTTCTTTTCTTTGCTCTCCAGGTGGTATGCAAACTGTTTTTTTCTGTGGAGAAGGTGTTGGTGGAAGAGTCCTTCATCCTCATCAGAACTATTGGCTGCACCTGTGGAGGATGTTCACATGCAGGCCTAACAACTTGCAGCACCTGTGGATGATGCTCACGTGCAGACTTAAAGACTTTCAGCTGAAGCAGATAATGAGATGGCGTTCTGCATTTAAGCCATGAGTGATTTGAGCAGAATTGCCGGGAACTCGACCTTGTGACGTTTGGTTGTGAGACGCTGAGGACCGCGCCTGGGTTTGACACATCGTGCCTGTGAAGGAGGACGGGTGAGGGACACATGCTGTCAGCACACATCAGAGGTGATTATCGTCTGAATAATCGTTAATAGTAATTTGGCGTTTTGTTACGCAGTATATTTGAACATTGATGAGAATTGTGCAGTTTGCTTCTCACTGCTGTGGCGTACGGATTGATGATCCTCCACCTGTTGTGAGAAGCTGCTCATTTACATAAAGCTTAAATTCAGACCTGAATGTGTTGCTGATAGTGTGTGCCTCTGAGGGATATTTGCTGTAGCTCTGTTGACTTACCTCACCTTTTCCGTCCTTCACAGAGTCAGTTTATCGTATTCACCTGGGGGGTGTTCGGCGGTGAATCTGAGTCCAGAAGTGCCGGGCATTGATCCATTTGGGTGCTGGAGAGCGTGCCGTCCTTCACCTTGCCAAGACAGCTGAATATTTATGTTGTACACGGATTATTGCACATGAGGGGGAATAAATTTGTTTCTTGGAACCGCTTTCTGGTTATTTAGCGCTGGGCCATTGACAGATGCTGGTTCGGTTCTCTGACCCGCGTCAGCACATAACAATTGCCTCAGTAACCGTGAAATAATACTGGCGATAACTTCTCGATACCTGCTAATTAGTGCTAACATTGTGAAACATACAAATAAAACAAAACTAAAATTGAATTCACTGGAAATACAATTAACAGCACTGCAAGCCATATTACCTTAGGTATTTGTCATAAAAAACGCAAAGTACAAACAGTTAAGTCACAACAACAGCTAGCTGTCACTGCTAGTGATGCCCCAACCAGACACACTAGCTGCCACTCAAAGTGACCACGCCCCTAACTTTTCATACCCTAATGGCTTAAAACAGCTTAAACGACAAGTTAAGTCCCACCCCCACCCCTGAGACAGGTGTGATCAACAGGCAAACTATCTGTAGATACCAAAACTTTTTTTTTTGGACCAAGCTTATACATGTTTATTTCTTCTATAAAGTTTTGGATTTTAAAACGGGAAGTGGCTTGATTTCGGAGGGAGCCTCAAATGGCCATTCAAGGAATTTGATTTTCAATCCTATTTGAGCCAAACATGAGGCATACATAGGTGGGTTCCAGAACTGCACTGGCTAAAGGTCAACAGTGGTTAATGATTAATGACAGTGCAGTCCCAAAAATATGACTTGATAAACACCTGAACCAAGGACCTGAAGATTGGACATGTTCAGCCTTTATACATGACCTATTCATGGGTTCATTCTGACATAGGCAGACTGCAAACACAGCGGCTCATATTGGCTCTTCCAGGTTCCCATAGAAAACCTATGTTAGATATCATGCAGGGTTCATCCATAGGCAAACAAAGTTGCCTTGGGGATTGATCCAGTGTATCAAAGTTCAAGACAAGCTAATCAGTTCATCCTTGCTATATGTGCTTTTTTAAATTGTTGAGTTATAACATTTATTGCTTTTGATTTTTCCTCTACACAAGCTGACAGGGACGGACAAACTTACTCACCCACTCATCTACAGTAGTGTTCAGAATAATAGTAGTGCTATGTGACCAAAAAGATTAATCCAGGTTTTGAGTATATTTCTTATTGTTACATGGGAAACAAGGTACCAGTAGATTCAGTAGATTCTCACAAATCCAACAAGACCAAGCATTGATGATATGCACACTCTTAAGGCTATGAAATTGGCTATTAGTAAAAAAAGTAGAAAAGGGGGTGTTCACAATAATAGTAGCATCTGCTGTTGACGCTACAAACTCAAAACTATTATGTTCACACTGCTTTTTTAGCAATCCTGTGAATCACTAAACTAGTATTTAGTTGTATATCCACAGTTTTTCATGATTTCTTCACATCTGCGAGGCATTAATTTTTTTTGGTTTGGAACCAAGATTTTGCAAGTTTACTAGTGTGCTTGGGGTCATTGTCTTGTTGAAACACCCATTTCAAGGGCATGTCCCCTTCAGCATAAGGCAACATGACCTCTTCAAGTATTTTGACATATCCAAACTGATCCCTGATACCTGGTATGCGATATATAGGCCCAACACCATAGTAGGAGAAACATGCCCATATCATGATGCTTGCACCACCATGCTTTACTGTCTTCACTGTGAACTGTGGCTTGAATTCAGAGTTTGGGGGTCGTCTCACAAACTGTCTGCGGCCCTTGGACCCAAAAAGAACAATTTTACTCTCATCAGTCCACAAAATATTCCTCCATTTCTCTTTAGGCCAGTTGATGGTTGTTTTCCATTTTCTTCCATACGTCTCTGTTTTTTTTTTTTGTCCATTTTAAAGCATTGGAGATCATTGTAGATGAACAGCCTATAATTTTTTGCACCTGCGTATAAGTTTTCCCCTCTCCAATCAACTTTTTAATCAAACTACACTGTTCTTCTGAACAATGTCTTGAACGTCCCATTTTCCTCAGGCTTTCAAAGAGAAAAATGTTCAACAGGTGCTGGCTTCATCCTTAAATAGGGGACACCTGATTCACACCTGTTTGTTCCACAAAACTGATGAACTCACGGACTGATTGCCACACTACTATTATTGTGAACACCCCCTTTTCTTTTTCTTTACTAATAGCCCAATTTCATAGCCTTAAGAGTGTGCATATCATGAATGCTTGGTCTTGTTGGATTTGTGAGAATCTACTGAATCTACTGGTACCTTGTTTTCCATGTAACAATAAGAAATATACTAAAAACCTGGATTAATCTTTTTAGTCACATAGCACTACTGTTATTCTGAACACTACTGTACATTTTTGCTGTTCAAATGCATGATTTTAAAGAAAAAAAATATGTCCATAAACAAACATCTGCTTCTATGTAACAAAGACTGGGTAAAATCAGCATGACTCAGCAATATACGGTGTGATCACATATGAGGCAGTTAAATGTACGCAGTTGCTGGAGGATGAAGCTGTAAAGACGTGGATGGCAGCTGTCATGGTGCCAGCCTCATTTGGCAAAGGCATCTCCTCCCTGTGAGGAGGGAAACCACTCAATAAAAGCTGATGGCAATCCCGAGCCGCATCTTGGCTTCTGACATGATGGATTCGCTTAATCATGAGAGCATTTTGGGATTTATGGATAACAAGGATGTGAGCCTCATTTTTCACTGCCGCAGATCCTCAATTCCAGCGAAAGCCACTGATTCACACCCACTGCGCACCGTCGCCTTCCTCAAGATTCACAGCCAGTGATGCTAGCAACTAGTTTAATTTCTATTTACAGATTACAGTGTTGACAAATCCATAGAAAAAATACATGACTATGACTAGAGCAGCGCGGTGATGGACCGTGATTAGTAACTTGGCAGCAAACAACCAAGCTGGTCTGGTGCGCCATTTTAATGGCTAAGCAGTTAGCGTGCTAGCTTGTTGGGTCCAAGCGGCATCCTCTGGTGCTGAAAAATTAAGCTAATGCAGAAGTGCCAAAATAATAATTAGGGAAGTGGTTGCTTTGAGTGACAGTTTGTGTGCTCAGTACAGGAACATGCTAGCAGTCACTACAAGCAGTGGCTGCTAATAGTGACTGCTAGCTGCTGTGAACTCAAATTAGTTTTTTCTTTCTGAGCATTTTATGACAAATATCTGAATACAGCTTGCTGTGTTGTTAATTATACTGACATACCAACTAAGAAATCAGGGCTACAATACTTCAGGTGATTAAAATTTTCGTTTTAATGTGTATGTTAGCAAGACTAATTAGAAAGTATCATTAGCATGGTGATGTTAGCGTCATTGATAATGCCATGATTCCAGAGGCAATATCCTGACCATAATTTTTAATAAACACCCAAATCACCCATTATGAAAAGCACCGCTCAGTCTAAAAAATATGCGTCAATCAAACACTGGAACCAAGATGCGCTAAACCAGCTACCTTATGCACCTGGTGTATAGACTGACGGGGTCAGCAAAGACATTTTGGGAATCTAAGAATCAATTTTCCCACGCCGCAGTTATTGCACTTAACGTTAGTCCAGGTCTCTTAGCAGAGATGACATGGGACATGGCTGTAATATTTTGAAAGGATTTTTTTGCGTTGTCTGTATCTCTTGCCTGCTGCCTCCACACATGCATGTTGTATGCACAAATTCCTTGCCAGAAACCCTCTCACTTCTGAGTTCGCTATCTCAATAGCAATGCTACACCTAGCACACCTGTGATTTAATGGAGTGATTGATGACCCTTTGATTTGTACATTTCAACTTTAAAAATGCCAAAGTACAACTCCTTTACATTCTGCACCCTAGTTTGTGATCAGCGTAAATAGCGCTGTGGATTTGGCCACAGATGTTGAAGATAGGGCCCCGAGAGCTGATACCTGAAGGCTCAAGCACTATTCGCTATCTCAAAAGACAAATCTCAAAGCCACACAGACAATATTTTCTTTATTTTCCTGATTTTGCAGAAATTTGCTGATGTTTTTCAAAAGAGGCCATTGAGGCCACGGTATGAATTTTTCATTGATTATTTCAGTGCAGTTAGCCAGAGCTCATGTTTACTGTGAGCTTCTTCTGCATCATATCTTTGCCCAGCAGGCCCATTTCCTAGGAGACTTTACCCCATTCTGCTTAACGTGAAGCTTTTGTACTGCGTATTACTCATTCTTGGACCCAGACACAACAAAAGGTACACCAGAGACCGTGCCTACATTCACGCTGGAGGAACATGAGGAATAAATCTATACTGTGAATGCTCGGTGCTTCATTAGAAACAGATGATGGATTTAAGTTCTGGTAGAAACTGCTGATGAAAGCTTGAAGGTCTTTTTGGCTGGCTTGGAGCTGCTCAACCTTCCTTAACCATGCTAAATGAGCTCTCAGTCACAAAAGAAGACCAGGCCACCACGGGGCCTCATCGGGCCCCGCCTCACTTCAACGGCCCTTGGTCTCGTCGCTCACAGCGCTCCCATTTTTTTCATTTTTCAATGTGGCCAGGAGCCAGCTGGCTTTATTGGAGTTATAGCCTCAAACATTCCATCCTCTGTCTCAACACTTTCTCCATTTTCTCTATGCCTCACTTCATCGTCATTTCTCTTGCAGTTTCAAACTTTATTCCCTTTTCTCTTGTTTTCTATTTTCCCCTTTAATCCTTCAACTTACCTCAAAGTTTGCTCATCTGCTGCACTTTGTGGCGGTTTTTCCTTCTAAATAGAGGTGGGCGGATTGACCCTAATATCGATAATATCGTTTCCAATGCTGGTATTGATATTGAACAAAAAGATCGATACTCAAGCTTTTTTTTCTCTCCCGCACGCAATGACTGCTGCGCACGCAGATTCATCAAAGTCTACTGTCTGTCTGTAAGAGCAGCACTGCGCTGTGTCACACAACACCCTTTTATTGTGGTTTGTCAGCCCTCTACCTCAGGAGATTTTGTTTTGTGTTGAGTGATTTTTTTTTTAAACAAAAATGTTGATTGTGATAAAGTATTTTGTTGTTACTTACAATGTTTGGCGAAATTCTATCCTAGGTCTTTTGGATCCTTTGCATCTATGAAGCTTAAATATGAAAAAGTATCGGTATTGGTATCAATATCGGCAATACTGGGCCTGTATTTATTTGGTATTGGATAAATACCAAAATTCCTGGTATTGCCGATATTGGTATCGGTATCAATATCGGCGATACTGGGCCTGTATTTACCCTGGTATCGGATCAATACCAAAATTCCTGGTATTGCCCACCTCTACTTCTAAACCCTCAAACAACACCGCCAACACAAATGCTACTCTCAGCCAGATTAAATTCTCCTCCTTCCTACTTTCAGCAAAATCCTCTGAGCCGTGTTCATTTACTTAGATTTAATTTTGTTTTTGCAAAATGATACAAACGCATTCGGGCACTTGACTGACAGTCCTTGGATGACAGATTGCAGCCCTCTACTTAATTATTATTACTGCTATTGTGCTGGCAACCTGTCCCATTTTCGAGGTCGCGGTCACTGGGCGATCCCCCCAAAAATAATTACATTGGACAATCGGAGAAAGCACAATTAGGTGTACGTGACTTATATTAAGCAGTTTTTCTGTCGATGCCACTCATGTCTGTGATTATACAAGTGCATATGCTCAAATTCCTGAACACCCCCGAGACCCAGTTGGATGGCGCAGCCACCGTCAGGCTGCTTTTCCTCTGCTTCCAACCTAATTAACGTTGCAACATGAAAGTGACACGAGGACACGGTGCGCATCGCCAAATGAGGCCGTATCTGCCCTTCAAGAAGTTGCACCTTAGTGCAGTTTGTTATTATTCGTGGTGAATATGTCATAGAGATATGGCAGATCCCCTTGCCGAGGGAAATGAGAGTGTTTGTGGAGGTTCGAGCTCTCGGCAGAGCATCTCAGCATCTGTTCTCTGAGATACAGATCCACCCAGCCCCCTCTTCCCAAATAGACCGGGGGAAAGCGAGACAAATTGGAATGCCATTTGTAATTGGCATTACAGAATCTTCTCGACTGCAAATCCCGCAAATGCAAGTATGAATCAGAGCTTAATGGTTGCTATGGTTGCATTCGTTAGATCGTGGGGGTGGAGCGTTTTTTTTTTTTTTTTTTTTTTTTTTAGGGCTGTTACCCTGACACTGATATGAGCCTCTTTGAAAATGGCCTTGAGGTGTACATTTTCAACCTGTGCTTGCAACAGCATGGGGCTCGGGCAGTAAAAATGTAGATGAGTGAGTCAGTGCGTGCGTGAGTGAGTGAGTGAGTGAGTGAGTGAGTGAGTGAGTGAGTTAGTGCCTTCAAGACAGCTTGTGGAAACAATAACTCAAAAACAATGACTACAATCATCTTGCAATGCCTTTGTTTTGTAATATAGACGGCAAGTCATTGTTGTGGTGTGGCTAAATGTTTTAGCCAGGTTTTGATAACAAATATAATACAAATAATGAATGTTTACGAGTTCAATGGTACAAATATTTAATTCGGTGAAAGCTGGAATGTTCCATTCAAGGAGGCAAAAACATTCCAACTTTCACCGAATTAAATATTCATTCCATTGAAAGAATGTAAAAACATTCATTATTTGTTTTATATAACAGTTAAAATAGATCCTTGTCATATGATATTATATAAACTTTTATATAATGGCTGTCATTTGATTGGTGGGTTGTATGTCACATGACATGGCTTATTCATAGCATCTGCCGCTGTGTTTCATTGACTGTGCAATAGTTCTTTTTTAGTTTGCAATTTTGGTACTATATGAAATGTGCTATTGCATGCCCTGACCACTGCGAGTGCTCACGCTACCTGGGATGGCGTTTAGCTAAACATAGCGGAGTTTGTTTTGGTGGCGGATGACGATTTGAACGAGCTAATTGTCACTGCTAATTCTTCTAACAGGAAAAAAAAAACATATCCACTACGCTGTAAGCTGTCTGGAGGCATGAAGAGCTGTTGGGATGAAAAGCTGGACAAATTTCTGATGTGATTTTTTGCTGGACTGAGGAACTACACAAAGTCTTTTTTTTTTTTTTTTTGAAGTAAACAAAGTCAGTGCACGGCATCACGGACTACATCGTGGCAATTTTGGACTCGAATTTAAAGTTTGTGTTGGACTGTTAAGCACCAGTGGAACACCAAAATATCCGTTTTCTGTTCATAAATTAATAAAATATTAAATGACAAGGATCTATTTTAGTCAAATAATGAATGTTTTTTCATTCTTTCAATGGAACGAATATTTCATTCGGTGAAAGCAGGAATGTTCCGTCTTTCCATGAAATATTCGTACCATTGAACTCCTAAACATTCATTATTTGTATAATAAACAACAGAAAAGGGACTTACATTTTGGTGTGCATCACTTTTGCTTTGACATCAACAATCCAACAGGAACTTTAAATAGGAGTCCAAAATTGTTCTCAGTCAAAATCCCATCAGAAATTTGTCCAGGTTTTCATGCTAACAGCTCTTCATGCCTCCAGACGGCTTATGGTGTAGCGGATGTTTTTATGTGTGTGTGCGTTAGAAGAATTAGCACCATTAATTAGCTTGTTCAAATTGTCATCCGCCAGCAAAACAAACTTCACCATGTTTAGCTAAATGGCGTCCCCCACTAGTGTGTGCATGGGCAGGGTTCACAGCGTGCAATAGTACAAAACATATGGAATCAAATTTGAATGTTAAATGGAACCATATTTGCACACTAAATGCAACGCAACACAATGGGATGGATAATCCATGTCATGTGACATACAAAGCACCAATCAAAAGACAAGGATCCACTCAGCCCTTATATAATGAAAAATAGAAGGCCTGCCCATTGATACTGGCCAGTAGCTTGGATTACATTGATTTTTGTTAGTGCTCTGTTGGCTACTTGCCCAGGTAGGAGCAGGACTGATTATCATTAGCCTAATATTAATAGTTGCCAATAGTAAATATTATTATCAAAGAAATTGCAGCAATTGTCAGATTGATGGGTTTCAATTGTGTTATTTCGTTACAGTTTATATCCCAAATTCTGATATGGTGGTTCACGAGGATAAGATCTTAATTGTGGGGACTTTAATATTGTCGATAAGGCTTTGGATCCAATCAGCAAGGCATTTTTGGATGGTTTAGAAATGTTTGGACTAAGTCCATTCGTCCAGGTATCAACCCACAGCAGTGGTAAGACACTGGATTTGGTCTTGGCTTGTGGTGTGCATATTTCAGATATAGATATTGTCTCTCATACCTGTTTTGGATCATTCACTGATTAGGACAATGGATGCATTGGCAAGTTAATAAATCAGCAGTGAAACATCACAGAGACTTTATTTGACCACTTCCTGAAATGACAAAGTGTGACCTCTAGTTTCAATTCCTGTTGTAGATGATCTAGATGCTTCATGCTCACTCAGTGTGCACGCAAATTTATACTGCCACTAAACCCTCATAACCCTCAAACACTTTTTAGTTTTTTGTTGTTGTTGTTGTTTTACCGACAAAGAATAATGTCATTTAAAAACATGTGGAAGGGTGGTGTTCTTTTTCCAGGATCTACAAGCTCCCCCGTCCCCTTGCACCCTCAAATGGAACAAATGGGTATTTTCTGTGAGGGACTTTCCACTTTTCATCCAATGATGGCTATTTATGGATATTTCTGCACAGAATCAAGTCAGAAAATATCAAACTGGAAGTGATGGGTGAATTTATTTTTAGTTTTACACTGACGCATTGCACTACTGTTGTAAGCCGAAGACTTTGGTAAACTCACGTCTGGTGTCAAAACAGTTTGTCCAGTTTAGGAATTGTTTAAAAAAATGAATTTAATTTTTCAGATTTAGAGACAAATATTTCTATATTTTAGTGTTTTTGACAGATTTTTCTGAACGTTTTGATATGCTTTTCAAGAAGCCAACTCCATATATGTGCCAGGTTTGG
This sequence comes from Thalassophryne amazonica, assembly GCF_902500255.1. NCBI lineage: Eukaryota > Metazoa > Chordata > Actinopteri > Batrachoidiformes > Batrachoididae > Thalassophryne > Thalassophryne amazonica. The sequence goes on along the minus strand of NC_047123.1, from coordinate 17,688,797 downwards.
TGCAAATTGGAGTGAAAAAGTTAAATTTTGACTATAGACTCCAATGATGATTGACTTCAATCATTGACGATTGACCTCAATCATTGATGTTTTTGTAAATTTGCCTTTACTGGGCAATTCCAGAACCCAACTCCATGGGAGTGCCAGGTTTGAAGCAAGGTGCAGACCATTGACCGCAATCTTTCTTGGGCAATTCTAGACCACACCGTTGTATGGGTGCCACGTTTGGTGAATGTCTGAGTGAAAAGTCAAAATTTATCCTGTGATCCCTATGACCGTGACATTTACTGAACACATAGGCATTATACTACAAACAAGTACCTTAAAAGGGGAATTTCTGAAGGCATAGTTAAAAAAAATGAGAACATACTCTAAGCGATAAGTGTGAAGTATCATTATCCTGCCCAATAAACACGTGACATTAGTTCCTCTACCACAACTGAAGTTAGTGTGATCACCTGAGATTCTGGAGCCTCTGTCTGTACACAGTCACCCAGTAAACAGTCTCACAGATAAACCTGAATACGGTGCTCATTGAACACATCACCATTTTTCTCAGTAAATATATTTCTAATGGTGATATTGACATGAACCTTGCACCAGATGTTGGTAACAACCCAACTAATCTATACATAGAAAGAAATCAAACCATAGATGTTCATAAGTTATATGTAATAATGTGAAATGACAGGAAAAAGTATTGAACATCTGAAGAAAAGAGGTGCAAAAATACAATTAGAAAGCAGTCCTGCCCCTTGTCGGTGCAAATTAATAACAGCTGGTTCAATACCAACTGACAGTCTATAAAAAGGTGTCACACAAGAAACATCTCATGATAGGTAAAAGCAAAGAGCTCTCTCAAGATCTTTTCAGTCTTATTGTTGCAAAACATACTAATGGCATTGGTTACTGAGGGGTTTCTAAACTGAATGTTCCAGTGAGCACTGTTGGGGCCCTAACCTGAAAGTGGAAAAAACATCGTTTCACCATAAACCGGCCATGATCAGGTGATACTCGCAAGGTTTCTGACAAGAGAGTGGAAAAGAATGATGTGAACAGTTGTCTAAGAGCAAAGAACTGCTTCAGAAAGACCTGGAATGAGCAAATTTGAAAGAAAACAATAAGTCTGCATGCAATAAGCCTGCATGCATGCTCACCACACAAGACTCCATTACTGAAGAAAAGTATGTTGAAGCTCATTTAAAGTTTCCTGCACAATATTTAGACAAGCCTGTGAAATACTGAGAGAATATATGCATATATGTATGTAAGGTTCATCAAATACAAATGCATGTTATTTTGGTTATGAAACAATATTTTCTTTCTATTTCATTGATTCATTGAAGTTACATCCATGTCCTTGTGCTGTTCATCAGTCCTTTGATAGTTTGGAGAAGTAGAGAGAATGGACTGATTCTCCTGCAGAGTATAAGAAGGATCATGTTGGAAATGTCAGTAAATAGCCCGCAGGAGAAACGCAACAAAACAAACAGCGGCCAAGCTGCTTTTGATCTACTATTTATGAGACGGCGGAAAAACAAAGCAGGATGATGAAGTCTGTGATATATAGATATCTATAAAGAGATGATGGGCAGCCCTCAAAGCAAGGTACTGGGGTTTTATGGTTTCTCCATCACATGCACACCAACAAAATACATTTTCCATGTGTGTGTGTGTGTGTGTGTGTGTGTGTGTGTGTGTGTGGCACAGAGATGGATTTTGTTAAAAAGATGTGAAATTTGAGTTACATTCAGCAAGAAGACTTGGACCTCAATTTGACCTCTTTATTCTCTGTTCTCCTCCACCATTACATAAATTCTGTGACTCCACTTTACTTGGGTGCTGACAAGTGAAGTCAAGTGCAAATAATATCCCATCCAAATAATGTGGAAATCAAAGGGAGGAATTACAAAAACATTCATTAGATTTCACCCTAGAGGTTAATCTGCCAATAAAGCCAATCAGCTCTTCCTTGAACTAAGGCCGACAGGTCCATTAAACCTTACTGACATTGTTTATGTGCCTTTGAAAAGGAAATAAATAAACAGACAGGAAGGGCAAAAAAAGTTCCTGCTTTGTCAGAGATTAAAGATTTTCTTACCCACATTCTGATCATTTTAGTCCTGATCTTTGATGCTGATGTCTTTGATCATTACCACAGGATTTGAGGGCGGTTCAGATGGACAGGGTGAGGTGGGCTGTGGTGATGCCTGAATTGTGAACAGGATTACATTAAAACTAATGAAGAAATAGTAATCAAACTTGACAGAGGGATGTGGCATGAGCTGAGAAAAAATATAAAATTTTCACAGCTATCCAGATCAAGAGGTGGATCCTGACTTTAATCCTAATCTTTTATCCATATTAATTTGATCTTGATTACAGGATCAGAGTAATCCAGATCTAAGTTCAGCATGTCAGGACCAATAGTCAGCAACATGATCAAAGATGAGTGATCAGGATACAAGTGTAGGATCAAAGATGAGTGATCATGATCCCCGGTTCTGATCAAAGATTGGTGCATACCATCCTTGATTAAGACCAATGATGAGTGATCAGGATGCAAGCACAGGTACCAGGATGAGTGACTGTGATCCATGATTAAGATCAAAGATGAATGATCACAATCTATGATTAAGATCAAAGATGAGTTTTCATGATCTATGATTAAGATCACACGAGTTATCATGATCCACAATTAAGATAAGAAATGAGTTATTACGACCCACAATTAAGATCAAAGATGAGTGATCATGATCCAAGATTAGGACCAAAGATGAATTATCACAATCAGCAATGAAGATCAAAGCTCAGTGTTCAAGATTAAAGGTTAGCAGTCAGGCTCAAATGCCAGCAATCAAGATCATGAGTGAGCAATCTGCATCAAAGCTCAACGATCAGGATCAAAGGTCAGGAACATAACCATAGTTGAATGGTCCGGATCAAAGATAACTGATTAAAGGCAAAGTTCAGGATCACATGAGTTATTACATTCCACAATTAAGATCAAAGATGAGTTATTACAACCAACAATTAAGATTAAAGATGAGTGATCATGATCCAAGATTAAGACCAAAAATGAATGATCACAATCAGCAATGAAGATCAAAGCTCAGTGTTAAAGATTAAGGTTAGCAATCGGGCTCAAAGGCAAATGATCAGGATCAAAGATGACTGATTAAAAGCAAAGTTCAGGCTCCAGGCCACAGATTGTTTAAGAGAAACTAAGTTTAGTGATCAGGGTCTCACGACTGTCTATCAAACCATGATTATGATAGATCAATAGTTCTACACAGTAAATTTTGCTGAGTAAAATTTATTCTGCTGGGATAACATTTGATCCCAGTCCAAATAGAGTGAGATATACTCTATCACAGGGCTAAATCAACGATTTCACTCTACAATAAAGTGTATTTTACTCCATTTAGACTGGGATTAAATGTTATCCCAGCAGAGTAAATTTTACTCAACAAAAGTTACGCCGGTGGCTCTTGGTTGGAGTCACGCATTTTGCCGGTGGCTCTTGGTCGGAGTCACGCATTTTGCTGGTGGCTCTTGGTCGGAGTCACGCATTTTGCCGGTGGCTCTTGGTCGGAGTCACTCATTACGTGGTGGCTCTTGGTCGGAGTCACGCATTACATCGGTGGCTCTTGGTTGGAGTCACGCATTTCGCCGGTGGCTCTTGGTCGATTGGAGTCACGCATTTTGCCAATGGCTCTTGGCTCGAGGCTAGTTGGATCCGGGAACAAGCCGCGGCTGTTGCCTTCAGATGAGATGTTTGCTATGTCCAGGTGGTACAACAGCCAGCCGAGATAAAACCAGGCCGGAACGCTGAAAATGTCCATGGTAGGAGAATTCCACTATCGTTCTGATATGATGATAATAGAGAGCTTGATTGGGTTCTTGATTCATACCAATCGGTTGTGATGTAGCACAATTGTGGTTTATACATGAGAACAGTACAGCGGTAAAACAGTGTGGAAAGTAAACACACTATACTGGGTAAATGTGTTTAGTTGAATAAACACGTCTAAGCAGCCAAAAAAGTCGGGAAGGTCGGATGTGAGAAGTGGTGACATACACGCCAGCGTCCTCTCAACAACCAGAAGTCTACAAATGATGAGAATGTCTGGGATGACTGAGTTGAAACTGGAGCTGAAATCAATGAAGAGCATCCTGGTGTAGAATCCTCTGTGTTCCAGGTGCTGCAGAGCTGTGTGGAGAGCAGTGGTGATGGCATCTCATGTGGACCTGTTCTCTCTGTATGCAAATAAATGGGGGTCAACAGTGGGGGGTGGGGGGGTTGGTTTCGATGTGCCTCAGTATTAGCTTCTTAAAGCATGTAGTACAACAGGTCTGCAGTCATTAAGGCTGTCAACGGCTGGCTTCTTTGGGATAGGGATGATGGTGGCTGATTTGAGGCATGGTGGGACAGTGGCTTGAGCGAGCAACAAGTTAGAGATGTGGGTGAAGACTCCAGCCAGTTCATAAGTGCAGGCCCTGAGTACCTTCTCAGGTACCCCCATCAGGGCCAGCAGCTTTGCTCTGTTTGACTGCTCTGAAAAGTCATCTCACTTCATGTACCTGTTCAACCAGTGCTTGGGAGGTTGTGACAGGAGGGTATGTGTGGGTGGAGGGAGATACCTCAAAGCGTGCAAAGAAGCAGTTAAGTTTGTCAGCTAGTGAGGCCAGAGCAGTTTGATAGACAGGTGGTGCCGCCTCTGTAGTTGGTCAGGTGCTGGAGTCCTTGCCACATCTGGTTTGTGTTGTTACTGTGTCTATTTTTCCATTATAGTCCCGTTTGGCTGCTTTGATGCTTCTTGTTAGATTGGATCTAGCAGTGATGTAGAAGGTGCTGTTTACGAACCTGAAGGGTGTGTTGCGCTCAGGACATCTTTCTTCATCCGGGATTTCCTGTTGGGAATGGTTTGGACACCTGATCTATGCAGCTGGTGATGTAGCACAGGACACTTTCTGTGTAGGCTGTTAGGTCGTGGTGTGGAATTATTACTCTAATAGATATAGATTTTGAAGGAATTTGATCAAAGTCAAGGTCAAAGAAAAAATGTTCTGAAAAACACCTTTTTTATGTCTCAACAACCAAGACATATACATGGATGATCCAAAATGTATACTGATCAGCAAAATATTGTGATTCATTGGTATGATTGACCTGTGTATATTTATTTGTACATTTATATTGTGATGTGTAGAGCGCGCAGGAGACATATCAGCACTCGGACGCCTTTCTTTTTTTGAGTTTGAGTCTACATTTTGGAAACTTGGAAGTGTTGGCCATCCACCAAGGGGTGTGAAGCACCAAAAACATGACAGACAAGGGGAAAGAGACACAGTGTCAGAGAGAGGGAGAGAGAATCATGTGGTCAGATAAAAAAAAAATCAAAGACGAGGTGTTTTGCTGCCAGTATCCTGCAAAATCTCCTGTATGTTGTCGTAATTGTGCGAGCGTCTGATGGTGTAAACTGTGAATAAGGTGGATGAAGAGGGAGACGGAGGAAACCGAGGCTGTTTCCTGGGCAGGAACAGGATGTGAATACCGCATCATTAGGCATCAGGGGTCCAGAGGATTTACTGTGCTGTGCTGCAGGAGCCAGAAACCCCAAGGCAAGTCGACCGCTCAGGTCAAAGCACCGGAGCATGAACTCACCTGCACACAGAGTCACTGTGATACAAACAGGAAGTGCACAAAGGAGAGGAAGTGACTCCAGTTTCCCAAAGCAGCATACTGCCAAGCTGCAGTCTCGAGTTATTTTTAGATACAAACCTTCATGTTACAGCCCGCAAGCAACCGCATAATATAATCACACACTGTAAAGCTGAGGTGGCACATTCGCGGCCCGAGGGCCAGACACAGCCTGGCAGCCAGAAGATTTGGGCCATGATTTTTCCCTTCATCTGCATTTGATATTGAAGTATTGAAACTCTTAACCATCAGTGGATTCAGAAAGTGTTGTGTCTGTTTGGTACCTCTGCCAAGCTGCATCCACCGCTCTGGAGAACCACCTTGGGTCCTGGATGGCAACCACCCATTCACACAACCGATCATCTCCAAAGATACCTAGTCCCATCAGGTTGGTGGTTACTGCTGCCAGCAAAATTACGTTTTGTCTGTGTTTGTCAGCGCAATTCAAATGGCATTTTCTGGTCTGTTATGGTTTTCACAGATTTTCTTTTTTCCAAGTTTTCCCTGAACTCCTCATTACACCACCTGTCACAGCTAGACTTTGTTCAGGAACTGGAAATTTCTTATGCAGGCTGCCCATCTTTAAAAATGCATTTACCCCATGTGGTGCATTTCTGGGTTTTATGCAGAATGCAGGTGCCTCAGTCTTGGGGACTGCAGTGGCCGGAGAAGTCCAAGTAGACGTCTACGTGCAGCAGATAGATGGTTATTTTGGAGAAGTGGGGTGGACTGGTTGTCTGCCTGGGTGGTGGCCATCCAGGACCCAAGACCATACAGTAGTAGGCTGGGACAAAGAGGAAAGATTGGTGGATTGTTTGATGACAGAATATTAAAACTGGCTCCATCCATCGTGTGTGTGCCTGTGACATTCAGTGCCCAATTAATTAAGACCTCAGACTGAAGGAATTTAGGACATGAGTTCAGGTCCTCATCTGGGCATTTTCTGGTTCAAGGGAGATTTCAAATGTCAGTGAGTTCTACCGTAGTTCCTCTACCCTACTGTACCAACCCGGCAGGAGCTACTGATCCATCTTATTTTTCTGATTTTCTGAAGGTGGTGTGGTTGTCCTTTTCTTTCAGGAAGGTAACAAAAAGGACGAATATTGTGAGGTACTTGTCACACAGAAATCATAACAACTTAGATTTAGTCCAGCTCTCCACAAGTTCTTTTATACTCACTCGACTGGTAAGCACTGAAAGCCGAGATAGACATGTCCCAACTTGTCCTCTAACACTCCGAAACGGAGGTGTTCCTTTGTCTCGCTTCATCAGCGAATCGGTCGTGACGCGCTCCGCGTGGCTTTCCATGACAAAATCAATTGTTAAAAGTGAAATCTGCCGGAAAATGGCCGATGTCCAGGTCTTGTGATAACCAGAGAAAGAGCACACGACGGTCTCGTATCCACAGAGCCATCAGCTTAGAAATGATCCAGTGGTTTGTGCCGCGTCGTCGCAGCTCGCAGCGCGGTGCACCGACCGTCCTTTAAAGGGGTCCTTAACCTGTAGTTAAAGTCCTTATTCTCTGTGAAGCCCATAAAATTTTCACTGAAAGCCAGATAAATTTTTTTGAATGGTTTCTAGGTGCCAGTCTCTAACAGCTTCTGAAAAAATTCTGATGGAAAAAAAGTCATTTTCATTCCGCCATTTCCAGACAATGAAAATCCGACGAGGGGGGCGGGACCACTCCTTCCACAAGGCGTGCTCACAGGCGAATGACGTCACCGACAGGCGTGGAAAAAACTCACGCATGCGCACGAGGGTTCAAGCATGTCTGACGTAAAAACATATGAAAGAAATCCATATAGTTTTTGAAAAAATAAAAAGGTACGATACTTTACGGCCAGACCTCGTATATGGCATTCACAACAAACAGCTACGGATACTGTCAAAAACAAAGTACTGGTGAGTACTCATTTTTCGGAGTGTTTCTGACAGTGTTTATGTAGCTTTCAGGAAACCATCCCATCATGCACTTGAATGGAATGTAGTTGCTAACGTTAAGAACTGAGCCATAAATTAATTCCAAAGTTTACATAAGGGTTATGTTGTGTTATGATGACTTGTATTTAAGTGATCACTGTTAATTTTGATGCAGTCACGGTAAAAGGAGCAGCCGCTCGCTGCTGTGAGAAGACTTGGCGAGCATGCAGAGCTATCAGTCATAAACGCAGGCTGTTAAAAACTGTTTCTGCTAGATGCTCAGCTTTGTGCACGCTTAGAAGTATTGTCACAGATAGAACTGTGAAAAATCTAAAAAAAAATACATCTGTGTGATCAGACAGCCTGAAAAACAGAGAGGTCCACGTGCACATCAACATCACTTGCATTAATAGAATCAGTTGAGGAGATTACAAACACCATAGACCACAAATTACATTCAGTTGGAATATTTATAGACCTTAAAAAGGCTTTTGATACAATCAATCATGACATATTAATCAATAACTTGAACAGTATGGGATTAGGGGGTTGGTGTTGCACTGGGTGAGAAGCTCCTTAAGTAACAGAAAACAGTTTGTGAAGTTGGGGGAATATACATCATCATGCTTGGACAATGCTTGTGGCGTCCCACAGGGGTCAGTATTGGGTCCAAAACGGTTTCTAATTTATATAAATGATATTGTCAATGTTTCCAAATATTAAAATTAGTATTATTTGCAGATGACACAAGCATTTTTGTTCAGGGGGGGATTTGCAGGAGTTACTGAGGAGGATCAGTATAGAAATGGGAAAATTGAAAATATGGTTTGACAGAAACAAATTATCATTAAACTTAAGTAAAACAAAATACATGTTATTTGGCTATTGTAATACAGACATACAGGTTCAGTTACAAGTCGAGGGGGTAGATATTGAAAGGGTACATGAAATAAGTTTCTGGGGGTGATAATAGATGATAAGATAAACTGGAAGACTCATATAAAACATATACAAAGTAAACTGTCAAGAAGCATTTCAGTTCTAAACAAAGCGAAACATATTCTGGACCACAACTCACTCCGCATTCTTTACTGCTCCCTGGTTTTACCATATTTACAGTACTGTGCAGAGGTATGGGGTAATACTTATAAAGGTACAACACAATCACTATCAGTAATGCAGAAAAGAGCTATAAGAATTATTCATAATACTGGCTATAGAGATCATACAAATCCACTATTTTTACAATCCAAATTCTTAAAATTCACAGACTTGGTTCATTTTCAAACAGTACAAATTGTGTATAAAGCAATAAACAATTTACTTCCAGCAAATATTAAAAATATGTTTTTTAACAGATCAGGGGATTACAGTCTGAGGGGGAAATTTAATTTAAAGCATCAGTGGGCACGAACAACATTAAAAGGTTTCTGTATTTCTGTCTGTGGGGTGAGGATGTGGAACAGATTGGGAGTGGGGCTCAAGCAATGTCCAAGCATGAACCAGTTCAAACAGCGGTACAAAAATATGGTTTTTTTCTAGGTATAGGGAGGAGGAAGGGTAATGAGGGTTAGGGTGTTTTTGTTTTTTGCTTCGGCTTGTAAATATATAGTATTTTGTATGTAAGTAGGTATGTGTAGGTGTATATTTATGTTTGTGTATATATGTGTGTATATATATGTACATATGTATATGTGTGTATATGTGTATATATGTGTATGTATATGTGTATGTATGTTGATGTGTGTATGTATATATATGTATATATTGATATCGGTTTAGGTGTGTAGGAATCTATGTGTATATGTGGCAAAGGGTATTACTGGTTGTGGGGAAGAAGGGGTAGGGATAAATAAGCTGATGCTTCACCCTACCCCTTTTCGGACATGTTGGGTACACAGTGGGAACTTTTTTGTTGTTGTCTTTACTGATCTATCTTGTAATTGTTGTTGTATCAAATGTTCGAAATAAACAGTTTTCATTCATTCATTCATTCATTCATTCATTCATTCATTCATTCACGTTAAAACAGCGTGCTACTCCACACACATCCATCTGCAAAATCCGACTGACTCTCTCAAAATAAAATAAAAATAAAGCCTACCAGCTCCACTGAGGAGAACAAAATGAAAAAGGAAAAAAACTGAAGAGGGCACTCACCCACTTGTTGAATAATTTCCAAGATTAAATATGTAAAGTCCACTCCACCAAAAAACTCCTCTTGCACCAATCACGCATGTGCTCACCAGCCGGAGAACAATGTCCAGGTCCACTATAAGGCCTCACGCATGGCTCGCGCACGATCACTGGCCAGAGAATAATGTCCGACTGCAGCTCTGCCATTGGCACCTGAAGCTCTCTCATGATTCTGGTATGCTAGATAGAAAATCCATTATCTCCTGAAAATAACGTCTTCTAACTTTTTCCAATGTAAGAAATATATCTATGTGTTCAGGCAAACTGTAAAAACAGCATCATGGACATTCCACATCCATGTTTACAGCCTTTGTAAATCTGAGCCATCATTTTCAAATGAAAGCTCAGAAGCTTTGTTATCAAATGTAGCAGCATTAGTGTCACTGTCTGTCGGCCATTTGGATGTTTCTGTTTTTTTCTAAAATGTACGTCACACGCAGAGAAATACAGAGTAAGACATTTTCCGGAAATGGACTTGCTAACTCAGAGCGAGAGGAATAACTAGAAATAAAATACATCATCGACCAGTAATTATTACCACACGTGCGCGGATAGACTTACAACCATGAATACTTTGCTGTTGTGCTGCTAACCAGGACATTAAATAACATGCAACATGTCCTTTAAAAAGAAGCCCATGCTTTCATCCAATGGTCGGCTGCAGCATCAGATGAAAGGAAGAGGATATGGAAGGAAAAAAATAGGGTTTTGCCCAAACCAGCAGAGAATGCTCTGTCATTTCTTGGGTATGATCCCTAAAGTTTTACTAGACATGTGCAAGTCAGCCCGGTAGACGTAATATGTAGTGCTTCAACAGTTGAGGAGTGATAAGTCAGATATCATCAGGAAGAAGCAGTCAGAATAAGAAAAATACTTTGGGTGTGTTTTGGGGGAACAACTGGTAATGGCTGTCATTGCAAGGGTTCCATCACAACTCGGTGCTGGTGAAGTTAAACTCAATGTGACAGGTGCAGGAATGTAGGATGTACAGAGATAGAAAATGAACAGGAATGGAAAAAGACTTGACAGCCTTTTAGTGACTGGTAACCTTTGATGAGAACATTTTGCAGAAAAAAAGGTGTTCAGCGGGTCTTTGTGCTACGATATGTCGCCATATAACCAGGTGTTGTTATACGCGCCATTGTTTTGGTCATGCAGCAGTAATTTGTTGGGAAAAACAAAGATGTGGAGGATGTTGGGAAAGGAACATCAAACACAATGCCAAGCTTAGATCAATCCCACTGAGTCTACCAATATGTAGACTTGGGTTCAATCCATGTGTACTGACTGAGGCTGGAGAACTAACCTGTGATGGACCGGTGTCCCATCAAGGGGGACTTGCAGATCAGGGATCACATTAACTCTTTTTAAAAACAAGACCAGAAGACCAGCAACCTGCAAGATGAACTAGATCACTTACAACTACACTTCTCAAATTTAAAACAGTAAGACGTATGTGCAACAGTAGCTAAGTACATATTTTTGAGCGCTGTACATAGTATAAATTTCTGCTGTACTTGAGTGCTTCTGCTACTTTATACTTGCAGAATTAAATATTGCAATATTTACTCCAGTACTGTACTCATTACATCTAGATTTAGATTAAGAACATGGGAGGAGCTCGGAGTCAAGCCGCTGCTCCTCCACGTCGAAAGGAGTCAGTTGAGGTGGCTCGAGCATCTTTTCCGGATGCCCCCTGGACGCCTCGCTGGAGAGGTGTTCCGGGCACGTCCCATTGGGAGGAGGCCCCGGGGAAGACCCAGGACACGCTGGAGGGACTACATCTCTCGGCTGGCTTGGGAACACCTTGGGCATCCCCCGGAGGAGCTGGGGGAGGTGTGTGTGGATCGGGAGGTCTGGTTGGCTTTGCTTGAGCTGCTGCCCCCGCGACAAGACTCAAGATAAAGCGGAAGAAAATGGATGGATGGATGGATGGATGGATGGATGGATTTACTCCTGTACTGTACTCATTACATCTAGATTTAGATTAAGAACACAAAATATAATCAATACATTTAGGGAATAACCTTGTTGTGTCTGATGATTTGCGGATGTTCATGCTGGTTATACGTCATTGTAAAAAGGAGTTTTACAGCGACACTTTGCGACCATATAACAGCATGAACATCTGCAAATAGTCAAACACAAACGGGGTTATTCCCTAAATGTATTGATTATAATTTATTCCCATTGTAATCCAATTCCATCCTTTGCATGGTTTATTTTTCTGTAGATAATTCGGTCGGCGAGGCTTAACGTCATGTACATCGATCGATCTTATCTATCTAGATAGGTATGATCGATCGATCTTCACTATCAAGATCGATCAATCTATCTAGAAAAGATCTATCTATCTAGATAGATAGATAGATAGATCTAACTAGATAGATAAGATCAATCTATCTAGATTGATCAATAGATGGGTCAACCAATCTATCTATCTATCTATCTATCTATCTATCTATCTATCTATCAAGATCAATCGATGTAGATAGATCGATCTACATTGATCGATCTTGATAGATAAGATCGATCGATCTTATCTATCAAGATCGATCAATGTAGATCGATCTATCTAGAAAAGATCTAGATAGATATCTGCAATATTTCTGATTAACCTTAAGGTTAATTGTAAACACATTAAATACAGTGCTACAAATATGACAGGATGTTGTGATTCATTAGCATTTGCAGCCATTGTAGCCCTTGAAGCCAAAGTGTGACTTTGTGGGTGAATCTGATTGGATGTTGTGAGTTATTTACATTTCAACAGTTGGGATGTTGTCTCTGAAGTGAGTTTAGGTTGTAAAGATGTCTACCGTATGTGGTTGTCATGAAGGTGCTCATCCGGAAAGGTCGGTAGCAGTTCTGGAGGCATCTCTTATTAGATTAGATAGAACTTCACTTGGGAAGACTCCCTTCAGGGAAGTGGGGTTCCAGCAGCATTGTATAGCAGCACACAGGGTAAGAAGCACGCAATATGGATGAGCGCAGTGTTTTGGGGATGGGGTTTTTCCATATGTGTGTGTGTGTGTGTTTGGGTGGGGGGGGGGGGGGGGGCATTATTCCCCAGACAAAGAACAGAAGACAGATGAGGAGGTGTTTGTGATAGATGCTTGATGGTAAAGCACCTGTCAGAAGTTGGGCAGATACTGAACTGTTTTCTTATGATCTATCTGGCCAGTCTTAGTCATTTATATTCCATAAAAAAACTTCATATATTTCAAAGAAATACTGCTGTGTCGGGGCTTAAACTTTATATTTATCCAGCTTTATTATATCAATCATAAAGTGGTGAATTTGGAGGTAAACTGGTCCAATTAATTGCTAAATTTATCTGCTCACATATATCAAAACCCATCCAACTCATCCATATATGCAGCCAGCTGTAGATTCAGAAGGATTCATACTCTATTGAAAGAAGTTTAAAATACCTAAAGGTTATAAAATAAAGTTTTTTTTATTTTTAATAAATTTGTGAAAATCTAAAAAAACTTTTTCACATTGTTATTATGGGGTATTGTGTGTAGGATTTTGAGAAAAAAAAAGAATATCCATTTTGGAATAAGGCTATGAAATAACAAAATATAGAAAACGTTAAGTGCTGTGAATACTTTCTGAATGCACTGTGTGAGTGAATGTGACACGAGAAGGCTTACAAAGGATGTCCCCCATGTAAGACATTCAGGACAATGACATGAAATATGTCTGGCAAGCAGAGGTTTCCCATGTAGCACCGTGTGTCCTGTGTCGAGACTAATCACCAGCTATTTAGTTGCCATGTTGACAGAAGCTGATGTACTGAAATGCTCTGGCAACATTATTGGTGGCTTTTGGCCATCAGGCTGAGCATGAGCAATGGCAGTCATAAACCTGAATCAAACACCGGGGTTGCATCAAGAAAGGCATCCAGCATAGATGGTGCTCATTCAAATATGCAGAGTAGATTTCCGTAACAGATCAGTCGAAGTCTGGGTTAAAGGGAATCTCCACAACCTTACAACCCAGACACTATTCTTAGATGTTTCAGGTGTCACCTTTTAACCTGAGGCAAAAATAAATAAATAAATAAATAATCAATCAACATAATATTGACTTTGAACTCAAACACAGTCATGGGCAAACTTGGTATATCATGTTATTGGATGGTGCAAGCCACAAATGTTCTCAATTAACTGCTTCTTGTTGCCACTGAACAGGCGAAAATGCCATTAGAAGTGTTTGGTAACACGGAGAGGATCCGTGCAGAGGTAAAAAGGAGCGTATTTAAATTTTAAATTTAAATACTTTTCTTAAAAATAATTATACAGATAGCTGCTTACCTTAGCCATTGCTATCCGGCTCCTACACTCCACTAAGGCATTACAAGTCAATTGCCGATAAGGGGCGGTGTATTACAGAGCAAACCCCTCATCAACACACCTATAGAAACTAAATAAACAGACAGGAAGGGCAAAAAAAGTTCCTGCTTTGTCAGAGATTAAAGATTTTCTTACCCACATTCTGATCATTTTAGTCCTGATCTTTGATGCTGATGTCTTTGATCATTACCACAGGATTTGAGGGCGGTTCAGATGGACAGGGTGAGGTGGGCTGTGGTGATGCCTGAATTGTGAACAGGATTACATTAAAACTAATGAAGAAATAGTAATCAAACTTGACAGAGGGATGTGGCATGAGCTGAGAAAAAATATAAAATTTTCACAGCTATCCAGATCAAGAGGTGGATCCTGACTTTAATCCTAATCTTTTATCCATATTAATTTGATCTTGATTACAGGATCAGAGTAATCCAGATCTAAGTTCAGCATGTCAGGACCAATAGTCAGCAACATGATCAAAGATGAGTGATCAGGATACAAGTGTAGGATCAAAGATGAGTGATCATGATCCCCGGTTCTGATCAAAGATTGGTGCATACCATCCTTGATTAAGACCAATGATGAGTGATCAGGATGCAAGCACAGGTACCAGGATGAGTGACTGTGATCCATGATTAAGATCAAAGATGAATGATCACAATCTATGATTAAGATCAAAGATGAGTTTTCATGATCTATGATTAAGATCACACGAGTTATCATGATCCACAATTAAGATAAGAAATGAGTTATTACGACCCACATTAAGATCAAAGATGAGTGATCATGATCCAAGATTAGGACCAAAGATGAATTATCACAATCAGCAATGAAGATCAAAGCTCAGTGTTCAAGATTAAAGGTTAGCAGTCAGGCTCAAATGCCAGCAATCAAGATCATGAGTGAGCAATCTGCATCAAAGCTCAACGATCAGGATCAAAGGTCAGGAACATAACCATAGTTGAATGGTCCGGATCAAAGATAACTGATTAAAGGCAAAGTTCAGGATCACATGAGTTATTACATTCCACAATTAAGATCAAAGATGAGTTATTACAACCAACAATTAAGATTAAAGATGAGTGATCATGATCCAAGATTAAGACCAAAAATGAATGATCACAATCAGCAATGAAGATCAAAGCTCAGTGTTAAAGATTAAAGGTTAGCAATCGGGCTCAAAGGCAAATGATCAGGATCAAAGATGACTGATTAAAAGCAAAGTTCAGGCTCCAGGCCACAGATTGTTTAAGAGAAACTAAGTTTAGTGATCAGGGTCTCACGACTGTCTATCAAACCATGATTATGATAGATCAATAGTTCTACACAGTAAATTTTGCTGAGTAAAATTTATTCTGCTGGGATAACATTTGATCCCAGTCCAAATAGAGTGAGATATACTCTATCACAGGGCTAAATCAACGATTTCACTCTACAATAAAGTGTATTTTACTCCATTTAGACTGGGATTAAATGTTATCCCAGCAGAGTAAATTTTACTCAACAAAGTTACGCCGGTGGCTCTTGGTTGGAGTCACGCATTTTGCCGGTGGCTCTTGGTCGGAGTCACGCATTTTGCTGGTGGCTCTTGGTCGGAGTCACGCATTTTGCCGGTGGCTCTTGGTCGGAGTCACTCATTACGTGGTGGCTCTTGGTCGGAGTCACGCATTACATCGGTGGCTCTTGGTTGGAGTCACGCATTTCGCCGGTGGCTCTTGGTCGATTGGAGTCACGCATTTTGCCAATGGCTCTTGGCTCGAGGCTAGTTGGATCCGGGAACAAGCCGCGGCTGTTGCCTTCAGATGAGATGTTTGCTATGTCCAGGTGGTACAACAGCCAGCCGAGATAAAACCAGGCCGGAACGCTGAAAATGTCCATGGTAGGAGAATTCCACTATCGTTCTGAATATGATGATAATAGAGAGCTTGATTGGGTTCTTGATTCATACCAATCGGTTGTGATGTAGCACAATTGTGGTTTATACATGAGAACAGTACAGCGGTAAAACAGTGTGGAAAGTAAACACACTATACTGGGTAAATGTGTTTAGTTGAATAAACACGTCTAAGCAGCCAAAAAAGTCGGGAAGGTCGGATGTGAGAAGTGGTGACATACACGCCAGCGTCCTCTCAACAACCAGAAGTCTACAAATGATGAGAATGTCTGGGATGACTGAGTTGAAACTGGAGCTGAAATCAATGAAGAGCATCCTGGTGTAGAATCCTCTGTGTTCCAGGTGCTGCAGAGCTGTGTGGAGAGCAGTGGTGATGGCATCTCATGTGGACCTGTTCTCTCTGTATGCAAATAAATGGGGGTCAACAGTGGGGGGTGGGGGGGTTGGTTTCGATGTGCCTCAGTATTAGCTTCTTAAAGCATGTAGTACAACAGGTCTGCAGTCATTAAGGCTGTCAACGGCTGGCTTCTTTGGGATAGGGATGATGGTGGCTGATTTGAGGCATGGTGGGACAGTGGCTTGAGCGAGCAACAAGTTAGAGATGTGGGTGAAGACTCCAGCCAGTTCATAAGTGCAGGCCCTGAGTACCTTCTCAGGTACCCCATCAGGGCCAGCAGCTTTGCTCTGTTTGACTGCTCTGAAAAGTCATCTCACTTCATGTACCTGTTCAACCAGTGCTTGGGAGGTTGTGACAGGAGGGTATGTGTGGGTGGAGGGAGATACCTCAAAGCGTGCAAAGAAGCAGTTAAGTTTGTCAGCTAGTGAGGCAGAGCAGTTTGATAGACAGGTGGTGCCGCCTCTGTAGTTGGTCAGGTGCTGGAGTCCTTGCCACATCTGGTTTGTGTTGTTACTGTGTCTATTTTTCCATTATAGTCCCGTTTGGCTGCTTTGATGCTTCTTGTTAGATTGGATCTAGCAGTGATGTAGAAGGTGCTGTTTACGAACCTGAAGGGTGTGTTGCGCTCAGGACATCTTTCTTCATCCGGGATTTCCTGTTGGGAATGGTTTGGACACCTGATCTATGCAGCTGGTGATGTAGCACAGGACACTTTCTGTGTAGGCTGTTAGGTCGTGGTGTGGAATTATTACTCTAATAGATATAGATTTTGAAGGAATTTGATCAAAGTCAAGGTCAAAGAAAAAATGTTCTGAAAAACACCTTTTTTATGTCTCAACAACCAAGACATATACATGGATGATCCAAAATGTATACTGATCAGCAAAATATTTGTGATTCATTGGTATGATTGACCTGTGTATATTTATTTGTACATTTATATTGTGATGTGTAGAGCGCGCAGGAGACATATCAGCACTCGGACGCCTTTCTTTTTTTGAGTTTGAGTCTACATTTTGGAAACTTTGGAAGTGTTGGCCATCCACCAAGGGGTGTGAAGCACCAAAAACATGACAGACAAGGGGAAAGAGACACAGTGTCAGAGAGAGGGAGAGAGAATCATGTGGTCAGATAAAAAAAAATCAAAGACGAGGTGTTTTGCTGCCAGTATCCTGCAAAATCTCCTGTATGTTGTCGTAATTGTGCGAGCGTCTGATGGTGTAAACTGTGAATAAGGTGGATGAAGAGGGAGACGGAGGAAACCGAGGCTGTTTCCTGGGCAGGAACAGGATGTGAATACCGCATCATTAGGCATCAGGGGTCCAGAGGATTTACTGTGCTGTGCTGCAGGAGCCAGAAACCCCAAGGCAAGTCGACCGCTCAGGTCAAAGCACCGGAGCATGAACTCACCTGCACACAGAGTCACTGTGATACAAACAGGAAGTGCACAAAGGAGAGGAAGTGACTCCAGTTTCCCAAAGCAGCATACTGCCAAGCTGCAGTCTCGAGTTATTTTTAGATACAAACCTTCATGTTACAGCCCGCAAGCAACCGCATAATATAATCACACACTGTAAAGCTGAGGTGGCACATTCGCGGCCCGAGGGCCAGACACAGCCTGGCAGCCAGAAGATTTGGGCCATGATTTTTCCCTTCATCTGCATTTGATATTGAAGTATTGAAACTCTTAACCATCAGTGGATTCAGAAAGTGTTGTGTCTGTTTGGTACCTCTGCCAAGCTGCATCCACCGCTCTGGAGAACCACCTTGGGTCCTGGATGGCAACCACCCATTCACACAACCGATCATCTCCAAAGATACCTAGTCCCATCAGGTTGGTGGTTACTGCTGCCAGCAAAATTACGTTTTGTCTGTGTTTGTCAGCGCAATTCAAATGGCATTTTCTGGTCTGTTATGGTTTTCACAGATTTTCTTTTTTCCAAGTTTTCCCTGAACTCCTCATTACACCACCTGTCACAGCTAGACTTTGTTCAGGAACTGGAAATTTCTTATGCAGGCTGCCCATCTTTAAAAATGCATTTACCCCATGTGGTGCATTTCTGGGTTTTATGCAGAATGCAGGTGCCTCAGTCTTGGGGACTGCAGTGGCCGGAGAAGTCCAAGTAGACGTCTACGTGCAGCAGATAGATGGTTATTTGGAGAAGTGGGGTGGACTGGTTGTCTGCCTGGGTGGTGGCCATCCAGGACCCAAGACCATACAGTAGTAGGCTGGGACAAAGAGGAAAGATTGGTGGATTGTTTGATGACAGAATATTAAAACTGGCTCCATCCATCGTGTGTGTGCCTGTGACATTCAGTGCCCAATTAATTAAGACCTCAGACTGAAGGAATTTAGGACATGAGTTCAGGTCCTCATCTGGGCATTTTCTGGTTCAAGGGAGATTTCAAATGTCAGTGAGTTCTACCGTAGTTCCTCTACCCTACTGTACCAACCCGGCAGGAGCTACTGATCCATCTTATTTTTCTGATTTTCTGAAGGTGGTGTGGTTGTCCTTTTCTTTCAGGAAGGTAACAAAAGGACGAATATTGTGAGGTACTTGTCACACAGAAATCATAACAACTTAGCTTTAGTCCAGCTCTCCACAAGTTCTTTATACTCACTCGACTGGTAAGCACTGAAAGCCGAGATAGACATGTCCCAACTTGTCCTCTAACACTCCGAAACGGAGGTGTTCCTTTGTCTCGCTTCATCAGCGAATCGGTCGTGACGCGCTCCGCGTGGCTTTCCATGACAAAATCAATTGTTAAAAGTGAAATCTGCCGGAAAATGGCTGATGTCCAGGTCTTGTGATAACCAGAGAAAGAGCACACGACGGTCTCGTATCCACAGAGCCATCAGCTTAGAAATGATCCAGTGGTTTGTGCCGCGTCGTCGCAGCTCGCAGCGCGGTGCACCGACCGTCCTTTAAAGGGGTCCTTAAACCTGTAGTTAAAGTCCTTATTCTCTGTGAAGCCCATAAAATTTTCACTGAAAGCCAGATAAATTTTTTTGAATGGTTTCTAGGTGCCAGTCTCTAACAGCTTCTGAAAAAATTCTGATGGAAAAAAAGTCATTTTCATTCCGCCATTTCCAGACAATGAAAATCCGACGAGGGGGCGGGACCACTCCTTCCACAAGGCGTGCTCACAGGCGAATGACGTCACCGACAGGCGTGGAAAAACTCACGCATGCGCACGAGGGTTCAAGCATGTCTGACGTAAAAACATATGAATGAAATCCATATAGTTTTTGAAAAAAATAAAAAGGTACGATACTTTACGGCCAGACCTCGTATATGGCATTCACAACAAACAGCTACGGATACTGTCAAAAACAAAGTACTGGTGAGTACTCATTTTTCGGAGTGTTTCTGACAGTGTTTATGTAGCTTTCAGGAAACCATCCCATCATGCACTTGAATGGAATGTAGTTGCTAACGTTAAGAACTGAGCCATAAATTAATTCCAAAGTTTACATAAGGGTTATGTTGTGTTATGATGACTTGTATTTAAGTGATCACTGTTAATTTTGATGCAGTCACGGTAAAAGGAGCAGCCGCTCGCTGCTGTGAGAAGACTTGGCGAGCATGCAGAGCTATCAGTCATAAACGCAGGCTGTTAAAAACTGTTTCTGCTAGATGCTCAGCTTTGTGCACGCTTAGAAGTATTGTCACAGATAGAACTGTGAAAAATCTAAAAAAAAATACATCTGTGTGATCAGACAGCCTGAAAAACAGAGAGGTCCACGTGCACATCAACATCACTTGCATTAATAGAATCAGTTGAGGAGATTACAAACACCATAGACCACAAATTACATTCAGTTGGAATATTTATAGACCTTAAAAAGGCTTTTGATACAATCAATCATGACATATTAATCAATAAACTTGAACAGTATGGGATTAGGGGGTTGGTGTTGCACTGGGTGAGAAGCTCCTTAAGTAACAGAAAACAGTTTGTGAAGTTGGGGGAATATACATCATCATGCTTGGACAATGCTTGTGGCGTCCCACAGGGGTCAGTATTGGGTCCAAAACGGTTTCTAATTTATATAAATGATATTGTCAATGTTTCCAAAATATTAAAATTAGTATTATTTGCAGATGACACAAGCATTTTTTGTTCAGGGGGGGATTTGCAGGAGTTACTGAGGAGGATCAGTATAGAAATGGGAAAATTGAAAATATGGTTTGACAGAAACAAATTATCATTAAACTTAAGTAAAACAAAATACATGTTATTTGGCTATTGTAATACAGACATACAGGTTCAGTTACAAGTCGAGGGGGTAGATATTGAAAGGGTACATGAAAATAAGTTTCTGGGGGTGATAATAGATGATAAGATAAACTGGAAGACTCATATAAAACATATACAAAGTAAACTGTCAAGAAGCATTTCAGTTCTAAACAAAGCGAAACATATTCTGGACCACAACTCACTCCGCATTCTTTACTGCTCCCTGGTTTTACCATATTTACAGTACTGTGCAGAGGTATGGGGTAATACTTATAAAGGTACAACACAATCACTATCAGTAATGCAGAAAAGAGCTATAAGAATTATTCATAATACTGGCTATAGAGATCATACAAATCCACTATTTTTACAATCCAAATTCTTAAAATTCACAGACTTGGTTCATTTTCAAACAGTACAAATTGTGTATAAAGCAATAAACAATTACTTCCAGCAAATATTAAAAATATGTTTTTTAACAGATCAGGGGATTACAGTCTGAGGGGGAAATTTAATTTAAAGCATCAGTGGGCACGAACAACATTAAAAGGTTTCTGTATTTCTGTCTGTGGGGTGAGGATGTGGAACAGATTGGGAGTGGGGCTCAAGCAATGTCCAAGCATGAACCAGTTCAAACAGCGGTACAAAAATATGGTTTTTTCTAGGTATAGGGAGGAGGAAGGGTAATGAGGGTTAGGGTGTTTTTGTTTTTTGCTTCGGCTTGTAAATATATAGTATTTTGTATGTAAGTAGGTATGTGTAGGTGTATATTTATGTTTGTGTATATATGTGTGTATATATATATGTACATATGTATATGTGTGTATATGTGTATATATGTGTATGTATATGTGTATGTATGTTGATGTGTGTATGTATATATATGTATATATTGATATCGGTTTAGGTGTGTAGGAATCTATGTGTATATGTGGCAAAGGGTATTACTGGTTGTGGGGAAGAAGGGGTAGGGATAAATAAGCTGATGCTTCACCCTACCCCTTTTCGGACATGTTGGGTACACAGTGGGAACTTTTTTGTTGTTGTCTTTACTGATCTATCTTGTAATTGTTGTTGTATCAAATGTTCGAAATAAACAGTTTTCATTCATTCATTCATTCATTCATTCATTCATTCATTCATTCATTCATTCACGTTAAAACAGCGTGCTACTCCACACACATCCATCTGCAAAATCCGACTGACTCTCTCAAAATAAAATAAAAATAAAGCCTACCAGCTCCACTGAGGAGAACAAAATGAAAAAGGAAAAAACTGAAGAGGGCACTCACCCACTTGTTGAATAATTTCCAAGATTAAATATGTAAAGTCCACTCCACCAAAAAACTCCTCTTGCACCAATCACGCATGTGCTCACCAGCCGGAGAACAATGTCCAGGTCCACTATAAGGCCTCACGCATGGCTCGCGCACGATCACTGGCCAGAGAATAATGTCCGACTGCAGCTCTGCCATTGGCACCTGAAGCTCTCTCATGATTCTGGTATGCTAGATAGAAAATCCATTATCTCCTGAAAATAACGTCTTCTAACTTTTTCCAATGTAAGAAATATATCTATGTGTTCAGGCAAACTGTAAAAACAGCATCATGGACATTCCACATCCATGTTTACAGCCTTTGTAAATCTGAGCCATCATTTTCAAATGAAAGCTCAGAAGCTTTGTTATCAAATGTAGCAGCATTAGTGTCACTGTCTGTCGGCCATTTGGATGTTTCTGTTTTTTCTAAAATGTACGTCACACGCAGAGAAATACAGAGTAAGACATTTTCCGGAAATGGACTTGCTAACTCAGAGCGAGAGGAATAACTAGAAATAAAATACATCATCGACCAGTAATTATTACCACACGTGCGCGGATAGACTTACAACCATGAATACTTTGCTGTTGTGCTGCTAACCAGGACATTAAATAACATGCAACATGTCCTTTAAAAAGAAGCCCATGCTTTCATCCAATGGTCGGCTGCAGCATCAGATGAAAGGAAGAGGATATGGAAGGAAAAAAATAGGGTTTTGCCCAAACCAGCAGAGAATGCTCTGTCATTTCTTGGGTATGATCCCTAAAGTTTTACTAGACATGTGCAAGTCAGCCCGGTAGACGTAATATGTAGTGCTTCAACAGTTGAGGAGTGATAAGTCAGATATCATCAGGAAGAAGCAGTCAGAATAAGAAAAATACTTTGGGTGTGTTTTGGGGGAACAACTGGTAATGGCTGTCATTGCAAGGGTTCCATCACAACTCGGTGCTGGTGAAGTTAAACTCAATGTGACAGGTGCAGGAATGTAGGATGTACAGAGATAGAAAATGAACAGGAATGGAAAAAGACTTGACAGCCTTTTAGTGACTGGTAACCTTTGATGAGAACATTTTGCAGAAAAAAGGTGTTCAGCGGGTCTTTGTGCTACGATATGTCGCCATATAACCAGGTGTTGTTATACGCGCCATTGTTTTGGTCATGCAGCAGTAATTTGTTGGGAAAAACAAAGATGTGGAGGATGTTGGGAAAGGAACATCAAACACAATGCCAAGCTTAGATCAATCCCACTGAGTCTACCAATATGTAGACTTGGGTTCAATCCATGTGTACTGACTGAGGCTGGAGAACTAACCTGTGATGGACCGGTGTCCCATCAAGGGGGACTTGCAGATCAGGGATCACATTAACTCTTTTTAAAAACAAGACCAGAAGACCAGCAACCTGCAAGATGAACTAGATCACTTACAACTACACTTCTCAAATTTAAAACAGTAAGACGTATGTGCAACAGTAGCTAAGTACATATTTTTGAGCGCTGTACATAAGTATAAATTTCTGCTGTACTTGAGTGCTTCTGCTACTTTATACTTGCAGAATTAAATATTGCAATATTTACTCCAGTACTGTACTCATTACATCTAGATTTAGATTAAGAACATGGGAGGAGCTCGGAGTCAAGCCGCTGCTCCTCCACGTCGAAAGGAGTCAGTTGAGGTGGCTCGAGCATCTTTTCCGGATGCCCCCTGGACGCCTCGCTGGAGAGGTGTTCCGGGCACGTCCCATTGGGAGGAGGCCCCGGGGAAGACCCAGGACACGCTGGAGGGACTACATCTCTCGGCTGGCTTGGGAACACCTTGGGCATCCCCCGGAGGAGCTGGGGAGGTGTGTGTGGATCGGGAGGTCTGGTTGGCTTTGCTTGAGCTGCTGCCCCCGCGACAAGACTCAAGATAAAGCGGAAGAAAATGGATGGATGGATGGATGGATGGATGGATGGATTTACTCCTGTACTGTACTCATTACATCTAGATTTAGATTAAGAACACAAAATATAATCAATACATTTAGGGAATAACCTTGTTGTGTCTGATGATTTGCGGATGTTCATGCTGGTTATACGTCATTGTAAAAAGGAGTTTTACAGCGACACTTTGCGACCATATAACAGCATGAACATCTGCAAATAGTCAAACACAAACGGGGTTATTCCCTAAATGTATTGATTATAATTTATTCCCATTGTAATCCAATTCCATCCTTTGCATGGTTTATTTTTCTGTAGATAATTCGGTCGGCGAGGCTTAACGTCATGTACATCGATCGATCTTATCTATCTAGATAGGTATGATCGATCGATCTTCACTATCAAGATCGATCAATCTATCTAGAAAAGATCTATCTATCTAGATAGATAGATAGATAGATCTAACTAGATAGATAAGATCAATCTATCTAGATTGATCAATAGATGGGTCAACCAATCTATCTATCTATCTATCTATCTATCTATCTATCTATCAAGATCAATCGATGTAGATAGATCGATCTACATTGATCGATCTTGATAGATAAGATCGATCGATCTTATCTATCAAGATCGATCAATGTAGATCGATCTATCTAGAAAAGATCTAGATAGATATCTGCAATATTTCTGATTAACCTTAAGGTTAATTGTAAACACATTAAATACAGTGCTACAAATATGACAGGATGTTGTGATTCATTAGCATTTGCAGCCATTGTAGCCCTTGAAGCCAAAGTGTGACTTTGTGGGTGAATCTGATTGGATGTTGTGAGTTATTTACATTTCAACAGTTGGGATGTTGTCTCTGAAGTGAGTTTAGGTTGTAAAGATGTCTACCGTATGTGGTTGTCATGAAGGTGCTCATCCGGAAAGGTCGGTAGCAGTTCTGGAGGCATCTCTTATTAGATTAGATAGAACTTCACTTGGGAAGACTCCTTCAGGGAAGTGGGGTTCCAGCAGCATTGTATAGCAGCACACAGGGTAAGAAGCACGCAATATGGATGAGCGCAGTGTTTTGGGGATGGGGTTTTCCATATGTGTGTGTGTGTGTGTTTGGGTGGGGGGGGGGGGGGGGGGGGCATTATTCCCCAGACAAAGAAACAGAAGACAGATGAGGAGGTGTTTGTTGATATATGCTTGATGGTAAAGCACCTGTCAGAAGTTGGGCAGATACTGAACTGTTTTCTTATGATCTATCTGGCCAGTCTTAGTCATTTATATTCCATAAAAAAACTTTCATATATTTCAAAGAAATACTGCTGTGTCGGGGCTTAAACTTTATATTTATCCAGCTTTATTATATCAATCATAAAGTGGTGAATTTGGAGGTAAACTGGTCCAATTAATTGCTAAATTTATCTGCTCACATATATCAAAACCCATCCAACTCATCCATATATGCAGCCAGCTGTAGATTCAGAAGGATTCATACTCTATTGAAAGAAGTTTAAAATACCTAAAGGTTATAAAATAAAGTTTTTTTTATTTTTAATAAATTTGTGAAAATCTAAAAAAAACTTTTTCACATTGTTATTATGGGGTATTGTGTGTAGGATTTTGAGAAAAAAAAAGAATATCCATTTTGGAATAAGGCTATGAAATAACAAAATATAGAAAACGTTAAGTGCTGTGAATACTTTCTGAATGCACTGTGTGAGTGAATGTGACACGAGAAGGCTTACAAAGGATGTCCCCCATGTAAGACATTCAGGACAATGACATGAAATATGTCTGGCAAGCAGAGGTTTCCCATGTAGCACCGTGTGTCCTGTGTCGAGACTAATCACCAGCTATTTAGTTGCCATGTTGACAGAAGCTGATGTACTGAAATGCTCTGGCAACATTATTGGTGGCTTTTGGCCATCAGGCTGAGCATGAGCCAATGGCAGTCATAAACCTGAATCAAACACCGGGGTTGCATCAAGAAAGGCATCCAGCATAGATGGTGCTCATTCAAATATGCAGAGTAGATTTCCGTAACAGATCAGTCGAAGTCTGGGTTAAAGGGAATCTCCACAACCTTACAACCCAGACACTATTCTTAGATGTTTCAGGTGTCACCTTTTAACCTGAGGCAAAAATAAATAAATAAATAAATAATCAATCAACATAATATTGACTTTGAACTCAAACACAGTCATGGGCAAACTTGGTATATCATGTTATTGGATGGTGCAAGCCACAAATGTTCTCAATTAACTGCTTCTTGTTGCCACTGAACAGGCGAAAATGCCATTAGAAGTGTTTGGTAACACGGAGAGGATCCGTGCAGAGGTAAAAAGGAGCGTATTTAAATTTTAAATTTAAATACTTTTCTTAAAAATAATTATACAGATAGCTGCTTACCTTAGCCATTGCTATCCGGCTCCTACACTCCACTAAGGCATTACAAGTCAATTGCCGATAAGGGGCGGTGTATTACAGAGCAAACCCCTCATCAACACACCTATAGAAACTAGCAGGGTAGGTGTGTGGAGATCAGAATCGGAATGATTAATTGCGTCGGTAGCATGGCCCAAGCAGAGGGTCACCCCTTGGAGTCTGGTCT
Source organism: Thalassophryne amazonica (assembly GCF_902500255.1). Classification (NCBI taxonomy): domain Eukaryota; kingdom Metazoa; phylum Chordata; class Actinopteri; order Batrachoidiformes; family Batrachoididae; genus Thalassophryne; species Thalassophryne amazonica. The sequence continues at coordinate 17,662,231 of NC_047123.1, read as the reverse complement.
GCTTGAGGTTTCTTCCTCAAATCATCAGAGTAATGCAGCAGATAACTGAAACAATCATGCAAATGGTGATAAAAGCATCAAATTCGGCAGAAATACGAGTACTCCTTAGACACTCTTCTTTTGAAAAAAAACTATTGGCCACTTGACTTTTCAATCGGTGGTCAGGTAGGGGTCAATTGAAGAATTACACAGAGGTCAAAATTAAAAGATGCTCCAATCATATTGAAAAATATTCCACATTATTTGCCTGATTCCAAAAAGGTATAGTTTGGACTATCTGTGACTGAATTCTATGGAGTTACAGGATAAAAACAGCAAGAATGGTGACAAAGTTCAGCTTCATTTTGTACAGGGGTCAAAAGTTAAAGTTGCTCCGAATTTTGGTAAAAAGTGATGCAAATTATTGGTTGAGCTAATAGGATTAATAAATGGAATAGTTTTGACAGTGTTGAATGCTTTGTCTCCAAAGTAAAGGTCAAACAAGGTCTACCTCTATTGGATTCTATGACATGTGACATATGTTATTCCGTAACGTGATAAGTAAGGATGATACATGGTCCAAACTATTCCCTTTTAAAACTGTGTTAACTCAACTAGCCTTACCAACCTTAACCTTAACCTTACCAACCTTACCAACCCCTAGAGCTCTAGGGGTTGGTAAGGTTGGACTTTACTTGTGTGAAGCGCCTTGAGGCAATGTTGTTGTGATTTGGCGCTATATAAATTAAATGAAATAAATTAAATTTAAATTATAATACTGCGACGGGTAAATGGACAGGTGATGGAGAGCACAATGGTGTGTGTGAAGGAGGGGAAGTGGAGTAAGGCCAGGAACATTGGCGGTGTGTTCAAATGGTTGTACCGTGGAGTGGATGGGTGTCAAAATGATGTATACGAGTCAGCTTGAAGGAAGAATGTATTAAGAGTGTTTTGGAGGCGAAGATGGTTGACAAGAGTGATGAGTATGAAGCTGGAAATTGAAGAGTTGAAGATGAATGTCATCAGTGCATATGGCCCCACATGTGGGTTGTGAGAAAGAAGATTTTTGGAAGAAGTTAGATGAGGTGGCAGAGAGTGTACCCAAGGAAGAAAATATGGTGATGGTGGTGACGTCACTGGGCATACTGGTGAAAAGGAGTTAGGCAATGGGGGGAGCAATGGGAGAGACGTGTGGAGGTGAAGATGGTGGGGGACCATGCAACATGGAAGGAAAAAGAAGTTTATTACTGTTTTGGTGTGGGCATTAAAAATTATGACCAGCTTATTTCCTCAGTAATTGTGAAATAACTGCATCTAAAGGCATCAAGCTACTGATAGCTGCTAAAAGTGCTAACACCGTTAGCATCCAAAATTAAATTTGACAAACATTTCACTCGATGGAAAAGTTTTAGATGATCTCTTAGGACAATTAACCACACAACAAACTATATTACTCCAGATATTTATCATAAAATGCTCAGAAAGGACAGACGCGGTCCTCCACAGCAGCCACAGCTAGCTTAGCTGCCTCTATGTGACTGAGACAGCACACGACCTGTCACTTAAAGTGACCACACCGCTAATTATATATAGGTTTCTGGCTCAAAACATCTTAAACTAATGAGTGAGAAAAAAAATTCACAACCCATACAGTTGTCTTGGAGGGGGAAACTAGCTGTCTAGAAGAAAACTGGTTTTTGTATCAGGCTGCAAACATGTTTATTTCTGCTTTAAAGTTGGACTTTGTAACGTCTTCCATGGGACGGTTTGACAGGTATTGGGTGGTGGTGAAGACAGATGAGCAACTGGGCAATTGGAAATTATTGCTGAAGTGGTGAGGGAAAGTGTTAGAAAGTTACAGCTAGCAGCCACTGCTAGAGGTTAGCACTTAGCTGGCTGGACCTGCCGCTGCTCATTCGCTGTAACTCAAAGTGACTACGCCCCAACTATTCATATATTTATGGCTGAAAAACGTTTTAGTTAGCAAGTCAAATAAAAATTCCCTACTCGTACATTCTTATGAAGAGGGGAAGTTAGCTCTAGAGAACAAAACTTTTTTATTGTTTTTGTACAAGGATGCAAAAAGGTTTATTTATGCTGTAAAGTTGGACATGCTAACATGCTAGCAATGGGATTGACTCACTTTTGGAACCCTTCTCAAGTGGCCATTCAAGGAACTGCAAGCTTTTTGCACGTCTATGATGGCTTCTTGTTTTTAAGCACCAGAGGTTGCTCTATGGAGGTAAAAACTAACTTTTGGTCCATCATACTATGCCATGGTGCTGGTAAATGATCCACCAGAAAATGAAAATTCATGGGGTGTTGGACAGATTGACACTATCCTAGAGAAAGAAGTCCTATGTAGGCTGAGAGGTCCACTGGTGCTGGAGCTTATCTCCAGATTCCATAGTGTGAAGTGGATGAGAGTGAAGTCCACCTGGATGGGATTGTCAGTCTGACACTTTCACGAGCCTGACTTTACATTTAATTTTGCAACACTGAGAGAAAAGGAGGCATAGAAGATAAGGCAGAGGAAGAATGAAAACTGTCAGAATTTATAGAAAAGTTGATTGTTGGTACATAAATGAAGTATAAGGAAGGATCAATAGAGGTGGTAGATTTTGAGCAGAAAAAAGATAGTAAGGACTGGAGTGGCTCAAAGGACAAAGGCCTATGGAACACAAAGAATGAGACTAGTGGAACAAAGACAGAGTCAGAATGATTTCCAAATTCTCAACACTGGGGAACAAAATTCCAATGATTTATTTAACAGAACATCTATTTAAGTCACAGCAGCGGCAGGGCATTAATAATGTGTGTATGTGCTGTATTTTGGCGGGGGAAACAGGTGGGATACAGATGTTTGGGTGTAGATACTACCTGCTACATGCCAGGGATAGAAGTCCTTATTCTCTGAAACCACTGGAGAGACAAGGAGCTTTAACAGATGGAGGGTAAAAATAGTGATGGCACTGAAAAACAGCAATTCCCAGTATGCCGATATCAGCTTCTAGTCCTGAAGAGAGAAACTGAAAACCGTAGTGGCAGCGCTGCCAACACTGCCGAGGGATGTTGAGGGAGCCTCGCCGTCAAATTGGCTAGGTTTTTTTGGATTTGATTATTAAGTGCTCGACTTAAGTGTAACTCTTTATAATTCAGAAATGTGCCATTGAATTGCTCTGTCTGTCTATATATTATGGTTGTGCAACATTTAGAATAAAAATTTTTATGACTAGAATAAAAATATCTGGCTAATTCACATTTGTTAATATTTACTAATTATATTACTATTATTATAATGAATTACAATAATTAATAAGACATAGTAATGTACTGTTTCAAATACAAAATGAGACTGATTATAAGATTATCCCCTTTTTCAGAACGTATTTGTAGAAAAAGACTTTCTGAAGATTAAGAATTTTTTAACGTGAAAAACTTTATGGGTAGCCCTTGTTTCTTTTTCAACTCAATACTGATGCACTGCCGCTTGTAAGACCACAGTAAGCTGTTACTGCTGTTAGTATTTTTTCAAACTATTTCACATCACCATGTTTCAGCATTAAACTCACATTTTGTTATTTCTTTGCTGCTTGAGAGTGGATTGATAACTCTGCTGCATTTATCACTGCAACACTGAACTTAGCATTAAAACAGTTGCAGGTTAACATTCCTAATATTTAAGTCATGCTCTTTGGAGGGCAATCACTGTGCCTTTCCAGCATACAGCACTGTAAGACAATTAGATGAGTGGGTCAATTTTGCGAAGTAAACTATTTTTACAGGCATTTGGCACCACTTACTGCTGCTCATGTAATGTTGTTGCCTATTAGCTGCTCCTGTTTGGTCGGGGTTGGTACAGCAGATCCAGCAAACTGGGATTTGGCAGAAGTTTTATACCTGATGCCCTCCCTTCCTGTTGATGGAATATGTTGTGACAGGGGTTCTGATTTAATATTTATTGGGACTATGGTTGACAGAATTAGTCTGAAGGCTTGTGCTGACATGTACACACTGAGGGTGAGATTGAATCATTGATTTGTAGATGATGTGAGAAACGGGAAAGTCAGAACATGTCAAGACATAACAAGAGGTATGGAAGACACTTCTGAAAGAGTCACATGTCCATCGAACATGAATTGGCCAATTGAGTAAAACTGAGTGGACAAAAGACCAAGTACTCAAGAGCTACAGAGAGGTAGACACACGTGAACCAGAACAGTGCAATAGTGTCTGTGAGTGTAGACATTGGGTGTCTGTAGTAGGGTTCCATCAACTGACCACTGGCTGGTCGTCTTCTTCTGTTGAGTTTATTGGCAGTTTGCAAACCGACGCGGTGCACCAACTGTTTGGGCATGGAGCACTAATGGAGTGTGACGGCCTCACTGGGTCATTGTCACAGCTGGACTGATAGTATTGCACACCGGGCATTTGCCCAGTGGCCTGATGGCCTACTGGCCTGCGGGTTTTTTGTTTTTTTACGAAGTAAAGCGAGCTGTGAGCTTTTCATCTGCGTTTTTTTTTTTTTTTTTTGTAGCAGCTACGACTCGTCACCTCTTAAAGCGCGGTGATAACAGCACACCTGCACTGAGCTTTACAGACATTTTTATGCTTTTTTCCTCCTTTATTTATAACTGAGCTGAGCCGCTTCGTATCTGCACGCTAAAACAGCTGATCCTCCGCGACGTGTCAACAACTAACACTATTTTCCACTCAAATGCACCTAAACTCTCTTTCTGAGGACCACATGATGTGAAAACACAATAAAACTTTCTGACCTGTAAATCTGGTCCTGTTTTCTGCATAAATAAATGTTATACATTCTTTGTGCTCAAACGCCAAAGAAGGGGCGAATCCAGATGGAATGGGGGCGTGGGGCAAGGATGTGCCCCCCCACAACACCCCTAGATTAAAGGTCCAGTTTTGAAGCCTTTTTTTACTACAGCTACTGATACTACTTAAAATAATAATAATTTCGACAAGTAAAATGTTTAGAGAAAATTTAAATGTTAGAAAAATGTTAGAAAGAATTTAATAGTTACATTTATTAATAATGTAGGTTAGAAATTACAAGTTTTACTGTTACAGTGCTGTCAACAGTTAAATATGAGGTCAAGAAAGAGGTCTTTATTTTACTTTTTATAAAAGAAGTATACGAGGGCTGTCAATAAAGTAACGGTCCTTTTTATTTTTTTCAAAAACTATATGGATTTCATTCATATGTTTTTACGTCAGACATGCTTGAACCCTCGTGCGCATGCGTGAGTTTTTCCACGCCTGTCGGTGACGTCATTCGCCTGTGAGCACTCCTTGTGGGAGGAGTCGTCCAGCCCCTCGTCGGAATTCCTTTGTCTGAGAAGTTGCTGAGAGACTGGCGCGTTGTTTGATCAAAATTTTTTCTAAACCTGTGAGACACATCGAAGTGGACACGGTTCGAAAAATTAAGCTGATTTTCAGTGAAAATTTTAACAGCTGATGAGAGATTTTGAGGTGATTCTGTCGCTTTAAGGACTTTTCACGGTGCGAGACGTCGCTCAGCGCTCTCAGGCGGCGTCATCAGCCTGTTTCAAGCTGAAAACCTCCACATTTCAGGCTCTATTGATCCAGGACGTCGTGAGAGAACAGAGAAGTTTCAGAAGAAGTCGGTTTCAGCATTTTATCCGGATATTCCACTGTTAAAGGAGATTTTTTTAATGAAAGACGTGCGGACGGATCCGCTCGTCGGGACGCAGCCGACGCGGTGCGGCGGCACAGGAAAAACACCTCCGTGTTGATAACCATTTGTAAAATCCAGGCGGCTTTTGATGGCTTTCAGTGGAGTGAGTATATGAGAAATTGTTTAACAGGCAGGACATGTTCCAACTTGTCCTTAAGGCTTTCAACAGAGGTGTTTTTCCTGTGGCGGAGCATCGCGGCGGCTGCGTCCCGACGCGCGGACCCGTCCGCACGTCTTTCATTAAAAAAATCTCCTTTAACGGTGGAATATCCGGATAAAATGCTGAAACCGACTTCTTCTGAAACTTCTCTGTTCTCTCACGACGTCCTGGATCAATAGAGCCTGAAATGTGGAGGTTTTCAGCTTGAACAGGCTGATGACGCTGCCTGAGAGCGCTGAGCGACGTCTCGCACCGTGAAAAGTCCTTAAAGCGACAGAGTCACCTCAAAATCTCTCATCAGCCGTTAAAAATTTCACTGAAAACCAGCTTAATTTTTCGAACCGTGTCCACTTCGATGTGTCTTACAGGTTTAGAAAAAATTTTGATCAAACAACGCGCCAGTCTCTCAGCAACTTCTCAGACAAAGGAATTCCGACGAGGGGCTGGACGACTCCTCCCACAAGGAGTGCTCACAGGCGAATGACGTCACCGACAGGCATGGAAAAACTCACGCATGCGCACGAGGGTTCAAGCATGTCTGACGTAAAAACATATGAATGAAATCCATATAGTTTTTGAAAAAAATAAAAAGGACCGTAACTTTATTGACAGCCCTCGTATATTTTCATTGAAGTCAAGAAAGGGTGACTATAAAGTGAGGCGGGGACCACTACGGCCATGACAGTAAGTGAAGGTTAACTTCAGCTATTAATTGATGAACAGCAACCTAACTTGTTCATAAATCAGACATCTGTGTGTGAGAGAGACATTCTGATCTTCTGGTCCGAAGTAAAGTGCTGTCTAACTGGGTCACTCAGATATGAATTAAGGTTAGATATTATTTTCGTTCGTGCTAACTCTGCCAGTCACGTAACCTAGCCTAGCAATGTAACCTGTGCAAATGGTGTGCATGGCTAGCTACCATGCTGTCGCCGCCAGGTTGTTTGTTTGTTGAAGGTCGTGCGTCGGTCATACGAAGTATGCTGTTTTGCACAGTCTGCGGTGCGGTGGCGTGGTATAACGGCGTCCCTGTCTAAAATGTATTTTCCCAAGTCCTGGCATAATTTCACATACCTAACATTTTACTTTAAATTGAGAGTCATTCTCTAAGTTGATTAGAAACACAAATTGGTAATAAAAGAAATCCTTGATGTTACTTGTAGCTTGTAGTGAGATAGACAACTGTCTCCATCTTGTGGCCTTTTTGTGTATTGCAGTTTCAAAAGTTCAACCTTTGTATCCAGTCATTGGTCCAGTCATCCAGTCATTTCTTGCTTTATATGATGAATTGTATCACACAAGTAATGATATTTTATTTATAGTATAGCCTACAGTATTTCTATAACAAATGTTTTTATATAATTTCTATTTGTAAATTTAAGTAACAAGGCTGAATGAAATGATGGCTTATTATGTCTAAAAAGTAATGTGACCTACTGTCAATAGACCGTACTTTTGATAAGCCTATGATAACTGTACTTCGGGAGAACTTTTCATAATGCTTCTTATAGTGTTAAAATGTATGTGTCTCCTGGTGCACATTGATCGGTTAAGGGACTGTCACAGCAGGCTTAATTTTTTTCCCCTTCGATACCTGGTGGTGGCCTGGTCTTGGTTAAAAATGCCCGGCCTGAAAAATTTCCCCAGTCCAGCCCTCGTCATTGTAAACGTAATCTCTTCAAGAACAAAAAAATAGCTGTATTAACCGGTTACCATTATTTTAAATAAACAGCTCTGTTCCAGAGCATAAAAAATACTAAGTTTCTGGTTTTGTTTTCATTCCTAGCAAAATACCAAAAGTTTCAGTTCCACAAACTGGTTCAAAGCCTTGACTTATAAATTTTTTCTTCATCCATGGAGCCACGATAGGCTTTGTTATTATTTTTTATTATAGTTTTTATTTTATTATTATTCACAGGGCTGTTCCTTATTGCATAAAGTTGATGGAATTTCCACAGCCTCTATTCACATAATAGCAGGACAACAGCAGGATAATACTAGCTGAGCACTTTGTGTACAAACATGTCATTGTTCAGCCACAAGTAGCGTACACATCTGTGAGAATGCTGCACAGCCTTCGCTTGCAAATCAGCAGATTCTTGCATATGCAAAGGCTGCACTTGACATTCGCAAGAGTGCCACATCGCATTCAAATGGCACTCATGATATGTATGAGGACATCTTCATCGAAAGTCAATCCAAACTATGGCTGATATTCAGATGACATGCGCTGACGTGTCGTTTCTACCACTTCAGTGAGATACCAACTGTGAATATGTCACTCATTCATGTGTTTGGTTGCTAATTTGCATCTCTATCTACTCTCTGACAGTTGCAGCCCAGTGATATAGGACCCTCAGGGTATCTGCCTTGGTTCGGAAAGTAACTTGTTTCGGACTAGCGTCACGTCCAGGAGGAGTCACTGTACAGTCTTTCCAATTTTACAAAACTGATAAAATTTAGTTTCTACTGAAATCCAGGCATTATAATATTGGTTTATGTTTGAAACACATTTCAAAATTACAGCTCATTAGAACAATATAGCTCAAATATAACATATTGAGTTGGGGGGAAATCCATAACGAATATTTTATTTTGCGTATACGCATGCATGAGGTTTTGAAATGACCAGAAATGACCCTTGACCTTGCATGATGCGCGTACACAAGGCATGCACGCTAACATCTGTAAGAAGAATACCAAGATGGTGGCACCCAGTTTGGCTGCGGCTGCATGGACTTGCGACAGTTATGGACATTTTAATCAAAATACACTGCCTAGGATGCCAGAAATAGTCAACACTCTCAGTCAGTTAGTATTTGTTCACTAGCACTTGCTAGATTTGTGATCATCCAGTGACCTCAACTTTGTAGATGCAACTATTTGAGAGTGTTTGCATAGCCTTGAATTGTTATGCCGGAAAGACCCAGGGACCTGCACTGCAACAGACTCGCCCAGTAGCACAAGCTGACTGAAGAGCAACCAGTGGATTAGAACTTTTTGTGGTACACAGCACCAACTATTGGACAGGAGGAACCTAGCAGTCAATGTGACTCACTGATTTGAAAATGCAGGTCTTTCAACCAGACGTGTGGTGCTGTGACATGTCAATTATCTGTGTCCAATCAGTTTTCAGGAGAGTCCAGTGAAACCCCGGCCTCCGCTCTAGCTCCACCCATACCGGAAAGTGTTTGACATTTGAACATTTCCTGTTTCACTGTGACTGAGAATTTGGCACTTCCTGTTTGAGTGTGAGCTTGCCAATGAGTTCTCGTGAGATTCCATGGGATCTCGTCTGTCAATCCAGGAAGTGTTTGACATTTGAACATTTGCTGTTTCATTGTGACAGAGAATTCGGCACTTCCTGTTTGAGTGTGAGCTTCCCACTGAGTTCTCGTGAGATTCCATGGGATCTCGTCTGTCAATCCAGGAAGTGTTTGACATTTGAACATTTCCTGTTTCACTGTGACTGATAAATTGGCACTTCCTGATTGAGTGTGAGCTTGCCACTGAGTTCCCACGAGATTCCATGGGATCTCGTCTATCAATCCAGGAAGTGTTTGACATCTGAACATTTCCTGTTTTACTGTGGATTTGAAAATTTGCACTTCCTGTTTAGCACGCCCTGTACCATGAGTGAGCTTTGCGCCTCTACGCGATGCTTTGCTCATATAAAAGAACAAAACAAAACTGAAACTAACAAAAGAAAAACAAAGCGAACGGGGACCATGACGCTTTGCAGCTGCGAGAGTTAGTTGTCTTGACAACAGGTTTGTCAACGTGTTTGCGCACATGCACATTGCAGCCAGAGATGGCTGCAATGTGCGTAAATAGTTAAAGTAGTTGATTAGTAAATGCACCTTAAACTGGTGCCATCCACCACTGGATCTGAAAGAAGAAGAAGTCAGCTCGACACAAACACAAAACGTACTAATTTTAACATTATTTTAATTTTATTTCTTTGTGGTTGACGGTATCGGCAAGACTTGGTGGGAGAGGGGAGCTCTCACGGCGCAGCTGTGTACAGACTGGGATGAGAAGAGCCCACCTGCTCCATCATCAATACATTCTACAGAAGCACCATAGACAGCATTCTGACCAGCTGCATTTCTGTGTGGTGTGGAGGCTGCAGTGCCTCTGACTGTGACCGTCAGGAGAGTGGTGAGAGAAAATCATTGAGACTTCTATCACCTCCATTTAGGACATCGCACCTAAGCGCGTCACATCTTGAGTCAGGAACATCACCAGTGACTCACAGACTGTTGTTTCTGTTGGCCTCTGAAAAGAGGTTCCACAGCGTTCCCTGCAGGACCACCAGCTTCTGGATCAGCTTTCCCCCACAGGTCATCAAGCTGATGATCTCTAAATGAAAATATGCTGCTTATATCAGATATCATGTTTCTACCTTTATAACTACTTACACCTCCTGTTAACTCCACATGTCACTTTTAACAAGAAAGTGACCTTAGATGGACAAAAACTCTAAGTCTCTAAGTGCTGTATGTTTTCACCTCTATTAGACGATAACACCTCTGATACACAGCAATATCATCAGTGTAAAATGAACACGGACAGTGTAAAATTAACACTGCTAGTGTCTATATATTCCTCACTGAACCATTGTGGACCCATATACTAGATACCATTTGTGTTGATTTAACACTGATGACTTTGCTGTGTAGCAGTTCAGAGGTGTTATCTGGTTACAAAAAACAGCATTTTTAGATTTAGAAGATTTAGAACATTTACAAAAATACAAAACATAGTAGTTTTATACAGAATTAAGCTGTTTTGGAGGGTTTTCTGCCATCTTTGTTAATTCTGTCCAGACAGTCATCGTTCCTCTCTATTCTAATTGGCTGTCACCTTGTGCTTCCCAGCATCCCTTGCGCAAGTCGGGGGGAGCCCCCACGTGATCTGTGACATCGCTATGGTTGCTATCATAGACTGCATGGGTCGCTACCAAATGTAATTCAAGGCCTGTCTGCACATTTTATTTTTTTTCTTGAGTGTAACTATTTATAAATTTTCCAGACAATGCAAATTTTGATCATATCGACAGCGTTGTATTATGAATCCCTTATTTAAAGGCTCGGCATCTAGGGACAAAGGGTGGACTTAGACCTTCTTCTCTATATGACTTTGGAAATTTGTCTTTAGGCAGGTTGTATAATGCGTGATGTTCGTGTGAACTTGGAGTTTGTGATAAAAAAAATCTTTCTTTCTCATTGTCACATTGCATGGTGTTGAAAATAGCTTTACAAAACAGAGGGTAGAAATATGAGCCCGTTATTTTGTCAGTGTCACTTAGTTTGCCGCTATGACAGAGACAGGTTGGGCAGGTGAGCTGTGAGTAAGTAGTTAGGACTTGGATCCAACCGAGAGAAAGGCCGGACCCGGCCAAGCAATCGGCTGGCAAGGCAGGCGAAAATAAACAGAGGACCTGAGGAATCAAATGAACGGCCCCGTCAGAGGACTGTCAAACTCCCCTCCATGATGGACAGTCTGAGTATTCACAGTCTATTTGCTGCCAGGCTGTGCAGCGGTGAGTAAGTGAACCGTGCCAGGTCGAGCAAAGACAATATGAAGAGGAAGTGCAGAGTAATATCTGCTGTTGCCATGCTAGATGAGCACAAACGCCAAGGCCACTGTGGCCTGAGGACTCTTCTCGTGCCGGAAGGTGTATGTCTTTGCATGTGTAGATGTTACAGTTATGACTCATGAAGGGATGTTGGATATTGATGACTGTAGTTCAGGGAGACCTGCATCAAGTCAATTATCTTTTAACAACTGACCAACACTGAGGCTTGTGCAGAAGGAGGTAATTAATAAAACCTGTGTATAGACAATCCCATAATCGACTATAATAAAGCCTGAACGAGTTTTCTAAAATTGCCATTGGAAGCCAGAGCAAGTGTCAACATATTTAAGGATGGGTTCACATTTTACAACCTAGAACCAGTATTAAAAAGTAGTTAGGAATAGAGTTCGACCGATATGGATTTTTGGGGTGCTGATACAGTACCGATATTAAGGAGTAAATAATTTACGATACTGATATATCTGTGGGTATATACAATAAAAAATGGGCATTATTCCTTACATTTCATTATCAAATCCTTATCATAAAGAAATGTAACTGGGGCTTGATGTTTTACAGTTTAAATGTGAACTTTATTATAACTATAAGCATAACCAGCGCATGTCATGCTTTGCCACACTGCCTTCATTCAGACTGGGCGTCACTGTGTCACATCTCTGCATTTGCATAAAATAGACTTCTCATATTTTTTTACTCCCTCCTAGCTGGTGGCATAGCGCCCACTTTTCTCTTATTGTTGTAAAATGCCCACTCTGATTGAAAATGAATGGTAGCTGGTCATTTTGTCACTGGCTCTTGATGCTCTCTAGCAGGAACAAGGGCTGATGGCTTCCCAGCCATGCTTGACAGCATTGTAAATGATGCCGCCTGAGCACCCTATGCTGGACAAACTATATAATAATGCCATTTCGAACAGTCAAAGTATTTTTCTGCACTGTTTAGTCAGTAAAGTAAAAGATTTAATGTTGGAAAAAATAACGCCAATACAATGTATTGGTGAAAGGCCAGTATCGGCCGATATTGTCGGCCAATTCATATGTCAGTGACACTCAAGTTAGGAGTGTTGAAAAGTTCAACACTACCACACTACCCCTCCGTCCATTTATGGGATGACTGGGAGTGTGGCGGAATCGGGCACTTCAAACCTGCTCTTTGTTTGTCCAGTATACATATACAGTCTATGGATGTGATGTATATTTATTTGCATGAACTGTTCAATAAATGGCTTTGCTAATGTTAAGTCAGCCCATTCTACAGTTCAAATATACAGTGCATGAAGTCACTGAAAATCTAATACCTCAACACTCAATTCTGTTCAGTAATTAACAGTTTGTGTTCTCAAAATTACGCAGACCGACCCCCAAAACAAACAGTATCGCCTGTAATTATGTGTAATTATCACTCGTGTGCTCGCTGCGCTGTGTTGCCCATGATGATGCATGTTTGCCGTGTGCAGCTACATAATGGAATTCATTCAAGCGGTGACGGCGTGCGGATAAATTTTCTCTCAAGTTCTTTGTCATTCTTTGTTATTCATTTAAACAGATACCAGTTATCTGATTAAATTTGAAAGATATTAACATCATCCTCTAGATTCCTGCTATTTAGCGACATAATTACATTCCTATTTTTTCTGTTTGTTTACTTTGCATCCGGAATTAAAGGCTGATCACAATTTCGGCCAAATTATACCAATGTCCTGACTCTGATTTGAATAACAATATAATGTCACCAACTAGCCACTTTTATTGCTGGTAAAATTTGTTTTTTAGACAATAAATCACCATTTTAGGCTGCTATCATCAAGGATCAGTAATGCTTCTGGAAAAAGTGACCTATCGTGGTGCTCAAATTATACAGTGCTGATGGCCTTTAAACTATTAGCCTATAACAACACAAACAACTAATATAGTATAAAATCTTTTGCAATACTTTAGAGTCCGAGCCAACAAAAATGAAACTGGAATTGATTTGGACTTTGTGAACTTTGCTAAATTTGTATAAAATGCTAATCTAATCTAATGATGACTCTAATTTTGCCATATTATTATAAAAAACTGTATTGCTGATCAATTATTAGTACAGTGGGGTTTAATGGCCAATTGCCTTACATGGCTCACTCTTCAATGGACATAGTTCACCCCCAAAAATAAGTGGACCCCACTTATTTTTAACCCCTTAACGCCTGAATTTATATAGCTGTATATAAAAAAATGTTTTGTATGTGTTTTTGCCTTTAAGTAGATGGTAAATAATGTTGAGATTATTAATTACACTTTTCCACAAAAAATAATTCGTAATTTTGGTATTTTGGTAATAATTTATGTTATAATGTTATAATAATAATAATGGTATGTTGCAAATTTGCGACGAGGCATACTGGTCAATTTGGTATGTTGCATATTTGAGTCAAATATTGTAGCATATATGCGACAATAGGCATTAAGGGGTTAAGACACGCCCCCAAATCTGTAAATAGACAGTTCATGTTCATGACGAACATCTGAGGGTACATGGATCATAAATTCACTCATCATAACTTTTACTTTAACCAAACATTAACCCAACTCTAACTTAAACCTAACATTAACCTCAACCTAAACCTGTCAAATTCTAACCATAATGTAAATAAACCTAACCTTAACCTATCACTAACCCCAACCAAAACCTAATTTCAGTCTAATATAAACGTAACAATAGCTTTGACTAAAACTGAACATAACCAAAGGATAACTTGAACCAAAATATGACCCTAACCTTAATCTAATCCTAGCCCTAATCTTAGCCAAACATAACCCTAATGACAGCATGGACCTAACCCTAACCTAACATTAACCAAAACTTTAACCTAAATCTAGCTTCTTCTTAAACCTCATCTTTACCAGAATTTTATCTCAATCAAACCTGATCTTAACCGAATCTATGGACAAATGATTTGAAGCACATTTCCTATCTTTTTATGTGACCAATAAAAAGTTTCATATAGTATGGAAAACACCTTTTTTGGGTACATTTCAATCTCAAATGCCAAGAACCCCAGATGGATGATCTGCATATGTTGATCGGTAAAATACTTTCAATCAATCAGGTCATATCCATCAATCAATCAATCATATAGTCAAAAACATCATTAGACATATTTATATATACATTGATATTGTGTATGCATCAGCCCTCTCATGCCTTTCATTGTAATTTGCAAGTGTTGTGGAATTCTGGCTTTACACACTCAGAGAGCCATGTTAAGGACCCCCTGCCATAATCAAAACATGGTCTTTGGCTCGTCCGGGCCATGATCAGATGTTTAGTCATGAACTTGGTTGGCTCTCACTGCGGTATTGTATCACTTCCTGTTCCGGAGCACAGCGGTGTTTTGCTGTATCTGTTAGCTGTTTAATCTGCGCAGTTAGATTGATCTAGTTACCTAGATAACGATTTGTTTCACAGTGTAATCTTCACGTGCCTTAACTAAAGCACTCCCTCTGCTGAATCACCTCTAAATTATTTACACATTATTCACTTTGTGTGTTTTAGGAATCCGCTAGCTTAGCGCAGCTACTAGCTCTTAGCCAATTTAGCATGACGGCTTCTCCTGTCTCTCCCGCACTTTTCTGTTCTGGGTGTGAAATGTTTAGTTATTCCTCGGCCTCCTTTAGCAGTAATGGTACTTGTAATAAGTGTAGCTTATTCGTAGCTTTGGAGGCCAGGCTGGGCGAATTGGAGACTCGGCTCCGTACCGTGGAAAATTCTACAGCTAGCCAGGCCCCTGTAGTCGGTGCGGACCAAGGTAGCTTACCCGCCGTTAGTTCCCTTCCAGCAGATCCCGAGCAGCCGGGAAAGCAGGCCAACTGGGTGACTGTGAGGAGGAAGCATAGCCCTAAACAGAAGCCCCGTGTACACCGCCAACCCGTTCACATTTCTGTGAACTGTTTTTCCCGACTCGGCGACACACCTGCCGAGGATCAAACTCTGGTTACTGGTGACTCTGTTTTGAGAAATGTGAAGTTAGCGACACCAGCAACCATAGTCAATTGTCTTCCGGGGGCCAGAGCAGGCGACATTGAAGGGAATTTGAAATTGCTGGCTAAGGCTAAGCGTAAATTTGGTAAGATTGTAATTCACGTTGGCAGTAATGACACCCGGTTACGCCAATTGGAGGTCACTAAAATTAACATTGAATCGGTGTGTAACTTTGTAAAAACAATGTCGGACTCTGTAGTTTTCTCTGGGCCCCTCCCCAATCGGACCGGGAGTGACATGTTTAGCTGCATGTTCTCCTTGAATTGCTGGCTGTCTGAGTGGTGTCCAAAAAATGAGGTGGGCTTCATAGATAATTGGCAAAGCTTCTGGGGAAAACCTGGTCTTATTAGGAGAGACGGCATCCATCCCACTTTGGATGGGGCAGCTCTCATTTCTAGAAATCTGGCCAATTTTCTTAAATCCTCCAAACCGTGACTATCCAGGGTTGGGACCAGGAAGCAGAGTTGTAGTCTTACACACCTCTCTGCAGCTTCTCTCCCCCTGCCATCCCCTCATTACACCATCCCCGTAGAGACGGTGCCTGCTCCCAGACCACCAATAACCAGTAAAAATCTATTTAAGCATAAAAATTCAAAAAGAAAAAATAATATAGCACCTTCAACTGCACCACAGACTAAAACAGTTAAATGTGGTCTATTAAACATTAGGTCTATCTCTTCTAAGTCCCTGTTAGTAAATGATATAATAATTGATCAACATATTGATTTATTCTGCCTTATTGATTTATTCTGAATATGTTAGTTTAAATGAGTCAACACCCCTGAGTCACACTAACTGTCAGAATGCTCGTAGCACGGGCTGAGGCGGAGGATTAGCAGCAATCTTCCACTCCAGCTTATTAATTAATCCAAAACCCAGACAGAGCTTTAACTCATTTGAAAGCTTGACTCTTAGACTTGTCCATCCAAATTGGAAGTCCCAAAAACCAGTTTTATTTGTTATTATCTATCGTCCACCTGGTCGTTACTGTGAGTTTCTCTGTGAATTTTCAGACCTTTTGTCTGACTTAGTGCTTAGCTCAGATAAGATAATTATAGTGGGCGATTTTAACATCCACACAGATGCTGAGAATGACAGCCTCAACACTGCATTTAATCTATTATTAGACTCAATTGGCTTTGCTCAAAATGTAAATGAGTCCACCCACCACTTTAATCATATCTTAGATCTTGTTCTGAATTATGGCATGGAAATGGAAGACTTAACAGTATTCCCTGAAAACTCCCTTCTGTCTGATCATTTCTTAATTACATTTACATTTACTCTGATGGACTACCCAGCAGTGGGGATACCCAGCTGTATCTATCCATGAAGCCAGAGGACACACACCAATTAGCTAAACTGCAGGATTGTCTTACAGACATAAAAACATGGATGACCTCTAATTTCCTGCTTTTAAACTCAGATAAAACTGAAGTTATTGTACTTGGCCCCACAAATCTTAGAAACATGGTGTCTAACCAGATCCTTACTCTGGATGGCATTACCCTGACCTCTTGTTGTGTGGGCCGCTGAAGAGGAGGTACTGCTGGCCCACCACCACCAGAGCGCACCCTGCCTGGAGTGCGGGCTCCAGGCACCAGAGGGCGCTGCCGCCTCACAGGAGCAGCCGGGGTGACAGCTGACACTCATCACCTATGACAGCTGTCACCACTCATCTGATCTGCATCGGTATATCAGCAAGACATCATCTCCACCTCTTTGCCGAGATATCGTTCTACCGAGGAGGTAACGAACTCAGCCGCTGTGTTGTCTTTCAGACAGTGACTTTGTTGCTTGTGTTTTGACAGTGGTTGCAGTACCAGATCCGACAAGCGGAGGCAGTGGCCACCTGGGAGTTCGGGACTTGGCGGCTCCAGTATTCCCGGGGTTCGGTGGCGGAGGAAATCGTGTGGTTCCGGTTCTGCTTTGGACAGACGCCTTCTATCTTCGAGCCTGCCCACATGACACCTTTGTGAATTGACTTTATTATTTTCTATTGTAATCTGTCGTGCTTGTTGTGCTTATTTCACAACAGTAAAAGTGCTATTTGACTTCCTCCATTGTCCGTTCATTTGCGCCCCCTGTTGTGGGTCCATGTTCCAACACTTTCACAACAGGATATCTCGGCCAATGTCATGGATCCCGAGGGGCGTCAACCGGCTGTTGAACGGCCAATGGAAGAACAGGGCGCACAGACGTCCGCAGGAGGAATGATCAGAGTGTTGCAGCGAATCCTCACCGCTTTCACGGCTCGGTTGGATTTAATGACCGAGCAGAACGTCCTCCTTAACCGCAGGGTGGAGGCTCTCACCGCGCAGGTGGAAGCGCGCCCTCAGGGCGCTGCTGCGGCTCTCCCTCCTGTCGACCCTGTGCGTAACAGTGACGTTCCACAGGTCGTTCAACGACCCCTCCCACCTTCACCGGAAGCATACATAAGCCCTCCAGAGCCGTACGGGGGTTGTGTGGAGACGTGTGCGGACTTTCTTATGCAGTGTTCGCTCGTCTTCGCACAACGTCCCGTCATGTACGCGACTGATGCCAGCAAAATAGCTTATGTGATAAATCTGCTTCGCGGTGAGGCACGCGCTTGGGCTACAGCGCTCTGGGAGCAAAATTCACGGCTCCTTCAGACATATGATGGGTTTGTGAGGGAGTTCAGAACAGTGTTCGATCACCCAAATAGAGGAGAGACCGCTTCAGCCGTGCTGCTGTCAATGAGACAGGGGCGCCGGAGCGCAGCTGCTTATGCAGTCGACTTCCGCATCGCGGCTGCAAGGTCCGGCTGGAATAGCACTGCCCTCCGTGCAGCCTTCGTAAACGGACTGTCGTTGGTCCTAAAGGAGCACCTGGTGGCTAAGGACGAACCGCGGGACTTAGATGGGCTTATTGATCTGGTTATACGATTAGACAATCGGTTAGAAGAACGCCGTCGGGAACGAGACGAAGGGCGTGGCCGGGCACGCGCCGTCCCTCTCCCTTCCAGCTCCGACCGAGCTCCGCCCTCCCCACGCTCCACAGCCCCTACGCTCCGTGTGGTTACAGCTCCCCCTGCTGATGAAGCTATGGACACGAGCAGGGCCACATTTAGACCCCCGGATAGACAGAGGAGGCTGGTCCGCCGAGCGTGCTTTGTTTGTGGCTCGATAGAGCATCAGGTGAGGGACTGCCCCGAGCGGTTAAACACCCCCTTAGGTCACTTTGAGTACCTGGTCATGCCGTTCGGTCTTACAAACGCCCCCGCGACGTTCCAAGCATTAGTTAATGATGTCTTGCGGGATTTCCTGCACCGATTCATCTTCGTATATCTGGACGATATACTCATCTTTTCTCCGGATCCTGAGACCCATGTCCGGCATGTACGTCAGGTCCTGCAGCGGTTGTTGGAGAACCGGCTGTTTGTGAAGGGTGAGAAGTGCGAGTTCCACCGCACTTCTTTGTCCTTCCTGGGGTTTATCATCTCCCCTAACTCCGTCGCTCCTGATCCGGCCAAGGTCGCGGCGGTGAGAGACTGGCCCCAACCCACCAGCCGTAGGAAGCTGCAACAGTTCCTCGGCTTTGCTAATTTCTACAGGAGGTTCATTAAGGGCTACAGTCAGGTAGTTAGCCCCCTGACAGCCCTGACCTCACCAAAAGTCCCCTTCACCTGGTCGGATCATTGCGATGCCGCGTTCAAGGAGTTGAAACGGCGCTTCTCGTCTGCACCCGTTCTGGTGCAGCCCGATCCTAGTCGCCAGTTAGTGGTTGAAGTGGACGCCTCAGACTCAGGGATAGGAGCTGTGCTTTCCCAGAGCGGGAGGACCGATAAGGTCCTTCACCCGTGTGCCTATTTTTCCCGCAGGTTGACCCCGGCCGAACGGAACTATGACGTCGGCAATCGAGAACTCCTTGCGGTGAAAGAGGCTCTAGAAGAGTGGAGACATCTGTTGGAGGGAACGTCCGTGCCATTCACGGTTTTCACTGACCACCGGAACCTGGAGTATATCAGGACCGCCAAGCGGCTGAACCCCAGGCAAGCCCGCTGGTCACTGTTCTTCGGCCGTTTTGACTTCCGGATCACCTACCGTCCCGGGACCAAAAACCAGAGATCGGATGCCTTGTCCCGGGTACATGAAGATGAAGTCAAAACGGAGTTGTCGGATCCACCGGAACCCATCATCCCGAGTCCACTATCGTGGCCACCCTCACCTGGGACGTAGAGAGAACCGTCCGGGAGGCCCTGGCACGAAGCCCGGACCCCGGAACTGGACCGAAGAACAGACTCTATGTCCCACCAGAGGCTAGGGCTGCAGTCCTGGACTTCTGTTACGGCTCCAAGCTCTCATGTCATCCAGGGGTGCGAAGAACCGTGGCAGTTGTCCGGCAGCGCTTCTGGTGGGCGTCCCTAGAGGCCGACGTCTGGGACTATATCCAGGCCTGCACCACCTGCGCCAGGGGCAAGGCTGATCATCGCAGGTCTTTGGGACTGCTCCAGCCGCTGCCCGTGCCTCATTGCCCCTGGTCCCACATCGGCCTGGATTTTGTCACGGGCCTCCCACCGTCCCAGGGCAACACCACCATCCTCACGATAGTGGACCGATTCTCCAAGGCGGCCCACTTCGTGGCCCTCCCGAAGCTCCCGACTGCCCAGGAGACAGCGGACCTCCTGGTCCACCACGTCGTCCGGCTGCATGGGATTCCAACAGACATCATCTCCGATCGCGGTCCCCAGTTCTCCTCGCAAGTCTGGAGGAGCTTCTGCCGGGAACTGGGGGCCACGGTGAGTCTCTCATCCGGGTACCATCCCCAGACCAACGGGCAAGCAGAACGGGCCAATCAGGAGGTGGAACAGGCCCTGCGTTGCGTGACAGCCGCGCAACCCGGCGGCCTGGAGTACCCATTTGGCCTGGATCGAGTATGCCCATAACAGCCAGGTGTCGTCAGCCACCGGCCTCTCCCCTTTTGAGGTGTGTCTGGGGTACCAGCCTCCCTTGTTTCCGGTGGTTGAGGGAGAGGTCGGTGTGCCCTCGGTCCAGGCCCACCTACGGAAGTGCCGTCGGGTGTGGCGTGCCGCCCGTTCTGCTTTGCTGAGGGCCCGGATGAGGACGAAAACCCATGCAGACCGTCGGCGGACCCCGGCCCCTGCGTATCGGCCAGGGCAGGAAGTGTGGTTGTCAACAAAGGACATCCCCCTCCAAGTGGTCTCACCAAAACTGCAGGATCGGTACATCGGCCCGTTTAAAATCCTCAAGGTCATCAGTCCAGCCGCGGTGAGGTTTCAGCTTCCGGCCTCACTGCGGATCCATCCCGTTTTCCATGTGTCCCGGATTAAGCCACATCACACCTCACCCCTCTGTACTCCGGGTCCGGCACCACCTCCTGCCCGGATCATCGATGGCGAGCCGGCTTGGACTGTGCGCCGGCTCTTAGATGTCCGTAGGATGGGCCGGGGCTTCCAGTATTTGGTGGACTGGGAGGGGTATGGACCTGAAGAACGCTCCTGGGTGAAGAGGAGCTTCATCCTGGACCCGGCCCTCCTGGCCGATTTCTACCGCCGCCACCCGGACAAGCCTGGTCTGGCGCCAGGAGGCGCCCATTGAGGGGGGGGTCCTGTTGTGTGGGCCGCTGAAGAGGAGGTACTGCTGGCCCACCACCACCAGAGGGCACCCTGCCTGGAGTGCGGGCTCCAGGCACCAGAGGGCGCTGCCGCCTCACAGGAGCAGCCGGGGTGACAGCTGACACTCATCACCTATGACAGCTGTCACCACTCATCTGATCTGCATCGGTATATCAGCAAGACGTCATCTCCACCTCTTTGCCGAGATATCGTTCTACCGAGGAGGTAACAAACTCAGCCGTTGTGTTGTCTTTCAGACAGTGACTTTGTTGCTTGTGTTTTGACAGTGGTTGCAGTACCAGATCCGACAAGCGGAGGCAGTGGCCACCTGGGAGTTCGGGACTTGGCGGCTCCAGTATTCCCGGGGTTCGGTGGCGGAGGAAATCGTGTGGTTCCGGTTCTGCTTTGGACAGACGCCTTCTATCTTCGAGCCTGTCCACATGACACCTTTGTGAATTGACTTTATTATTTTCTATTGTAATCTGTCGTGCTTGTTGTGCTTATTTCACAACAGTAAAAGTGCTATTTGACTTCCTCCATTGTCCGTTCATTTGCGCCCCCTGTTGTGGGTCCGTGTTCCAACACTTTCACAACACCTCTAGTAATACTGTGAGAAATCTTGGAGTCATTTTTGATCAGGATATGTCATTCAATGCGCATATTAAACAAATATGTAGGACTGCTTTTTTGCATTTACGCAACATCTCTAAAATTAGAAAGGTCTTGTCTCAGAGTGATGCTGAAAAACTAATTCATGCATTTATTTCCTCTAGGCTGGACTACTGTAATTCATTATTATCAGGTTGTCCTAAAAGTTCCCTGAAAAGCCTTCAGTTAATTCAAAATGCTGCAGCTAGAGTACTGACAGGGACTAGAAGGAGAGAGCATATCTCACCCATATTGGCCTCTCTTCATTGGCTTCCTGTTAATTCTAGAATAGAATTTAAAATTCTTCTTCTTACTTATAAGATTTTGAATAATCAGGTCCCATCTTATCTTAGGGACCTCATAGTACCATATCATCCCAATAGAGCTCTTCGCTCTCAGACTGCAGGCTTACTTGTAGTTCCTAGGGTTTGTAAGAGTAGAATGGGAGGCAGAGCCTTCAGCTTTCAGGCTCCTCTCCTGTGGAACCAGCTCCCAATTCAGATCAGGGAGACAGACACCCTCTCTACTTTTAAGATTAGGCTTAAAACTTTCCTTTTTGCTAAAGCTTATAGTTAGGGCTGGATCAGGTGACCCTGAACCATCCCTTAGTTATGCTGCTATAGACTTAGACTGCTGGGGGGTTCCCATAATGCACTGAGTGTTTCTTTCTCTTTTTGCTCTGTATGCACCACTCTGCATTTAATCATTAGTGATTGATCTCTGCTCCCCTCCACAGCATGTCTTTTTCCTGATTCTCTCCCTCAGCCCCAACCAGTCCCAGCAGAAGACTGCCCCTCCCTGAGTCTGGTTCTGCTGGAGGTTTCTTCCTGTTAAAAGGGAGTTTTTCCTTCCCACTGTCGCCAAGTGCTTGCTCACAGGGGGTCGTTTTGACCATTGGGGTTTTTCCGTAATTATTGTATGGCCTTGCCTTACAATATAAAGCGCCTTGGGGCAACTGTTTGTTGTGATTTGGCGCTATATAAATAAAATTGATTTGATTTGATCTGAACTTGGAGAAACACACATTGTTGTATCAACAAAGACAAGCAATCCACAGTAAGTATTACCAAAGCAGATTGTCGCCCTACTGAGTCTGATCTACTTGAGTTTTCTTCCTATCATCAAAAAATTCCTAGAGTTAATCCTGACCACTGAAGTCACTGTGCTTGCTCATGGGGTGGGTAACATCTAGAGGTGGGCAATAGTGTGCCATTAAGGACTAAGATGTTGCAGGTTTTCCAAGCAGCTGATCATTTCAGCTGTTAGCTTTACTGATAAGATCCTCCCCATAAGTCAACAGAAAAATCACCGGCTGAGGTGAAACACGCACTGTCTTTGCCCTTTACGTCCACCCGCGGTCTAGACCCCGCTCATGTGCTGCACGTTATAATGACTTATGTTGGGTTTGTTGCTGTACAAAAAAATTCATTTGGCAATAAATTGCATTTCCGTTCAGCCCGCCTGTGTGTTTTAACGACACTGAGAACAAATGTGGAGTGTCTGGATGAACTGTCTGTAAGTTTCAAACCGACTTTGATGACAATATTTTTCTCTCTTCCATTCTGACAAACTGCACAATCAGTATTCAATTCTTCTCCCTGGTCCGTGCAATCTTAAATCGTGTTGCAGGAATTACCTGCAGGACTTGATTCAACCCACCTGATCACTCAACAGAAGCGGGCAATTTTCTAACAGTGGTTAAATGTCAGTGCAGATCTCGTTCATGCATGTAGAGCGGTATCTCCAGGTGTTGCAGGGGTAAGAGAGCCCATCACTTTTGCCTATGACATTACATGGTTCAGTGGAGCATTAATGACGGCATTTTACCAATTTGTGCAACGGATATCCGGGGAACAACCCTGTAGTCTTCCCACTTGGAATCACCTCAACACCATCAAACTATCAACATTAATGAGCCCATTCTGAGATTCATGCCATTAAAATCCAAAGCTTTCGAAAATATATTTGTCACTTTTTTAGTGTTTCTGCAGCAGGATGTGATAAAATTCTCTTTTTTTTCCCTTTTGCAGCAGCAGCAGCTCTTCTTTGCGGTGCTTAACAACCACATCTTCTTGGGTTTGGTTCACCACCTCCCCTGCCCTTTTCTACGCCTTTGTCATCTCTCTTTCCTTCACCCCCCCCAAATTCCTTCACCCCCCCAATTCCCTCTGCACCCCCCCCCCCCCAAATCTCTTCGCAAATTAGAAGGGAGGCAATTAAGCGAGTTGTTGGAGGGCTGGCTGACAGCAATTACAAGGTGTGGAGGAATTCATGCGGAGACGTGACGCCCCACACGTTTGATTTCCAAACGGGCATTTTCCTCTATCCTCCAGTGCATAATGTGCACGAGTTATTTCAGAGAAGGCAGCGCACGGAAAGTGAGAGGAGGCAAAAAGCTTCAGGGAGGGGCTATAGAGGCGATAGAGACCAGGCAGGTGGGGGGAGAGGAAAAGGAATTGAGTTGGAGATGCACAAAAGAGGGCAGAAAGTAATCAAAACCTGTTAGGATTTTCACAAAAGACCTTTGGGCAAACTCCAGAGAAGACGGCGATGACCTCGATGAGAGATCCCACACCTTAAAACTCAAAGCAAAAGCTGTGTGGGCATGTGCATAATTTAGTTATTATTAGAATTTCAGGCAGTTTTGTGTTTTTTGTGAATAGTTCTGCAAACATCCACACACCCACACTCACCCAGGCATTTTCAACACTAATGAAGTTTTCCATTTAATTCTCAGCTGACCGTGAGACTGAAGAACACATTCATCCGGGTGTTATTCAGAAATGCTCGTCTGTTTACGCAAAAACATTCTCTCAAGCTTAAATTCTATTAGCAACAACTTGCTTTTTCAAATAAATACTAAATTCTTTCTTTGGTAAAGGCCAGAACAGAGAAGAGCAAGTGGCTCAATGGGAAAAGCGTAGAGCCCAACTGATATGGATTTTTTGGGGGGAGTCAATAGAGATATTGGGGAGTAAAAAAATGATGATACTGATATCTATATAAAAGTTTTCATATCTGAAAAATGAAGCTGATACCAATGTGTTTGTGAAAGGCTCAAATGTGTTGATATATCTAGAGCCCGACTGATACTCACTATCGGCCACAATTTTGCCGATAGAACGCAGATAATTTCTCATAAACACAACAGTTACTGAAATAATGTTTGTCTCGGTAATGTAAAATGTCCTTGCACCATTTGCCCAGTAGATGGAGCTCTGACTCCATTCAACTGAGAGCTGCTTACACCCCTGCTTAAATGTGTTCATCACCGGCCCTCATAGTTCGCCATCACACTGCACTGATCGGCTGACAAAAGCATACAAGTAAGTTTATAAGGATCTACATCCTTATCCTGAACTTATATCTAACTTGCAGCAACAAGAGGTACAAGATCAGATTATTTCACAACTCTTTTTAAGGATATGTATTTGCTAATTTCACAAAGGTTTAATTCTTGATTGCATTTTTTGAACTTGAAAATTCTCCTCTGTTATAAAGTTAATTAATATGAGGAGAAAGCTTCAGCTTTTAGCTCATATCTTTTTTGTTAAGGGTCCAAAAAAAGAACATTTTATTCATTAAAAATAATATCGGCTGATTTATCGGCTATCGGCAAATCAGCCGATTTATTGATTATCAGCATTTTTTTCATGCAAATATTGTTATCGGTATCGGCCTCAAAAATGCATATCGGTCTGGCTCTAGATGTATCAGTCAGGCTCGAGATAGGTGTTACCTGCTTATCTCCACAATCTGTCGGTCGACAAAGATGATCTCTTGATCAATTATTGGATTGGATGTGAACGCGGAGATGAGTGAACTTGATGTGCACTGTTTCTGCCAGATGTTGCAGGTCCCGTATCAGCCTCCAGAGTCTGTAATGTGAAGAGGATGGGAGTCCACGACTCCCCCTGGAATTGCAGACAGGAATCGAATTACGATCTATATATGGGCAGTGCATATTATCCACTAAGAAGTCTAGATCCTTGAACAAGACACTTCATCTGCATTGTCCCTGTTCAGTCAGCTGCAAATGCAACCAGCTGTGACTGGGGAAGTAACCTATGATGGACTGATGTCCCATCCAGAGGGAGTTGTAGACTCTCATCCACTTCACCCTACAGTATCTGGGGATAAGCACCAACGCCAGTAGGTGTCAAGACCAGTTTTGGATGTTCTAGATTAAAGACCCAGCTGCCATCTCGTTTGTATAACTAATATACTTATGTTGTACTGTATAGTACTTTCCCCACACCTTATATTGAAAATAGTACTAATGGAGTTGGAGTCAGTCATATCATGTTTAAATTCTGGGATTGTTAGTGGAGCATAGGGCTAACTGCCGGTGATCACATTAGCAACCGGTTTCTTACTTTGCCGCCAATAAATGTTGTTCTTTAAGTTGTTCATCTGATTTCTAATTAATTTCTACTCTGTCTCTTTGTTGGTGCAGCTGTTGAAATCATTGATTGCTACATCGGAGAAGAACTGACGTGCTTGGATGCTTGGTTCTGCCACCTCTGTTTGGCATGTCGGACATTTTCTTGGTTGTAATTTATAGATGTTTTATTGTATTTTTTCCAAAGGTTGTTATGGTGGCCATCTTGGATTTCTAAAAATGGAATCCTTCAAAAAAAATAACGTTTCACTTTCTGGACTTCTGGTTAACCTAGGATCATGATATATTTGTTGTGTGAAAGTGTAATGACACGGACCCACAACAGGGGGCGTAAATGAACGGTCAATGGAAATAAAAAGTAACACTTTTAATGTGTGAAATGTGCACAACGGATACAGATACAATTCAATACTACAGTCAATTTATACAGTTGGTGTCGTGTGGGAAGGCAGGCTCGAGGATAGGAGACGCCTGTCCAGATAGGAGTCGGGACCCACACGATTTCCACCGCCAACGGATCTGGAACACACCGGAGCCGCCAAGTCCCGAGTCACCAGGTGGCCACCATCTCCAGCTGTCAGATCGGGTACTGCTGGCAGGAAGCAGAAACAGTCAAGGGTGGGTGTGTGAGCACACACCCAGCAAACAGTCAGCACAGTTCTGATGATAAAGGGGATGAAACACACCACCTCTCACTCTCACAATATCCACAGTTCGTGCAGATCCCAATTTACACTTAACCACCGAGGAGCGGGAACGCCAACTCCTCCGACCAGCTGCAAGTGTAATGGGTTACGTCTGCAAACTCAAGAATATATAATAAACAGCTCTCCAAGCCTAGATGCAAAGGACGTTACAACTACACTTAGCTGCAAGCTTAATGTGTGCAAAATGCACAAGACAGCTGAGTCGTTTACCTGAATACTTCAGATGATTTCTCGGCAGGGGTGTGGTGTCCTCTCCAGGCTTTTATGGATGGCTAGATGAGATGATGAGTGACAGCTGTCAGGGGTCCCTGTAGCTCCTGGCGCCGAACTGCGCCCTCTGGTGCCTGAAGCCCGTCTACAGGACAGGGGGCACCCTCTGGTGTTGGCCAGCAGCACCTACTCTTCGGGCGGCCCCACACAACGGGACCCCCCCCCCCCCCCCCCGCCCGACCAGGCTTTTTGGGGTGTCGGGCGTAGAAGTCGGCCAGGAGGGCTGGGTCCAGAATGAAGCTCCGCTTCACCCAGGAGTGTTCTTCGGGTCCGTACCCCTCCCAGTCCACCGGATATTGGAACCCCCGGCCCCGTCGACGGATGTCCAGAAGCTGCGGACGGTCCACGCAGGCTCTCCATCGATGATCCGGCGGCAGGAGGCAGCGCTTGGTCCAGGAGTGCAGGGTTGAGGTGTGATAGGTTTAATCCGGGGACACGTGAAAGACTGGAGTATCCGCAGTGAAGCTGGCAGCCTCAGCTTCACTGCAGCTGGACTGAGGACTCTTGATGATAGGGAAAGGTCCGACGTATCTGTCCTTCATGTTTGGGGGAGTCCACCTGAAGAGCATGTCCATAGTTGACAGCCAAAACTCCTGCCGGGCTGGTATGCAGGGGCGGGGAACGCTGGCGGTCTGCATGGTCCTTAGCCCTCGTCGGGCTGTCAGAAAGGCAGAGCGGACATGTGCGCCACACCCGACGGCATCTCCTGAGGTGGGCCTGGACTGAGGGGACCTCAACCTCTCCCCCCACGGCTGGAAACAATGGGGGCTGGTACCCCAAACACGCCTCAAAGGGGAGTGAGGCCGGTGGCAGACGAGACCTGGACCTGTTATGGGCGTACTCGATCCAGGCCAGGTGTGACTCCAGTCCGTCGGGTGTGTGAGGGAGGTGACACACCGCAGAGTCTGCTCCAGGTCTTGGTTCGTCCGCCCTGCCTGTCCATGGTTTTGAGGGTGGTACCCTGGACGAGTGCGGCTCACGGTGGCCGCAGTTCCATACAGAAACTCCTCCAGACTTGCGAGGAGAACTGGGGACCACGAACCGAGACTACGTTCGTGGGAATACCATGCAGAAGCCGACATGGTGACCAGGAGGTCTGCAGTCTCCTGGGCCGTCGGGAGCTTGCGGTGAGGGCCACGAAGTGGGCCGCCTTGGAAACCATTCCACTATCGTCAGGATGGTCGTCATACCCTGGGACGTAGGGAGACCCGTGACGAAGTCAAGGCTATGTGGGACCAGGGGCGACGAGGCAACCTCGGGCAGCGGTCGGAGGAGTCCTTGGGCCTTCTTATGATCGCCCCTGGCCACAGGTGGTGCAGGCCTGGACATACTCCCGGACGTCGGTCTCCATCGACGCCCACCAAGAAGCGCTGCCGGACAACTGCCACGCTTCTACGCACCCCTGGGTGACAGGAGAGCTTCGAACCGTGACAGAAGTCCAAGACCGCAGCCTGGCTCTGGTGGGATGTACAGCCGGTTCTTAGGTCCATCTCGGGGTCCGGGTGTCGTTCGTGTCAGGGCCTCCCGGATGGTCTTCTCCACATCCCAGGGAGGGTTGCGACGACAGTGGACTCGGGGATGATGGTGTCCGGTGGATCCGACAGCTCTGGCCTGACTTCCTCTCTCATGCACCCGGGACAGTGCATGGACCGTTGGTTTTTTAGTCCCGGGGAGATACGTGATCTGGAAGTCAAACCGACCAAAGAACAGTGACCAACGGGCTTGCCTGGAGTTCAGGACGCTTGGCGGGTCCGGATGTATTCCAGGTTCCGATGGTCCGTGAAAACCGTGAAGGGAACCGTAGGCTCCCTCACAGAAGGATGTCTCCACTCCTCAAGAGCCTCTTTCACTGCCAGAAGTTCCCAATTGCCGACGTCATACGTTCCTTTCAGCGGGGTCAACCTGCGGGAATAGTAGGCACAAGGATGGAGTACCTTATCGGACTCCCCACTCTGGCCAGCACAGGCTCCTATCCCTGAGTCAGACGCATCCACCTTCGACAATAAACTGGCGATCAGGGTTAGGCTGCACCAGAAATGGTGCAGTCGAGAACCGACGTTTCAACTCCTTGAACGCGGCTTTGCCACCGATCCGACCAGGTGATGGGGACTTTAGTGGAGGTCAGGGCTGTCAGGGGGCCCACAACCTGACCTGTAGCCCTTAATGAACCTCCGATAAAAGTTTGCAAAACCGAGGAACTGTTGCGCTTCCTACGGCTTGTTGGTTGGGGCCAATCTCTCACCGCCGCAACCTTGGCCGGATCAGGGGCGACGGAGTTGGAGGAGATTATAAACCCCAGGAAGGACAAAGAAGCGCGGTGGAACTCACACTTCTCGCCCTTCACAAACAGCCGGTTCTCCAACAACCGCTGCAGGACCTGACGTACATGTTTGACATGGGTCTCAGGATCCAGGGAGAAGATGAGAATATCGTCCAGATACACGAAGACGAACTGATGCAGGAAGTCCCGCAAGACGTCATTAACCAAGGCTTGGAACGTCGCGGGCGCATTGGTGAGACCGAACGGCATGACCAGGTACTCAAAGTGACCTAACGGGTGTTAAACGCCGTCTTCCACTTGTCTCCCTTCCGGATCCGAACCAGGTGATACGCATTTCTAAGATCCAACTTTGTGAAAATTTGGGCTCCATGCAGGGGCGTGAACACCGAATCCAGTAGGGGTAAGGGTATCGGTTGCGAACCGTGATCTCGTTCAGCCCTCTGTAGTCAATGATGGATGGAGTCCGCCATCTTTTTGCCCATGAAAAAAAGAAACCAGCACCCATCGGGGGGTGGAGTTCTGGATCAACCCGGCAGCTAACGAGTCCCGGATGTAGATCTCCATTGATTCGCGTTCCGGACGTGAGAGATTGTACAGCCTGCTGGACGGGTACTCAGCGCCCGCTATCAAATCAATGGCACAATCATACGGATGGTGCGGGGCAACGTGACCGCCAGATCTTTGCTGAAGACATCAGCAAGGTCATGGTACTCAGCCGGCACCGCTGCCAGATTGGGGGGGACTAAAACCTCCTCCTTAGCTGTCACACCGGGTGGAACCAAGGATCCTAAACACTCCCGGTGGCAGGTTTCGCTCCACTGCGTCACAACCCCAGACGGCCAATCACTCCGGGGATTGTGTTTTAACACCCATGGAAAACCCAGAATCACTCGGGAGGTAAGGTGTTACATAAAACACAATCTCCTCCCTGTGATTTAATTTCCAGACACAACCATTGTCACTGGCTGTGTCTGATGTGTAATTAGTGGAAGTAGAGTGCCATCTAGTACCCGTACCGACAATGGTGACGGTAAGGCCACTAGAGGGAGCCCAACCTCCTTTGCCCATCTGCTATCCAGCAGATTCCCCTCCGACCCCGTGTCCACCAGTGCTGGGGCATGAAGGGTTAGATCCCCACTTAGGATCGTAACTGGGATTCGTGTGGATTTGCGGGATTTCCCCTCGTGAGTGTTATGGCCCACCCTTAGCCCAGTCTCTAAGGGGGGTGTTGTAGTTTGACCGTTTGGGGCAATTCTCTGTATGTGCTCACTCAAGCCGCAGAAAAAACACTCCATGGGCCAGCCTCCGTTGTCTGTTTTCTGATTTACTTTAGCCCTGCTCGTGTCCATAGCTTTGTCAGCAGGAGGAGCTGTCGCCTTACGGAGGGCTCTGGCAGTGGAGCGGGGGGGCAACGACATCCATTCGGACCAGGAAGGAAGAGGGACGGCTCGTGCCCGGCCACGCCCCTCACCTCGCTCCCGGCGATGTTCTTCTAATCGGTTGTCAAGTCGTATAACGAGATCTATAAGCCCGTCTAAATCCCGCGGCTCATCCTTCGCCAGCAAATGCTATTTCAGGACTGGAGACAGTCCGCTTACGAAGGCGGCGCGGAGCGCAACGTTATTCCAGCCGGACCACACTGCCGTGATGCGGAAGTCGACTGCATATTCAGCTGCGCTCCGACACCGCTGTCTCATCGACAGCAGCACGTTCGAAGCGGTCTCGCCTCTATTGGGGTGATCAATACTTGTTTGAACTCCCGCACAAACCCAGTGTATGTAGTAAGGAGCCGTGAGTTCTGCTCCCAAAGTGCCGTGGCCCAGGCGCGTGCCTCTCCTCGAAGCAGATTCACCACATAAGCCACCCTGCTAGCATCAGACGCGTACATGACGGACGCTGTGAAAAGACGAGCGAACACTGCATTAAAAAGTCAGCGCACGTCTCGACACAGCCTCCATGCGGCTCAGGAGGGCTTATGTAGCTTCAGGAGACGGGGGAGGGGGTTCGTTGAACGGCCACTGGAATATCTGTATCTGGCACTCGGGCAGCAGGAGGAGGTGCCGCAGCAGCACCCTGCGCGTACGCTTCCACCTAAGCCGTGAGAACCTCCATCCTCCAATTGAGGATAACGTTCTGCTCGGTTACCAAGTCCAACCGAGCAGTGAAGGCGGTTAGGATTTGCTGCAGCTCACCTAGTATGCCTCCTGCTGGCTCCTGTGCCTCCTGCATTTCCAATGGTGGTTCACTCGATGGTTGACGCCCCTCAGGATCCATGACGTTGGCTGAGAAATCCTGTTGTGTGAAAGTGTAATGACACGGACGCACAACAGGGGGCGTAAATGAACGGTCAATGGAAATAAAAAGTAACACTTTTAATGTTGTGAAATGTGCATAACGGATACAGATACAATTCAATACTACAGTCAATTTATACAGTTGGTGTCGTGTGGGCAGGCTTGAGGATAGGAGAGGCTGTCAGATCGGGTACTGCTGGCAGGAAGCAGAAACAGTCAAGGGTGGGTGTGTGACAGCAAACAGTCAGCAGAGTTCTGATGATAAAGGGGAGAAAACACCACCTCTCACTCTCACAATATCCACAGTTCGTGCAGATCCCAATTTACACTTAACCGCCGAGGAGCGGGAACGCCAACTCCTCCCGACCAGCTGCAAGTGTAATGGGTTACATCTGTAAACTCAGAATATATAATTAAACAGCTCTCCAAGCCTAGATGCAAAGGACGTTACAACTACGCTTAGCTGCAAGCTTAATGTGTGCAAAATGCACAAGACGGCTGAGTCGTTTACCTGAATACTTCAGATAATTTCTCGGCAGGGGTGTGGTGACCTCTCCAGGCTTTTATGGATGGCTAGATGAGATGATGAGTGACAGCTGTCAGGGTCCCTGTAGCTCCTGGCGCCGAACTGCGCCCTCTGGTGCCTGAAGCCCGTCTACAGGCAGGGCGCCCTCTGGTGTTGGCCAGCAGTACCTCCTCTTCGGGCGGCCCACACAACAATATTATGAATTTTGGAGTGTACGGATCCAGAGATACTAATTACAGCACGGTGAATTTGTTGTGTGGGCCGCTGAAGAGGAGGTACTGCTGGCCCACCACCACCAGAGGGCGCCCTGCCTGGAGTGCGGGCTCCAGGCACCAGAGGGCGCTGCCGCCACACAGGAGCAGCCAGGGTGACAGCTGTCACCCATCACCTGAGACAGCTGACAGCAATCATCAGAGGGGTATATCAGCAGGACGGCAGCTCCACCTCATTGCCGAGATATCGTTTCTACTGAGAAGGTAACGTGCTCAGCTGACTGTTTAACATTGATCTTTGTGACTTTTGTGTTCTGCTCTGAGTATTTTCAAACGAGAGGTGGAGGTAACGTACCTGCCGTTCGGATTCCTGGGTGCGAGCGCGCCCTCCTTTAATTGTCCTTTGTTCCTCGCCAGCAGTACCAGGTCCGACACGCGGAGGCAGTGGCCACCTGGGAGTTCGGGACTTGGCGGCTCCAGTATTCCCGGGGTCTGGTGGCGGAGGAAACCGCGTGGTTCTGGTTCTACTTTGGAGAGGCGTCTCCTATCTTCGAGCCTGCCCACACGACACCTGTGTGAATTCGACTTTGTCTATTATTGTAATCTGTTGTACTTGTTGTGCATATTCACAACAGTAAAGTGTTATTTGACCTATTCCATTGTCCGTTCATTTGGCCCCCTGTTGTGGGTCCGTGTACTTACACTTTCACAACAGGATATCTCGGCCAGCGTCATGGATCCCGAGGGGCGTCAACCGGCTGTGAACGGCCAATGGAAGAACAGGGCGCACAGGCGTCCGCGGGGGGGTGATCGGTGAGTTGCAGCGGATCCTCACCTCTTTCACGACTCGGTTGGATTTGATGACCGAGCAGAACGTCCCCCTGAATCGCAGGGTGGAGGCTCTCGCCGCGCAGGTGGAAGCGCCCCTCCGGGCGCCGCTGCGGCTCTCCCTCCCGTCGACCCTGTGCGTAACAGTGACGTTCCACTGGTCGTTCAACGACCCCTCCCACTTCCCCTGAAGCATACATAAGCCCCGCAGAGCCGTACGGAGGCTGTGGAGACGTGCTTGGATTTCCTTATGCAGTGTTCGCTCGTCTTCGCACAGCGTCCCGTCATGTACGCGACTGACGCTAGCAAAGTAGCTTATGTGATAAATCTGCTTCGTGGTGAGGCACGCGCTTGGGCTACAGCGCTCTGGGAGCAAAATTCACGGCTCCTTCAGACATATGATGGGTTTGTGAGGGATTCAGAACAGTGTTCGATCACCCTAATAGAGGAGAGACCGCTTCAGCCGTGCTGCTGTCAATGAGACAGGGGCGCCGGAGCGCAGCTGCCTATGCAGTCGACTTCCGCATCGCGGCTGCGAGGTCCGGCTGGAATAGCACTGCCCTCCGCGCCGCCTTTGTAAACGGACTGTCGTTGGTCCTCAAGGAGCACCTGGTGGCTAAGGACGAACCGCGGGATTTAGATGGGCTCATCGATCTTGTCATACGATTAGACAATCGGTTAGAAGAGCGCCGTCGGGAACGAGACGAAGGGCGTGGCCGGGCACGCGTCGTCCCTCTCCCTTCCGGTTCCGACCGCGTTCCGCCCTCCCCACGCTCCACGGCCCCTGCGCTCCGTGCGGTTACAGCCCCCCCTGCTGACGAAGCTATGGACACGAGTAGGGCAACATTTAGGGCACCGGTTACACAAAGGAGGCTGGCCCACGGGGCGTGTTTTGTTTGTGGCTCGATTGAGCATCAATTAAGAGACTGCCCGAGCGGTTAAACACCAACGCCCGCCCCTAGAAACTGGGCTAGGGGTGGGCCGAGACATTCACGTGGGACACACCCACATCGCCACACGACTCCCAGTTACCATCCTGTATGAGGATTTAACCCTGAAGGCCCCAGCACTGGTGGACACGGGCGCAGGAGGGAATTTGCTAGACAGCAAATGGGCCAGGGAGATAGGGTTCCCTCTGGTGGCGCTTACCTCGCCTGTGCAGGTACGGGCGCTAGATGGCTCCCTACTCCCTCCAATCACTCACAAGACACCACCAGTAACTCGGTGGTGTCGGGGAATCTCCGGGAGGAGATCGAGTTTTTTGTGACTCCGGCCACCTCCCGTGTGATTTTAGGGTTCCCTTGGATGTTGAAACACAATCCCCGGATCGATTGGCCGTCTGGGGTAGGGTTCAGTGGAGCGAGACCTGCCATCGGGTATGTTTAGGTTCCTCGGTTCCTCCCGGTTCCCAGGCCGGGAGGAGGTCAGAGCCCCGCCCAATCTAGGGATGGTTCCGGTGCAGTACCATGACCTTGCGGAGGTGTTCAGCAAGGATCTGGCGCTCACCCTTCCCCCGCCCCGCCCGTATGATTGTGCCATTGATTTGGTTCCAGGTGTTGAGTTCCCGTCCAGTAGGCTGTACAACCTCTCACGACCTGAACGCGAATCAATGGAGACCTACATCCGGGACTCTTTGGCTGCCGGGTTGATCTGGAATTCCACCTCCCCGATGGGTGCGGGTTTCTTTTTTGTGGGGAAAAAGGATGGCGGATTACGTCCATCCATCGATTACAGGGGGCTGAACGAAATCACGGTTCGTAACCGATACCCTTACCCTTGTTGGATTCGGTGTTCACGCCCCTGCATGGAGCTAAGATATTCACCAAGCTTGATCTTAGGAATGCGTATCACCTGGTTCGGATCCGGAAGGGAGACGAGTGGAAGACGGCATTAACACCCGTTAGGTCATTTTGCGTACCTGGTCATGCCGTTCGGTCTTACAAACGCTCCCGCGACGTTCCAAGCATTGGTTAATGATGTCTTGCGGGACCAGAGGACCTGAGGAATCAAATGAACGGCCCCGTCAGAGGACTGTCAAACTCCCCTCCATGAGGACAGTCTGAGTATTCACAGTCTATTTGCTGCCAGGCTGTGCAGCGTGAGTAAGTGAACCGGCTCAGAGCAAAGACAATATGAAGAGGAAGTGCAGAGTAATATCTGCTGTTGCCATGCTAGAATGAGCACAAACGCCAAGGCCACTGTGGCCTGAGGACTCTTCTCGTGCCGGAAGGTGTAGTCTTTGCATGTGTAGATGTTACAGTTTATGACTCATGAAGGGATGTTGGATATTGGACTGACTTAGTTCAGGGAGACCTGCATAAGTCAATTATTTTTAACAACTGACCAACACTGAGGCTTGTGCAGAAGGAGGTAATTATAAAACCTGTGTATAGACAATCCCATAATCGACTATAATAAAGCCTGAACGAGTTTTCTAAAATTGCCATTGGAAGCCAGAGCAAGTGTCAACATTTAAGGATGGGTTCACATTTTACAACCTAGAACCAGTATTAAAAAGTAGTTAGGAATAGAGTTCGACCGATATGGATTTTGGGGTGCTGATACAGTACCGATATTAAGGAGTAAATAATTTACGATACTGATATATCTGTGGGTATATACAATAAAAAATGGGCATTATTCCTTACATTTCATTATCAATCCTTATCATAAAGAAATGTAACTGGGGCTTGATGTTTTACAGTTTAAATGTGAACTTTATTATAACTATAAGCATAACCAGCGCATGTCATGCTTTGCCACACTGCCTTCATTCAGACTGGGCGTCACTGTGTCACATCTCTGCATTTGCATAAAATAGACTTCTCATATTTTTTTACTCCCTCCTAGCTGGTGGCATAGCGCCCACTTTTCTCTTATTGTTGTAAAATGCCCACTCTGATTGAAAATGAATGGTAGCTGGTCATTTTGTCACTGGCTCTTGATGCTCTCTAGCAGGAACAAGGGCTGATGGCTTCCCAGCCATGCTTGACAGCATTGTAAATGATGCCGCCTGAGCACCCTATGCTGGACAAACTATATAATAATGCCATTTCGAACAGTCAAAGTATTTTTCTGCACTGTTTAGTCAGTAAAGTAAAAGATTTAATGTTGGAAAAAATAACGCCAATACAATGTATTGGTGAAAGGCCAGTATCGGCCGATATTGTCGGCCAATTCATATGTCAGTGACACTCAAGTTAGGAGTGTTGAAAAGTTCAACACTACCACACTACCCCTCCGTCCATTTATGGGATGACTGGGAGTGTGGCGGAATCGGGCACTTCAAACCTGCTCTTTGTTTGTCCAGTATACATATACAGTCTATGGATGTGATGTATATTTATTTGCATGAACTGTTCAATAAATGGCTTTGCTAATGTTAAGTCAGCCCATTCTACAGTTCAATATACAGTGCATGAAGTCACTGAAAATCTAATACCTCAACACTCAATTCTGTTCAGTAATTAACAGTTTGTGTTCTCAAAATTACGCAGACCGACCCCCAAAACAAACAGTATCGCCTGTAATTATGTGTAATTATCACTCGTGTGCTCGCTGCGCTGTGTTGCCCATGATGATGCATGTTTGCCGTGTGCAGCTACATAATGGAATTCATTCAAGCGGTGACGGCGTGCGGATAAATTTTCTCTCAAGTTCTTTGTCATTCTTTGTTATTCATTTAAACAGATACCAGTTATCTGATTAAATTTGAAAGATATTAACATCATCCTCTAGATTCCTGCTATTTAGCGACATAATTACATTCCTATTTTTCTGTTTGTTTACTTTGCATCCGGAATTAAAGGCTGATCACAATTTCGGCCAAATTATACCAATGTCCTGACTCTGATTTGAATAACAATATAATGTCACCAACTAGCCACTTTTATTGCTGGTAAAATTTGTTTTTTAGACAATAAATCACCATTTTAGGCTGCTATCATCAAGGATCAGTAATGCTTCTGGAAAAAGTGACCTATCGTGGTGCTCAAATTATACAGTGCTGATGGCCTTTAAACTATTAGCCTATAACAACACAAACAACTAATATAGTATAAAATCTTTTGCAATACTTTAGAGTCCGAGCCAACAAAAATGAAACTGGAATTGATTTGGACTTTGTGAACTTTGCTAAATTTGTATAAAATGCTAATCTAATCTAATGATGACTCTAATTTTGCCATATTATATTAAAAAACTGTATTGCTGATCAATTATTAGTACAGTGGGGTTTAATGGCCAATTGCCTTACATGGCTCACTCTTCAATGGACATAGTTCACCCCCAAAAATAAGTGGACCCCACTTATTTTTAACCCTTAACGCCTGAATTTATATAGCTGTATAAAAAAATGTTTTGTATGTGTTTTTGCCTTTAAGTAGATGGTAAATAATGTTGAGATTATTAATTACACTTTTCCACAAAAAATAATTCGTAATTTTGGTATTTTGGTAATAATTTATGTTATAATGTTATAATAATAATGGTATGTTGCAAATTTGCGACGAGGCATACTGGTCAATTTGGTATGTTGCATATTTGAGTCAAATATTGTAGCATATATGCGACAATAGGCATTAAGGGGTTAAGACACGCCCCCAAATCTGTAAATAGACAGTTCATGTTCATGACGAACATCTGAGGGTACATGGATCATAAATTCACTCATCATAACTTTTACTTTAACCAAACATTAACCCAACTCTAACTTAAACCTAACATTAACCTCAACCTAAACCTGTCAAATTCTAACCATAATGTAAATAAACCTAACCTTAACCTATCACTAACCCCAACCAAAACCTAATTTCAGTCTAATATAAACGTAACAATAGCTTTGACTAAAACTGAACATAACCAAAGGATAACTTGAACCAAAATATGACCCTAACCTTAATCTAATCCTAGCCCTAATCTTAGCCAAACATAACCCTAATGACAGCATGGACCTAACCCTAACCTAACATTAACCAAAACTTTAACCTAAATCTAGCTTCTTCTTAAACCTCATCTTTACCAGAATTTTATCTCAATCAAACCTGATCTTAACCGAATCTATGGACAAATGATTTGAAGCACATTTCCTATCTTTTTATGTGACCAATAAAAAGTTTCATATAGTATGGAAAACACCTTTTTTGGGTACATTTCAATCTCAAATGCCAAGAACCCCAGATGGATGATCTGCATATGTTGATCGGTAAAATACTTTCAATCAATCAGGTCATATCCATCAATCAATCAATCATATAGTCAAAAACATCATTAGACATATTTATATTACATTGATATTGTGTATGCATCAGCCCTCTCATGCCTTTCATTGTAATTTGCAAGTGTTGTGGAATTCTGGCTTTACACACTCAGAGAGCCATGTTAAGGACCCCCTGCCATAATCAAAACATGGTCTTTGGCTCGTCCGGGCCATGATCAGATGTTTAGTCATGAACTTGGTTGGCTCTCACTGCGGTATTGTATCACTTCCTGTTCCGGAGCACAGCGGTGTTTTGCTGTATCTGTTAGCTGTTTAATCTGCGCAGTTAGATTGATCTTTACCTAGATAACGATTTGTTTCACAGTGTAATCTTCACGTGCCTTAACTAAAGCACTCCCTCTGCTGAATCACCTCTAAATTATTTACACATTATTCACTTTGTGTGTTTTAGGAATCCGCTAGCTTAGCGCAGCTACTAGCTCTTAGCCAATTTAGCATGACGGCTTCTCCTGTCTCTCCCGCACTTTTCTGTTCTGGGTGTGAAATGTTTAGTTATTCCTCGGCCTCCTTTAGCAGTAATGGTACTTGTAATAAGTGTAGCTTATTCGTAGCTTTGGAGGCCAGGCTGGGCGAATTGGAGACTCGGCTCCGTACCGTGGAAAATTCTACAGCTAGCCAGGCCCCTGTAGTCGGTGCGGACCAAGGTAGCTTACCCGCCGTTAGTTCCCTTCCAGCAGATCCCGAGCAGCCGGGAAAGCAGGCCAACTGGGTGACTGTGAGGAGGAAGCATAGCCCTAAACAGAAGCCCCGTGTACACCGCCAACCCGTTCACATTTCTGTGAACTGTTTTTCCCGACTCGGCGACACACCTGCCGAGGATCAAACTCTGGTTACTGGTGACTCTGTTTTGAGAAATGTGAAGTTAGCGACACCAGCAACCATAGTCAATTGTCTTCCGGGGGCCAGAGCAGGCGACATTGAAGGGAATTTGAAATTGCTGGCTAAGGCTAAGCGTAAATTTGGTAAGATTGTAATTCACGTTGGCAGTAATGACACCCGGTTACGCCAATTGGAGGTCACTAAAATTAACATTGAATCGGTGTGTAACTTTGTAAAAACAATGTCGGACTCTGTAGTTTTCTCTGGGCCCCTCCCCAATCGGACCGGGAGTGACATGTTTAGCTGCATGTTCTCCTTGAATTGCTGGCTGTCTGAGTGGTGTCCAAAAAATGAGGTGGGCTTCATAGATAATTGGCAAAGCTTCTGGGGAAAACCTGGTCTTATTAGGAGAGACGGCATCCATCCCACTTTGGGGGCAGCTCTCATTTCTAGAAATCTGGCCAATTTTCTTAAATCCTCCAAACCGTGACTATCCAGGGTTGGGACCAGGAAGCAGAGTTGTAGTCTTACACACCTCTCTGCAGCTTCTCTCCCCCTGCCATCCCCTCATTACCCATCCCCGTAGAGACGGTGCCTGCTCCCAGACCACCAATAACCAGTAAAAATCTATTTAAGCATAAAAATTCAAAAAGAAAAAATAATATAGCACCTTCAACTGCACCACAGACTAAAACAGTTAAATGTGGTCTATTAAACATTAGGTCTATCTCTTCTAAGTCCCTGTTAGTAAATGATATAATAATTGATCAACATATTGATTTATTCTGCCTTATTGATTTATTCTGAATATGTTAGTTTAAATGAGTCAACACCCCTGAGTCACACTAACTGTCAGAATGCTCGTAGCACGGGCTGAGGCGGAGGATTAGCAGCAATCTTCCACTCCAGCTTATTAAT
This sequence comes from Thalassophryne amazonica, assembly GCF_902500255.1. NCBI lineage: Eukaryota > Metazoa > Chordata > Actinopteri > Batrachoidiformes > Batrachoididae > Thalassophryne > Thalassophryne amazonica. Next base: position 17,621,975 of record NC_047123.1, on the reverse strand, counting down.
TAATCCAAAACCCAGACAGAGCTTTAACTCATTTGAAAGCTTGACTCTTAGACTTGTCCATCCAAATTGGAAGTCCCAAAAACCAGTTTATTTGTTATTATCTATCGTCCACCTGGTCGTTACTGTGAGTTTCTCTGTGAATTTTCAGACCTTTTGTCTGACTTAGTGCTTAGCTCAGATAAGATAATTATAGTGGGCGATTTTAACATCCACACAGATGCTGAGAATGACAGCCTCAACACTGCATTTAATCTATTATTAGACTCAATTGGCTTTGCTCAAAATGTAAATGAGTCCACCCACCACTTTAATCATATCTTAGATCTTGTTCTGAATTATGGCATGGAAATGGAAGACTTAACAGTATTCCCTGAAAACTCCCTTCTGTCTGATCATTTCTTAATTACATTTACATTTACTCTGATGGACTACCCAGCAGTGGGGATACCCAGCTGTATCTATCCATGAAGCCAGAGGACACACACCAATTAGCTAAACTGCAGGATTGTCTTACAGACATAAAAACATGGATGACCTCTAATTTCCTGCTTTTAAACTCAGATAAAACTGAAGTTATTGTACTTGGCCCCACAAATCTTAGAAACATGGTGTCTAACCAGATCCTTACTCTGGATGGCATTACCCTGACCTCTTGTTGTGTGGGCCGCTGAAGAGGAGGTACTGCTGGCCCACCACCACCAGAGCGCACCCTGCCTGGAGTGCGGGCTCCAGGCACCAGAGGGCGCTGCCGCCTCACAGGAGCAGCCGGGGTGACAGCTGACACTCATCACCTATGACAGCTGTCACCACTCATCTGATCTGCATCGGTATATCAGCAAGACATCATCTCCACCTCTTTGCCGAGATATCGTTCTACCGAGGAGGTAACGAACTCAGCCGCTGTGTTGTCTTTCAGACAGTGACTTTGTTGCTTGTGTTTTGACAGTGGTTGCAGTACCAGATCCGACAAGCGGAGGCAGTGGCCACTGGGAGTTCGGGAGCTTGGCGGCTCCAGTATTCCCCGGGGTTCGGTGGCGGAGGAAATCGTGTTGTCCGGTGTCTTGCTTTGACAGACGCCTTCTATTCACTTCGAGCCTGCCACATGACACATTTGGTGAATTGACTTTATTATATTTCTATTGTATCTGTCGTGCTTGTTGTGCTTATTCACAACAGTAAAAGTGCTATTTGACTTCCTCCATTGTCCGTTCATTTGAGCCCCCTGTTGTGGGTCCGATGTTCCAACACTTTAACAACAGGATATCTCGGCAATGTCAGGATTCCCGAGGGGCGTCAACCGGCTGTTGAACGGCCAATGGAAGAACAGGGCGCACAGACGTCCGCAGGAGGAATGATCAGAGTGTTGCAGCGAATCCTCACCGCTTTCACGGCTCGGTTGGATCTAATGACCGAGCAGAACGTCCTCCTTAACCGCAGGGTGGAGGCTCTCACCGCGCAGGTGGAAGCGCGCCCTCAGGGCGCTGCTGCGGCTCTCCTCCTGTCGACCCTGTGCGTAACAGTGACGTTCCACAGGTCGTTCAACGACCCCTCCCACCTTCACCGGAAGCATACATAAGCCCTCCAGAGCCGTACGGGGGTTGTGTGGAGACGTGTGCGGACTTTCTTATGCAGTGTTTCGCTCGTCTTCGCACAACGTCCCGTCATGTACGCGACTGATGCCAGCAAAATAGCTTATGTGATAAATCTGCTTCGCGGTGAGGCACGCGCTTGGGCTACAGCGCTCTGGGAGCAAAATTCACGGCTCCTTCAGACATATGATGGGTTTGTGAGGGAGTTCAGAACAGTGTTCGATCACCAAATAGAGGAGAGACCGCTTCAGCCGTGCTGCTGTCAATGAGACAGGGGCGCCGGAGCGCAGCTGCTTATGCAGTCGACTTCCGCATCGCGGCTGCAAAGTCCGGCTGGAATAGCACTGCCCTCCGTGCAGCCTTCGTAAACGGACTGTCGTTGGTCCTAAAGGAGCACCTGGTGGCTAAGGACGAACCGCGGGACTTAGATGGCTTATTGATCTGGTTATACGATTAGACAATCGGTTAGAAGAACGCCGTCGGGAACGAGACGAAGGGCGTGGGCCGGGCACGCGCCGTCCTCTCCCTTCCAGCTCCGACCGAGCTCCGCCCTCCCCACGCTCCACAGCCCCTACGCTCCGTGTGGTTACAGCTCCCCCTGCTGATGAAGCTATGGACACGAGCAGGGCCACATTTAGACCCCCGGATAGACAGAGGAGGCTGGTCGCCGAGCGTGCTTGTTTGTGGGCTCGATAGAGCATCAGGTGAGGGACTGCCCCGAGCGGTTAAACACCCCCTTAGGTCACTTTGAGTACCTGGTCATGCCCGTTCGGATCTTACAAACGCCCCCAGCGACGTCCAAGCATTAGTTAATGATGTCTTGCGGATTTCCTGCACCGATTCATCTTCGTATATCTGGACGATATACTCATCTTTTCTCCGGATCCTGAGACCCATGTCCGCATGTACGTCAGGTCCTGCAGCGGTTGTTGGAGAACCGGCTGTTTGTGAAGGTGAGAAGTGCGAGTTCCACCGCACTTCTTTGTCCTTCCTGGGGTTTATCATCCCCCTAACTCCGTCGCTCCTGATCCGGCCAACGGTCGCGGCGGTGAGAGACTGGCCCCAACCACCAGCCGTAGGAAGCTGCACAGTTCCTCGGCTTTGCTAATTTCTACAGGAGGTTCATTAAGGGCTACAGTCAGGTAGTTAGCCCCCTGACAGCCCTGACCTCACCAAAAGTCCCCTTCACCTGGTCGGATCATTGCGATGCCGCGTTCAAGGAGTTGAAACGGCGCTTCTCGTCTGCACCCGTTCTGGTGCAGCCCGATCCTAGTCGCCAGTTAGTGGTTGAAGTGGACGCCTCAGACTCAGGGATAGGAGCTGTGCTTTCCCAGAGCGGGAGGACCGATAAGGTCCTTCACCCGTGTGCCTATTTTTCCCGCAGGTTGACCCCGGCCGAACGGAACTATGACGTCGGCAATCGAGAACTCCTTGCGGTGAAAGAGGCTCTAGAAGAGTGGAGACATCTGTTGGAGGGAACGTCCGTGCCATTCACGGTTTTCACTGACCACCGGAACCTGGAGTATATCAGGACCGCCAAGCGGCTGAACCCCAGGCAAGCCCGCTGGTCACTGTTCTTCGGCCGTTTTGACTTCCGGATCACCTACCGTCCCGGGACCAAAAACCAGAGATCGGATGCCTTGTCCCGGGTACATGAAGATGAAGTCAAAACGGAGTTGTCGGATCCACCGGAACCCATCATCCCCGAGTCCACTATCGTGGCCACCCTCACCTGGGACGTAGAGAGAACCGTCCGGGAGGCCCTGGCACGAAGCCCGGACCCCGGAACTGGACCGAAGAACAGACTCTATGTCCCACCAGAGGCTAGGGCTGCAGTCCTGGACTTCTGTTACGGCTCCAAGCTCTCATGTCATCCAGGGGTGCGAAGAACCGTGGCAGTTGTCCGCAGCGCTTCTGGTGGGCGTCCCTAGATGGCCGACGTCTGGGACTATATCCAGGCCTGCACCACCTGCGCCAGGGGCAAGGCTGATCATCGAGGTCTTTGGGACTGCTCCAGCCGCTGCCCGTGCCTCATTGCCCCTGGTCCCACATCGGCCTGGATTTTGTCACGGGCCTCCCACCGTCCCAGGGCAACACCACCATCCTCCGATAGTGGACCGATTCTCCAAGGCGGCCCACTTCGTGGCCCTCCCGAAGCTCCCGACTGCCCAGGAGACAGCGGACCTCCTGTCCACCACGTCGTCCGGCTGCATGGGATTCCAACAGACATCATCTCCGATCGCGGTCCCCAGTTCTCCTCGCAAGTCTGGAGGAGCTTCTGCCGGGAACTGGGGGCCACGGTGAGTCTCTCATCCGGGTACCATCCCCAGACCAACGGGCAAGCAGAACGGGCCAATCAGGAGGTGGAACAGGCCCTGCGTTGCGTGACAGCCGCGCAACCCGGCGGCCTGGAGTACCCATTTGGCCTGGATCGAGTATGCCCATAACAGCCAGGTGTCGTCAGCCACCGGCCTCTCCCCTTTTGAGGTGTGTCTGGGGTACCAGCCTCCCTTGTTTCCGGTGGTTGAGGGAGAGGGTCGGTGTGCCCTCGGTCCAGGCCCACCTACGGAAGTGCCGTCGGGTGTGGCGTGCCGCCCGTTCTGCTTTGCTGAGGGCCCGGATGAGGACGAAAACCCATGCAGACCGTCGGCGGACCCCGGCCCCTGCGTATCGGCCAGGGCAGGAAGTGTGGTTGTCAACAAAGGACATCCCCCTCCAAGTGGTCTCACCAAAACTGCAGGATCGGTACATCGGCCCGTTTAAAATCCTCAAGGGTCATCATCCAGCCGCGGTGAGGTTTCAGCTTCCGGCCTCACTGCGGATCCATCCCGTTTTCCATGTGTCCCGGATTAAGCCACAATCACACCTCACCCCTCTGTACTCCGGGTCCGGCACCACCTCCTGCCCGGATCACTCGATGGCGAGCCGGCTTGGACTGTGCGCCGGCTCTTAGATGTCCGTAGGATGGGCCGGGGCTTCCAGTATTTGGTGGACTGGGAGGGGTATGGACCTGAAGAACGCTCCTGGGTGAAGAGGAGCTTCATCCTGGACCCGGCCCATCCTGGCCGATTTCTACCGCCGCCACCCGGACAAGCCTGGTCTGGCGCCAGGAGGCGCCCATTGAGGGGGGGTCCTGTTGTGTGGGCCGCTGACGAGGATGTACTGCTGGCCCCACCACCACCAGAGGGCACCCTGCCTGAGTGCGGGCTCCAGGCACCAGAGGGCGCTGCCGCCTCACAGGAGCAGCCGGGGTGACAGCTGACACTCATCACCTATGACAGCTGTCACCACTCATCTGATCTGCATCGGTATATCAGCAAGACGTCATCTCCACCTCTTTGCCGAGATATCGTTCTACCGAGGAGGTAACAAACTCAGCCGTTGTGTTGTCTTTCAGACAGTGACTTTGTTGCTTGTGTTTTGACAGTGGTTGCAGTACCAGATCCGACAAGCGGAGGCAGTGGCCACCTGGGAAGTTCGGGACTTGGCGGCTCCAGTATTCCCGGGGTTCGGTGGCGGAGGAAATCGTGTGGTTCCGGTTCTGCTTTGGACAGACGCCTTCTATCTTCGAGCCTGTCCACATGACACCTTTGTGAATTGACTTTATTATTTTCTATTGTAATCTGTCGTGCTTGTTGTGCTTATTTCACACAGTAAAAGTGCTATTTGACTTCCTCCATTGTCCGTTCATTTGCGCCCCCTGTTGTGGGTCCGTGTTCCAACACTTTCACAACACCTCTAGTAATACTGTGAGAAATCTTGGAGTCATTTTTGATCAGGATATGTCATTCAATGCGCATATTAAACAAATATGTAGGACTGCTTTTTTGCATTTACGCAACATCTCTAAAATAGAAAGGTCTTGTCTCAGAGTGATGCTGAAAAACTAATTCATTGCATTTATTTCCTCTAGGCTGGACTACTGTAATTCATTATTATCAGGTTGTCCTAAAAGTTCCCTGAAAAGCCTTCAGTTAATTCAAAATGCTGCAGCTAGAGTACTGACAGGGACTAGAAGGAGAGAGCATATCTCACCCATATTGGCCTCTCTTCATTGGCTTCCTGTTAATTCTAGAATAGAATTTAAAATTCTTCTTCTTACTTATAAGATTTGAATAATCAGGTCCCATCTTATCTTAGGGACCTCATAGTACCATATCATCCCAATAGAGCTCTTCGCTCTCAGACTGCAGGCTTACTTGTAGTTCCTAGGGTTTGTAAGAGTAGAATGGGAGGCAGAGCCTTCAGCTTTCAGGCTCCTCTCCTGTGGAACCAGCTCCCAATTCAGATCAGGGAGACAGACACCCTCTCTACTTTTAAGATTAGGCTTAAAACTTCCTTTTTGCTAAAGCTTATAGTTAGGGCTGGATCAGGTGACCCTGAACCATCCCTTAGTTATGCTGCTATAGACTTAGACTGCTGGGGGGTTCCCATATGCACTGAGTGTTTCTTTCTCTTTTTGCTCTGTATGCACCACTCTGCATTTAATCATTAGTGATTGATCTCTGCTCCCCTCCACAGCATGTCTTTTTCCTGGTTCTCTCCCTCAGCCCCAACCAGTCCCAGCAGAAGACTGCCCCTCCCTGAGTCTGGTTCTGCTGGAGGTTTCTTCCTGTTAAAAGGGAGTTTTTCCTTCCACTGTCGCCAAGTGCTTGCTCACAGGGGGTCGTTTTGACCATTGGGGTTTTTCCGTAATTATTGTATGGCCTTGCCTTACAATATAAAGCGCCTTGGGGCAACTGTTTGTTGTGATTTGGCGCTATATAAATAAAATTGATTGATTTGATCTGAACTTGGAGAAACACACATTGTTGTATCAACAAAGACAAGCAATCCACAGTAAGTATTACCAAAGCAGATTGCGCCCTACTGAGTCTGATCTACTTGAGTTTTCTTCCTATCATCAAAAAATTCCTAGAGTTAATCCTGACCACTGAAGTCACTGTGCTTGCTCATGGGGGTGGGTAACATCTAGAGGTGGGCAATAGTGTGCCATTAAGGACTAAGATGTGGCAGTTTTCCCAAGCAGCTGATCATTTCAGCTGTTAGCTTTACTGATAAGATCCTCCCCATAAGTCAACAGAAAAATCACCGGCTGAGGTGAAACACGCACTGTCTTTGCCCTTTACGTCCACCCGCGGGTCTAGACCCCGCTCATGTGCTGCAACGTATAATGACTTATGTTGGGTTTGTTGCTGTACAAAAAAATTCATTTGGCAATAATTGCATTTCCGTTCAGCCCGCCTGTGTGTTTAACGACACTGAAACAAATGTGGAGTGGTCTGGATGAACTGTCTGTAAGTTTCAAACCGACTTTGATGACAATATTTTCTCTCTTCCATTCTGACAAACTGCACAATCAGTATTCAATTCTTCTCCCTGGTCCGTGCAATCTTAAATCGTGTTGCAGGAAGTACCTGCAGGACTTGATTCAACCCACCTGATCACTCAACAGAAGCGGGCAATTTTCTAACAGTGGTTAAATGTCAGTGCAGATCTCGTTCATGCATGTAGAGCGTATCTCCAGGTGTTGCAGGGGTAAGAGAGCCCATCACTTTTGCCTATGACATTACATGGTTCAGTGGAGCATTAATGACGGCATTTTACCAATTTGTGCAACGGATATCCGGGGAACAACCCTGTAGTCTTCCCACTTGGAATCACCTCAACACCATCAACTATCAACATTAATGAGCCCATTCTGAGATTCATGCCATTAAAATCCAAAGCTTTCGAAATATATTTGTCACTTTTTTAGTGTTTCTGCAGCAGGATGTGATAAAATTCTCTTTTTTTTTTCCCTTTTGCAGCAGCAGCAGCTCTTCTTTGCGGTGCTTAACAACCACATCTTCTTGGGTTGGTTCACACCTCCCCTGCCCTTTTCTACGCCTTTGTCATCTCTCTTTCCTTCACCCCCCCCAAATTCCTTCACCCCCCCCAATTCCCTCTGCACCCCCCCCCCCCCAAATCTCTTCGCAAATTAGAAGGGAGGCAATTAAGCGAGTTGTTGGAGGGCTGGCTGACAGCAATTACAAGGTGTGGATGGAATTCATGCGGAGACGTGACGCCCACACGTTTGATTTCCAAACGGGGCATTTTCCTCTATCCTCCAGTGCATAATGTGCACGAGTTATTTCAGAGAAGGCAGCGCACGGAAAGTGAGAGGAGGCAAAAGCTTCAGGGAGGGGCTATAGAGGCGATAGAGACCAGGCAGGGTGGGGGAGAGGAAAAGGAATTGAGTTGGAGATGCACAAAAGAGGGCAGAAAGTAATCAAAACCTGTTAGGATTTTCACAAAAGACCTTTGGGCAAACTCCAGAGAAGACGGCGATGACCTCGATGAGAGATCCCCACCTTAAACTCAAAGCAAAAGCTGTGTGGCATGTGCATAATTTAGTTATTATTAGAATTTCAGGCAGTTTTGTGTTTTTTGTGAATAGTTCTGCAAACATCCACACACCCACACTCACCCAGGCATTTTCAACACTAATGAAGTTTTCCATTTAATTCTCAGCTGACCGTGAGACTGAAGAACACATTCATCCGGGTGTTATTCAGAATGCTCGTCTGTTTACGCAAAAACATTCTCTCAAGCTTAAATTCTATTAGCAACAACTTGCTTTTTCAAATAAATACTAAATTCTTTCTTTGGTAAAGGCCAGACCAGAGAAGAGCAAGTGGCTCAATGGGAAAAGCGTAGAGCCCAACTGATATGGATTTTTGGGGGGAGTCAATAGAGATATTGGGGAGTAAAAAAATGATGATACTGATATCTATATAAAAGTTTTCATATCTGAAAATGAAGCTGATACAATGTGTTTGTGAAAGGCTCAAATGTGTTGATATATCTAGAGCCCGACTGATACTCACTATCGGCCACAATTTTGCCGATAGAACGCCGATAATTTCTCATAAACACACAGTTACTGAAATAATGTTTGTCTCGGTAATGTAAAATGTCCTTGCACCATTTGCCCAGTAGATGGAGCTCTGACTCCATTCAACTGAGAGCTGCTTACACCCCTGCTTAAATGTGTTCATCACCGGCCCTCATAGTTCGCCATCACACTGCACTGATCGGCTGACAAAAGCATACAAGTAAGTTTATAAGGATCTACATCCTTATCCTGAACTTATATCTAACTTGCAGCAACAAGAGGTACAAGATCAGATTATTTCACAACTCTTTTTAAGGATATGTATTTGCTAATTTCACAAAGGTTTAATTCTTGATTGCATTTTTTGAACTTGAAAATTCTCCTCTGTTATAAAGTTAATTAATATGAGGAGAAAGCTTCAGCTTTTAGCTCATATCTTTTTTGTTAAGGGTCCAAAAAAAGAACATTTTATTCATTAAAAATAATATCGGCTGATTTATCGGCTATCGGCAAATCAGCCGATTTATTGATTATCAGCATTTTTTTTCATGCAAATATTGTTATCGGTATCGGCCTCAAAAATGCATATCGGTCTGGCTCTAGATGTATCAGTCAGGCTCGAGATAGGTGTTACCTGCTTATCTCCACAATCTGTCGGTCGACAAAGATGATCTCTTGATCAATTATTGGATTGGATGTGAACGCGGAGATGAGTGAACTTGATGTGCACTGTTTCTGCCAGATGTTGCAGGTCCCGTATCAGCCTCCAGAGTCTGTAATGTGAAGAGGATGGGAGTCCACGACTCCCCCTGGAATTGCAGACAGGAATCGAATTACGATCTATATATGGGCAGTGCATATTATCCACTAAGAAGTCTAGATCCTTGACAAGACACTTCATCTGCATTGTCCCTGTTCAGTCAGCTGCAAATGCAACCAGCTGTGACTGGGGAAGTAACCTATGATGGACTGATGTCCCATCCAGAGGGAGTTGTAGACTCTCATCCACTTCACCCTACAGTATCTGGGGATAAGCACCAACGCCAGTAGGTGTCAAGACCAGTTTTGGATGTTCTAGATTAAAGACCCAGCTGCCATCTCGTTTGTATAACTAATATACTTATGTTGTACTGTATAGTACTTTCCCCACACCTTATATTGAAAATAGTACTAATGGAGTTGGAGTCAGTCATATCATGTCTAAATTCTGGGATTGTTAGTGGAGCATAGGGCTAACTGCCGGTGATCACATTAGCAACCGGTTTCTTACTTTGCCGCCAATAAATGTTGTTCTTTAAGTTGTTCATCTGATTTCTAATTAATTTCTACTCTGTCTCTTTGTTGGTGCAGCTGTTGAAATCATTGATTGCTACATCGGAGAAGAACTGACGTGCTTGGATGCTTGGTTCTGCCACCTCTGTTTGGCATGTCGGACATTTTCTTGGTTGTAATTTATAGATGTTTTATTGTATTTTTTCCAAAGGTTGTTATGGTGGCCATCTTGGATTTCTAAAAATGGAATCCTTCAAAAAAATAACGTTTCACTTTCTGGACTTCTGGTTAACCTAGGATCATGATATATTTGTTGTGTGAAAGTGTAATGACACGGACCCACAACAGGGGGCGTAAATGAACGGTCAATGGAAATAAAAAGTAACACTTTTAATGTTGTGAAATGTGCACAACGGATACAGATACAATTCAATACTACAGTCAATTTATACAGTTGGTGTCGTGTGGGAAGGCAGGCTCGAGGATAGGAGACGCCTGTCCAGATAGGAGTCGGGACCCACACGATTTCCACCGCCAACGGATCTGGAACACACCGGAGCCGCCAAGTCCCGAGTCACCAGGTGGCCACCATCTCCAGCTGTCAGATCGGGTACTGCTGGCAGGAAGCAGAAACAGTCAAGGGTGGGTGTGTGAGCACACACCCAGCAAACAGTCAGCACAGTTCTGATGATAAAGGGGAGAAAACACCACCTCTCACTCTCACAATATCCACAGTTCGTGCAGATCCCAATTTACACTTAACCACCGAGGAGCGGGAACGCCAACTCCTCCCGACCAGCTGCAAGTGTAATGGGTTACGTCTGCAAACTCAAGAATATATAAATAAACAGCTCTCCAAGCCTAGATGCAAAGGACGTTACAACTACACTTAGCTGCAAGCTTAATGTGTGCAAAATGCACAAGACAGCTGAGTCGTTTACCTGAATACTTCAGATGATTTCTCGGCAGGGGTGTGGTGTCCTCTCCAGGCTTTTATGGATGGCTAGATGAGATGATGAGTGACAGCTGTCAGGGTCCCTGTAGCTCCTGGCGCCGAACTGCGCCCTCTGGTGCCTGAAGCCCGTCTACAGACAGGGGGCACCCTCTGGTGTTGGCCAGCAGCACCTACTCTTCGGGCGGCCCACACAACGGGACCCCCCCCCCCCCCCCGCCCGACCAGGCTTTTTGGGGTGTCGGGCGTAGAAGTCGGCCAGGAGGGCTGGGTCCAGAATGAAGCTCCGCTTCACCCAGGAGTGTTCTTCGGGTCCGTACCCCTCCCAGTCCACCGGATATTGGAACCCCCGGCCCCGTCGACGGATGTCCAGAAGCCTGCGGACGGTCCACGCAGGCTCTCCATCGATGATCCGGGCAGGAGGCAGCGCTGGTCCAGGAGTGCAGAGGTTGGAGGTGTGATATGGTTTAATCCGGGACACGTGAAAGACTGGATGTATCCGCAGTGAAGCTGGCAGCCTCAGCTTCACTGCAGCTGGACTGAGGACTTTGATGATAGGGAAAGGTCCGACGTATCTGTCCTTCAGTTTGGGGGAGTCCACCTGCAGAGGCATGTCCATAGTTGACAGCCAAACCTCCTGCCCGGGCTGGTATGCAGGGGCCGGGGAACGCTGGCGGTCTGCATGGTCCTTAGCCCTCGTCCGGGCTGTCAGAAAGGCAGAGCGGACAGTGCGCCACACCCGACGGCATCTCCTGAGGTGGGCCTGGACTGAGGGGACCTCAACCTCTCCCCCCACGGCTGGAAACAATGGGGGCTGGTACCCCAAACACGCCTCAAAGGGGGAGAGGCCGGTGGCAGACGAGACCTGACTGTTATGGGCGTACTCGATCCAGGCCAGGTGTTGACTCCAGTCCGTCGGGTGTGCGGAGGTGACACACCGCAGAGTCTGCTCCAGGTCTTGGTTCGTCCGCCCTGCCTGTCCATTGGTTTGAGGGTGGTACCCGGACGAGAGGCTCACGGTGGCCCGCAGTTCCCTACAGAAACTCCTCCAGACTTGCGAGGAGAACTGGGGACCACGAACCGAGACTACGTTCGTGGGAATACCATGCAGAAGCACGACATGGTGGACCAGGAGGTCTGCAGTCTCCTGGGCCGTCGGGAGCTTCGGGAGGGCAACGAAGTGGGCCGCCTTGGAAAACCATTCCACTATCGTCAGGATGGTCGTCATACCCTGGGACGTAGGGAGACCCGTGACGAAGTCCAGGCCTATGTGGGACCAGGGGCGACGAGGCACTGGCAGCGGCTGGAGGAGTCCTTGGGCCTTCTTATGATCGCCCCTGGCACAGGTGGTGCAGGCCTGGACATACTCCCGGACGTCGGTCTCCATCGACGCCCACCAGAAGCGCTGCCGGACAACTGCCACGGTTCTACGCACCCCTGGGTGACAGGAGAGCTTCGAACCGTGACAGAAGTCCAAGACCGCAGCCCTGGCCTCTGGTGGGATGTACAGCCGGTTCTTAGGTCCATCTCCGGGGTCCGGGTGTCGTGTCAGGGCCTCCCGGATGGTCTTCTCCACGTCCCAGGTGAGGGTTGCGACGACAGTGGACTCGGGGATGATGGTGTCCGGTGGATCCGACAGCTCTGGCCTGACTTCCTCTTCATGCACCCGGGACAGTGCATTGGACCGTTGGTTTTTAGTCCCGGGGAGATACGTGATCTGGAAGTCAAACCGACCAAAGAACAGTGACCAACGGGCTTGCCTGGAGTTCAGACGCTTGGCGGTCCGGATGTATTCCAGGTTCCGATGGTCCGTGAAAACCGTGAAGGGAACCGTGGCTCCCTCCAGAAGGTGTCTCCACTCCTCAAGAGCCTCTTTCACTGCCAGAAGTTCCCGATTGCCGACGTCATAGTTCCTTTCAGCCGGGGTCAACCTGCGGGAATAGTAGGCACAAGGATGGAGTACCTTATCGGACTCCCCACTCTGGGACAGCACGGCTCCTATCCCTGAGTCAGACGCATCCACTTCGACAATAAACTGGCGATCAGGGTTAGGCTGCACCAGAACTGGTGCAGTCGAGAACCGACGTTTCAACTCCTTGAACGCGGCTTTGCACCGATCCGACCAGGTGATGGGGACTTTAGTGGAGGTCAGGGCTGTCAGGGGGCCAACAACCTGACTGTAGCCCTTAATGAACCTCCGATAAAAGTTTGCAAAACCGAGGAACTGTTGCAGCTTCCTACGGCTTGTTGGTTGGGGCCAATCTCTCACCGCCGCAACCTTGGCCGGATCAGGGGCGACGGAGTTGGAGGAGATTATAAACCCCAGGAAGGACAAAGAAGCGCGGTGGAACTCACACTTCTCGCCCTTCACAAACAGCCGGTTCTCCAACAACCGCTGCAGGACCTGACGTACATGTTTGACATGGGTCTCAGGATCCAGGGAGAAGATGAGAATATCGTCCAGATACACGAAGACGAACTGATGCAGGAAGTCCCGCAAGACGTCATTAACCAAGGCTTGGAACGTCGCGGGCGCATTGGTGAGACCGAACGGCATGACCAGGTACTCAAAGTGACCTAACGGGGTGTTAAACGCCGTCTTCCACTTGTCTCCCTTCCGGATCCGAACCAGGTGATACGCATTTCTAAGATCCAACTTTGTGAAAATTTGGGCTCCATGCAGGGGCGTGAACACCGAATCCAGTAGGGGTAATGGGTATCGGTTGCGAACCGTGATCTCGTTCAGCCCTCTGTAGTCAATGCATGGATGGAGTCCGCCATCTTTTTTGCCCATGAAAAAAGAAACCAGCACCCATCGGGGAGGTGGAGTTCTGGATCAACCCGGCAGCTAACGAGTCCCGGATGTAGATCTCCATTGATTCGCGTTCCGGACGTGAGAGATTGTACAGCCTGCTGGACGGGTACTCAGCGCCCGCTATCAAATCAATGGCACAATCATACGGATGGTGCGGGGGCAACGTGACCGCCAGATCTTTGCTGAAGACGTCAGCAAGGTCATGGTACTCAGCCGGCACCGCTGCCAGATTGGGGGGGGACTAAAACCTCCTCCTTAGCTGTCACACCGGGTGGAACCAAGGATCCTAAACACTCCCGGTGGCAGGTTTCGCTCCACTGCGTCACAACCCCAGACGGCCAATCACTCCGGGGATTGTGTTTTAACACCCATGGAAAACCCAGAATCACTCGGGAGGTAGAAGGTGTTACATAAAACACAATCTCCTCCCTGTGATTTTAATTTCCAGACACAACCATTGTCACTAGCTGTGTCTGATGTGTAATTAGTGGAAGTAGAGTGCCATCTAGTACCCGTACCGACAATGGTGACGGTAAGGCCACTAGAGGGAGCCCAACCTTCTTTGCCCATCTGCTATCCAGCAGATTCCCCTCCGACCCCGTGTCCACCAGTGCTGGGGCATGAAGGGTTAGATCCCCACTTAGGATCGTAACTGGGATTCGTGCGGATTTGCGGGATTTCCCCTCGTGAGTGTTATGGCCCACCCTTAGCCCAGTCTCTAAGGGCGGGTGTTGTAGTTTGACCGTTTGGGGCAATTTCTCTGTATGTGCTCACTCAAGCCGCAGAAAAAACACTCCATGGGCCAGCCTCCGTTGTCTGTTTTCTGATTTTACTTTAGCCCTGCTCGTGTCCATAGCTTTGTCAGCAGGAGGAGCTGTCGCCTTACGGAGGGCTCTGGCAGTGGAGCGGGGGGGCAACGACATCCATTCGGACCAGGAAGGAAGAGGGACGGCTCGTGCCCGGCCACGCCCCTCGCCTCGCTCCCGGCGATGTTCTTCTAATCGGTTGTCTAGCCGTATAACGAGATCGATAAGCCCATCTAAATCCCGTGGCTCATCCTTCGCCAGCAAATGCTCCTTCAGGACCGGAGACAGTCCGCTTACGAAGGCGGCGCGGAGCGCAACGTTATTCCAGCCGGACCACACTGCCGTGATGCGGAAGTCGACTGCATATTCAGCTGCGCTCCGACACCGCTGTCTCATCGACAGCAGCACGTTCGAAGCGGTCTCGCCTCTATTGGGGTGATCAAATACTTGTTTGAACTCCCGCACAAACCCAGTGTATGTAGTAAGGAGCCGTGAGTTCTGCTCCCAAAGTGCCGTGGCCCAGGCGCGTGCCTCTCCTCGAAGCAGATTCACCACATAAGCCACCCTGCTAGCATCAGACGCGTACATGACCGGACGCTGTGAAAAGACGAGCGAACACTGCATTAAAAAGTCAGCGCACGTCTCGACACAGCCTCCATGCGGCTCAGGAGGGCTTATGTATGCTTCAGGAGACGGGGGGAGGGGGTTCGTTGAACGGCCACTGGAATATCTGTATCTGGCACTCGGGCAGCAGGAGGAGGTGCCGCAGCAGCACCCTGCGCGTACGCTTCCACCTGAGCCGTGAGAACCTCCATCCTCCAATTGAGGATAACGTTCTGCTCGGTTACCAAGTCCAACCGAGCAGTGAAGGCGGTTAGGATTTGCTGCAGCTCACCTAGTATGCCTCCTGCTGGCCCCTGTGCCTCCTGCATTTCCAATGGTGGTTCACTCGATGGTTGACGCCCCTCAGGATCCATGACGTTGGCTGAGAAATCCTGTTGTGTGAAAGTGTAATGACACGGACGCACAACAGGGGGCGTAAATGAACGGTCAATGGAAATAAAAAGTAACACTTTTAATGTTGTGAAATGTGCATAACGGATACAGATACAATTCAATACTACAGTCAATTTATACAGTTGGTGTCGTGTGGGCAGGCTTGAGGATAGGAGAGGCTGTCAGATCGGGTACTGCTGGCAGGAAGCAGAAACAGTCAAGGGTGGGTGTGTGACAGCAAACAGTCAGCAGAGTTCTGATGATAAAGGGGAGAAAACACCACCTCTCACTCTCACAATATCCACAGTTCGTGCAGATCCCAATTTACACTTAACCGCCGAAGAGCGGGAACGCCAACTCCTCCCGACCAGCTGCAAGTGTAATGGGTTACGTCTGTAAACTCAGGATATATAATTAAACAGCTCTCCAAGCCTAGATGCAAAGGACGTTACAACTACGCTTAGCTGCAAGCTTAATGTGTGCAAAATGCACAAGACGGCTGAGTCGTTTACCTGAATACTTCAGATAATTTCTCGGCAGGGGTGTGGTGACCTCTCCAGGCTTTTATGGATGGCTAGATGAGATGATGAGTGACAGCTGTCAGGGTCCCTGTAGCTCCTGGCGCCGAACTGCGCCCTCTGGTGCCTGAAGCCCGTCTACAGGCAGGGCGCCCTCTGGTGTTGGCCAGCAGTACCTCCTCTTCGGGCGGCCCACACAACAATATTATGAATTTTGGAGTGTACGGATCCAGAGATACTAATTACAGCACGGTGAATTTGTTGTGTGGGCCGCTGAAGAGGAGGTACTGCTGGCCCACCACCACCAGAGGGCGCCCTGCCTGGAGTGCGGGCTCCAGGCACCAGAGGGCGCTGCCGCCACACAGGAGCAGCCAGGGTGACAGCTGTCACCCATCACCTGAGACAGCTGACAGCAATCATCAGAGGGGTATATCAGCAGGACGGCAGCTCCACCTCATTGCCGAGATATCGTTTCTACTGAGAAGGTAACGTGCTCAGCTGACTGTTTAACATTGATCTTTGTGACTTTTGTGTTCTGCTCTGAGTATTTCAAACGAGAGGTGGAGGTAACGTACCTGCCGTTCGGATTCCTGGGTGCGAGCGCGCCCTCCTTTAATTGTCCTTTGTTCCTCGCCAGCAGTACCAGGTCCGACACGCGGAGGCAGTGGCCACCTGGGAGTTCGGGACTTGGCGGCTCCAGTATTCCCGGGGTCTGGTGGCGGAGGAAACCGCGTGGTTCTGGTTCTACTTTGGAGAGGCGTCTCCTATCTTCGAGCCTGCCCACACGACACCTGTGTGAATTCGACTTTGTCTATTATTGTAATCTGTTGTACTTGTTGTGCATATTCACAACAGTAAAGTGTGTTATTTGACCTATTCCATTGTCCGTTCATTTGCGCCCCCCTGTTGTGGGTCCGTGTACTTACACTTTCACAACAGGATATCTCGGCCAGCGTCATGGATCCCGAGGGGCGTCAACCGGCTGTTGAACGGCCAATGGAAGAACAGGGCGCACAGGCGTCCGCGGGAGGGGTGATCGGTGAGTTGCAGCGGATCCTCACCTCTTTCACGACTCGGTTGGATTTGATGACCGAGCAGAACGTCCCCCTGAATCGCAGGGTGGAGGCTCTCGCCGCGCAGGTGGAAGCGCGCCCTCCGGGCGCCGCTGCGGCTCTCCCTCCCGTCGACCCTGTGCGTAACAGTGACGTTCCACTGGTCGTTCAACGACCCCTCCCACCTTCCCCTGAAGCATACATAAGCCCCGCAGAGCCGTACGGAGGCTGTGTGGAGACGTGCTTGGATTTCCTTATGCAGTGTTCGCTCGTCTTCGCACAGCGTCCCGTCATGTACGCGACTGACGCTAGCAAAGTAGCTTATGTGATAAATCTGCTTCGTGGTGAGGCACGCGCTTGGGCTACAGCGCTCTGGGAGCAAAATTCACGGCTCCTTCAGACATATGATGGGTTTGTGAGGGAGTTCAGAACAGTGTTCGATCACCCTAATAGAGGAGAGACCGCTTCAGCCGTGCTGCTGTCAATGAGACAGGGGCGCCGGAGCGCAGCTGCCTATGCAGTCGACTTCCGCATCGCGGCTGCGAGGTCCGGCTGGAATAGCACTGCCCTCCGCGCCGCCTTTGTAAACGGACTGTCGTTGGTCCTCAAGGAGCACCTGGTGGCTAAGGACGAACCGCGGGATTTAGATGGGCTCATCGATCTTGTCATACGATTAGACAATCGGTTAGAAGAGCGCCGTCGGGAACGAGACGAAGGGCGTGGCCGGGCACGCGTCGTCCCTCTCCCTTCCGGTTCCGACCGCGTTCCGCCCTCCCCACGCTCCACGGCCCCTGCGCTCCGTGCGGTTACAGCCCCCCCTGCTGACGAAGCTATGGACACGAGTAGGGCAACATTTAGGGCACCGGTTACACAAAGGAGGCTGGCCCACGGGGCGTGTTTTGTTTGTGGCTCGATTGAGCATCAATTAAGAGACTGCCCCGAGCGGTTAAACACCAACGCCCGCCCCTAGAAACTGGGCTAGGGGTGGGCCGAGACATTCACGTGGGACACACCCACATCGCCACACGACTCCCAGTTACCATCCTGTATGAGGATTTAACCCTGAAGGCCCCAGCACTGGTGGACACGGGCGCAGAAGGGAATTTGCTAGACAGCAAATGGGCCAGGGAGATAGGGTTCCCTCTGGTGGCGCTTACCTCGCCTGTGCAGGTACGGGCGCTAGATGGCTCCCTACTCCCTCCAATCACTCACAAGACACCACCAGTAACTCTGGTGGTGTCGGGGAATCTCCGGGAGGAGATCGAGTTTTTTGTGACTCCGGCCACCTCCCGTGTGATTTTAGGGTTCCCTTGGATGTTGAAACACAATCCCCGGATCGATTGGCCGTCTGGGGTAGTGGTTCAGTGGAGCGAGACCTGCCATCGGGTATGTTTAGGTTCCTCGGTTCCTCCCGGTTCCCAGGCCAGGGAGGAGGTCAGAGCCCCGCCCAATCTAGGGATGGTTCCGGTGCAGTACCATGACCTTGCGGAGGTGTTCAGCAAGGATCTGGCGCTCACCCTTCCCCCGCCCCGCCCGTATGATTGTGCCATTGATTTGGTTCCAGGTGTTGAGTTCCCGTCCAGTAGGCTGTACAACCTCTCACGACCTGAACGCGAATCAATGGAGACCTACATCCGGGACTCTTTGGCTGCCGGGTTGATCTGGAATTCCACCTCCCCGATGGGTGCGGGTTTCTTTTTTGTGGGGAAAAAGGATGGCGGATTACGTCCATCCATCGATTACAGGGGGCTGAACGAAATCACGGTTCGTAACCGATACCCCTTACCCTTGTTGGATTCGGTGTTCACGCCCCTGCATGGAGCTAAGATATTCACCAAGCTTGATCTTAGGAATGCGTATCACCTGGTTCGGATCCGGAAGGGAGACGAGTGGAAGACGGCATTTAACACCCCGTTAGGTCATTTTGAGTACCTGGTCATGCCGTTCGGTCTTACAAACGCTCCCGCGACGTTCCAAGCATTGGTTAATGATGTCTTGCGGGACTTCCTGCACCGATTCGTCTTCGTATATCTTGACGACATACTCATCTTTTCTTCGGATCCTGAGACCCATGTTCGACATGTACGTCAGGTCCTGCAGCGGTTATTGGAGAACCGGCTGTTTGTTAAGGGCGAGAAGTGTGAGTTTCACCGCACCTCTTTGTCCTTCCTGGGGTTCATCATCTCCCCCAACTCCGTCGCTCCTGATCCGGCCAAGGTTGCGGCGGTGAGAGACTGGCCCCAACCCACAAGCCGTAGGAAGCTGCAACAGTTCCTCGGCTTTGCTAATTTCTACAGGAGGTTCATTAAGGGCTACAGTCAGGTAGTTAGCCCCCTGACAGCCCTGACCTCACCAAAAGTCCCCTTCACCTGGTCGGATCGTTGCGATGCCGCGTTCAAGGAGTTGAAACGGCGCTTCTCGTCTGCACCCGTTCTGGTGCAGCCCGATCCTAGTCGCCAGTTAGTGGTTGAAGTGGACGCCTCAGACTCAGGGATAGGAGCTGTGCTGTCCCAGAGCGGGAAGACCGATAAGGTCCTTCATCCGTGTGCCTATTTTTCCAGCAGGTTGACCCCGGCCGAACGGAACTATGACGTCGGCAATCGAGAGCTCCTCGCGGTGAAAGAGGCTCTTGAAGAGTGGAGACATCTGTTGGAGGGAACGTCTGTGCCACTCACGGTTTTCACTGACCACCGGAACCTGGAGTATATCAGGACCGCCAAGCGGCTGAATCCCAGGCAAGCCCGCTGGTCACTGTTCTTCGGCCGTTTTGACTTCCGCATCACCTACCGGCCCGGGACCAAGAACCAGAGATCGGATGCCTTGTCCCGGGTACACGAAGACGAAGTCAGAACGGAGTTGTCGGATCCACCGGAACCCATCATCCCGGAGTCCACTATCGTGGCCACCCTCACCTGGGACGTAGAGAGAACCGTCCAGGAGGCCCTGGCACGAAGCCCGGACCCCGGGACTGGACCGAAGAACAGACTTTACGTCCCACCAGAAGCTAGGGCTGCAGTCCTGGACTTCTGTCACGGCTCTAAGCTCTCCTGTCATCCAGGGGTGCAAAGGACCGTGGCAGTTGTCCGGCAGTGCTTCTGGTGGGCGTCCCTGGAGGCTGACGTCCGGGATTATATCCAGGCCTGTACCACCTGCGCCAGGGGCAAGGCCGACCATCGCAAAGCTCCGGGACTGCTACAGCCGCTGCCCGTGCCTCATCGCCCCTGGTCCCACATCGGCCTGGATTTTGTCACGGGCCTCCCGCCGTCCCAGGGAAACACCGTCATCCTCACGATAGTGGACCAATTCTCCAAGGCGGCCCACTTTGTGGCCCTCCCGAAGCTCCCAACAGCCCAGGAGACGGCAGACCTCCTGGTCCACCACGTCGTCCGGCTGCATGGGATTCCATCAAACATCGTCTCCGATCGCGGTCCCCAGTTCTCCTCGCATGTCTGGAGGAGCTTCTGCCGGGAACTGGGGGCCACGGTCAGTCTCTCGTCCGGATACCACCCCCAAACCAACGGGCAAGCAGAACGGGCCAACCAAGAGATGGAGCAGACCCTGCGCTGCGTGACAGCCGCGCACCCGGCGGCCTGGAGTACCCATCTGGCCTGGATCGAGTACGCCCACAACAGCCAAGTGTCGTCAGCCACCGGCCTCTCCCCCTTTGAGGTGTGTTTGGGGTATCAGCCCCCGTTGTTTCCGGTGGTTGAGGGAGAGGTCGGTGTGCCCTCGGTCCAGGCCCACCTACGGAAGTGCCGTCGGGTGTGGCGTGCCGCCCGCTCTGCTTTGCTGAAGGCCCGGATGAGAACAAAGGCCCATGCAGACCGTCGGCGAACCCCGGCCCCTACGTATCGTCCCGGGCAGGAAGTGTGGTTGTCCACCAAGGACATCCCACTACAAGTGGCCTCCCTGAAATTGCAAGACAGATACATAGGTCCTTTCAAGATCCTTAAGGTCATCAATCCCGCCGCAGTGAGGCTTCAGCTTCCGGCCTCACTGCGGATCCATCCAGTGTTCCACGTGTCGAAGATCAAGCCCCATCACACCTCACCCCTATGTACACCCGGTCCGGCACCACCTCCTGCCCAGATCATCGACGGCGAGCCGGCTTGGACTGTGCGCCGGCTTTTGGATGTCCGACGGATGGGCCGGGGCTTTCAATATCTGGTGGACTGGGAGGGGTACGGTCCCGAAGAACGCTCCTGGGTGAAGAAGAGCTTCATCCTGGACCCGGCCCTCCTGGCCGACTTCTACCGCCGCCACCCGGACAAGCCCGGTCGAGTGCCAGGAGGCGCCCGTTGAGGGGGGGGTCCTGTTGTGTGGGCCGCTGAAGAGGAGGTACTGCTGGCCCACCACCACCAGAGGGCGCCCTGCCTGGAGTGCGGGCTCCAGGCACCAGAGGGCGCTGCCGCCACACAGGAGCAGCCAGGGTGACAGCTGTCACCCATCACCTGAGACAGCTGACAGCAATCATCAGAGGGGTATATCAGCAGGACGGCAGCTCCACCTCATTGCCGAGATATCGTTTCTACTGAGAAGGTAACGTGCTCAGCTGACTGTTTAACAGTGATCTTTGTGACTTTTGTGTTTTGCTCTGAGTATTTTCCAACGAGAGGTGGAGGTAACGTACCTGCCGTTCGGATTCCTGGGTGCGAGCGCGCCCTCCTTTAATTGTCCTTTGTTCCTCGCCAGCAGTACCAGGCCCGACACGCGGAGGCAGTGGCCACCTGGGAGTTCGGGACTTGGCGGCTCCAGTATTCCCGGGGTCTGGTGGCGGAGGAAACCGCGTGGTTCTGGTTCTACTTTGGAGAGGCGTCTCCTATCTTCGAGCCTGCCCACATGACACCTGTGTGAATTCGACTTTGTCTATTATTGTAATCTGTTGTACTTGTGCATATTCACAACAGTAAAGTGTGTTATTTGACCTATTCCATTGTCCGTTCATTTGCGCCCCCTGTTGTGGGTCCGTGTACTTACACTTTCACAACAGAATTAGTGGTTTAGCACTGTTGTCTCACAGCAAGAAGGCCATGGGATTGATTCCCACCTGTAGCCTTTCTGCCTTGCATGTTTTCCATGTGTTTATTTGGTGTAAACTTAGTAATTGCCCAGTTCTCCCTTCCAAGAGATTTCGATCTCACCGGGATTAACCCAGTTAAATGAAGGGTAAATTAAATAAATAAATGAATAAATAAATAAATAGTCTGTGATAGTTTTGGATTTTTATTGTGTGTAGCTGATATCAATGACGTATGGGACATAGGAACCTGATATGTGGGTGTCTTTTCCTGACTAATCAGAGCAAAAACAAAAATTATTCAGTCCTTCTTGGAATTTATAACTAATGTGAACTTTTAAACCAAGAAGGGTGCTGTTATTTGTTAACTGTGTGCCACAAAGTCAACCCACAAATAACCAGAAGTCAAGAAAGTGACAAGTTAGTCTCTAAAGGTCACTAGTTTTAGAATTCCAAAATGGCGGCCAGAACAGCATTTGAAAAATAGAAGCATTGTTTTTTGGATTCCTCATTTCGCAAGATGAGAAAAATGAATAGTTTAGCAAATCTCCAACTAACTTGAACAAAATGACACAAGGAACCTGACTGTGCACTCTACCTCCGTGAGTACTCCATGAACTCAAATATAAATTTCGACAGTGCTTCATTGCACCGTATATTGATTTCAGCAAAAGATTTGATTTAGTTGATTGGGCTGCTTTGTGGTATCTCCTGAGAGTTGGACATCATAGGTGGACATCATTGTAGTCAGTTGTTGCATGTACTGGTTAGGCACCCCAAATTAGGCAAGGTCCCTTTCCTCATAGCAACTGCTTTGGAATATTAAACACGGTAAATTATACTTGTTTTGTGTGCATTTTTTTTGTTAAGTCAAACACCACTAAGCGCCATCATTAACATGCAAGTCATGTCACGCTTTTAATTTCAGTTCCTGGTACATTAACATGGCGACTGGCCACAGTTTAGCAATCCAAAGTTGAATATTGGTCAGGAAACGATTCCACATACACAATCAAGTGTACACGTGAACTTCCACAGCTGTCTGAAATATTATTTGAATTCAATGTGGAATAACAGATTCTAATGTGCATTTACAGTCGCTGCACAAATGCTTTAAAAGCATTACACTGTTGAATAAAATATCAAATTCACGGTTCGAGGACATAGGAAACACAAGGAGATGTCACTGGCCGTAACGCCTGGTTACCCAGAATGCAAAAATAAACTATTTTCCATTGATGCTTATTGTACTGTGCACTTCAAACGCCACATAGCTCAGCACAATGCGCAATAACACAAACACTCAGTAAACACCGGCCTCCGTTCTCATCCTCGCAAAGGAAATATTGAATTAATAAGCCATATTTTATGCCAGAATATGTTTCTCTTGCTGGGTTATGAGAGAGTTTGGTTTTTAATGCAGCAGGGTGGACCATTTCAAAATTCACATAACAGTAAATAAAACAACCTCAGTAATTAATTTACAGACTGTATGCATGCACCAGAACAGATGAAAGATTTCCATTTGTTTTAGGCGAAACCCCCCGCTGCTGTAGCTGAAAAAAAGGAACCAGTAAACAACAGCAAAACAACAGCAGCATTGCTACACCGTCTAAATTGGGCCATTTTAAAGATGAATGTTGCACTTAATTACCCGAGACCATTAAATAAGGTCATTGGATATTGTGAAGGCTTCCATCCGTCCGTGCTCAGCATAAGTCCATTCCTACTACTTCCAGGGGAACATTCTTGAGACATAGACCAAGTCAGATTCTGTTTCAATCTGTTCAATTTTGTTTTTAAGTGGTGGAAGTGACAGCCAATCAGAGTAGAACTACACTGTGACATCACAGGGCGGTTGCTAGCTGCAAACGCCGTTTCATTTGTGTGTAAATATAACCTCTTTGTCATATAATATGTAAAAGCTAGTGAGAAATAAACACTTCTAAAACTGAAAATGCTGTTTTTGGACACTAATAACACCTCTGAAGTGATTTAAAAGACATTTAGTGGACGCTAGCATGCATGCTAATGTCTGCTAACTCAGAAGCTAACTTCCGGGCTTTTCAAAAGTTCATGTTCATATATTATCAATCAATCAATTTCAATCAATTTTATTTATATAGCGCCAAATCACAACAAACAGTTGCCCCAAAGCGCTTTATATTGTAAGGCAAGGCCATACAATAATTACGTAAAAACCCCAACGGTCAAAACGACCCCCTGTGAGCAAGCACTTGGCGACAGTGGGAAGGAAAATCTCCCTTTTAACAGGAAGAAACCTCCAGCAGAACCAGGCTCAGGGAGGGCAGTCTTCTGCTGGGACTGGTTGGGGCTGAGGGAGAGAACCAGGAAAAAGACATGCTGTGGAGGGGAGCAGACCTATTTTAAGACACACACAGAGAGAAGGTTTCTGCATCATTGTTGAAAATGTACAATTTGTACATAGGACAATAGGATTAAACAATTAAACAACTGAAAATGATAAAAAACACAATGCTCGTATGCCCGAGGGTATTTATATTTGTATTGATTTTATTTTATATTTATAAAATAAAATAAAAAAATACATTTTAATTTGTCACTATTATGTATATTATACATTTATATCAGGGTGGAGAGTGTGCACAACAGCACTCTGGTGCCTTTCATTATCAGCATTATTTTCAAACAAAAGCCTTTTCTAAAAAAAAAAAAAAAAAAAGAAAAGAAATAAAATAAAAGAAGAAAGAAAAAAGAAGATTTGGGCTTTGGAAAGAATTTTTTCAAAACTATATCTTGAAAACTTGGGGAGATCTCTAGAAACTGCTCTTCCACAATTTAGCCATCAACCTCAAACAACAGGAAATGTCAAAGTCATTTCTAGATGTCAATTCTGACTCATTTCTCTGCTGCTGCCAGTCACCGACTCAGTCTCTGCCTCCTCCACTCCACAACCAACAATTAGTCTTTGTTTGACATCTGAGTTGCTGGCCCTGCTGGCTGTAATGCCTGGTCACCCAGAATGCAGAAATATTTTCTGTTGATGCGTATTGTATTTTTCAAACACCACTTATCTCAGCGCAACATGCAACAACAATAATGCACAAACACCGGCCTCCGTTCTTAAGGGCCTTTCACACTGAATCCGTCAGATGCGTCAAAAATCGGTCTAAAAAGCATTATTTTCAATGAGACGCGTTGCGTTTTAGATGCGTCACGTCAAAAGCCGAGCTAAACCGACGCATGTAACGGGAGCGCGCATTGCTGCTTGTCAGCAGGCTGACGGAGTCAAAGTTCAAGCCAATCCAACTTCGACCTGCTGAGCTGCGACGTACCTTTGCGTTGTCCAACAGGAACGACGCGTCGGGCCAAAACACGGAAGATGGGTGGCAGAAACCGCATTGGCCGCCATCTTGGAAGGGGCGTCCTACCTATGGCAGAAACCACTCATCTCTACAAAATGGATCGGTGGAAACCACTGATCCGTGCAAAACAGAAACGTGTCACAGGACTGCTCATTTATGGAGCAGTTTTCTGAAGAAAAATCCTTTGAAATGTTTTTTGTTGTTACCTCATTATTTCTGATTACTGTTAAAAAACAGTTTAGAACACTTGTAATTAAAATAGCTAAATAAATGGTTCTTCAGAAACCTTTAGTCTGTAAATTAAAACCACCTGTTATTTCAGATTATTTCATTTCTTGTTTAACATAAAAACCTCAGACATTTATTTTTAGACAAAATAACATGGAAATTTGTACATTTTTAAAAAAGAAAATTCTGGTAGATTATTTATATCTTATTTTAAACAGAAAAACAGACACTGTAAATAAATACTAATGTTTATTATAAATGCAACAGGAAAAAATATAACAGTGACTGCAGTGTGATTGTAAAGTAGGATTTCTGTTACAAACCTCATGATGACTAATATATATATATATATATATATATATATATATATATATATATATATATATATATATATATATATATATATATATGTGTGTGTGTGTGTGTGTGTGTGTGTGTCATTTCAACTTGTAATTTCACCAAAATATGTAATTGCCTTTAATGTTGTTATCAGGACAGAATCATTCCTAAAATATGAATTTGAGCACAATAAGTGGAGAGCTTCTACCTGTGCAAATGTCTTTTGACTTTGATTTTGTGGACATTTTTAATGATCCGTTCATTTATTGTTAAAATATAAAATGAAACAGCTTTTTAAAAAATAATAAAATAGTTGCTGTTCAAAGAGCCTTTATTTCTGCTGGATTCTCTGGACCAGATGAAGGTCTCTTCTGCAGGTTTGAACTCTGGTGGTGTTGCTCAAAAGCAGATATGTTTTCTTTCGACTGGACTTCGTGGTGTTCAGCTCATCAATGGAAGTTTGGTTGTCTGCACAGCAAATGTTCCTGATTGGGACAAATAAAAATATTTCTTTAAATATAAAGAAACACTAAAAAGTTTATATATAAAAAAAGGGGAAAAAAACGGGGAAAAAAAAGATGGAAAAAACAAGTTATTTAAAGTTGAGCTTTTGTGGTGTCTGAAAAAAGCTGTAGCTTTATTTGGTAAAAATAAAAAGACTGATCCATTTAGAAATTAAAGTGTTCCCTCAGATCAACTGTGCTAAAAGGCTAAGCTAACGTTAGCCGATCATTAAACCTTCAAAGCAGTTCAGTAAATGCCACGTTTTATTTTCACATTATTCTCACCTCGATAAAGCTGCAGAACTAAACTCCGTTGGGCAAACTTGGACTTCGCATATATCCAAAAAGTGGAAGATTTCGGACTGAGTGGGTCTGCTCCATCACCCCGGCTGCCTGCCTCGGTCTGCACAGTGATGATGCCTGAAGGCCAGCTTCTCCGTGCGGTTTGGTCCGCTGTCGCGGTTCGATCGTCGATCCTCCTCGTCCATCCTCCTCCTCGGTCGGCGTCACTCCGAAAAGTAGCTGGAAATAAAAAGCTTCTCCCAGCAGGGTGATGGGAGAATCGTTCTACTGCTGTTTTTTAAATGGTTCAGACGATCAATGAACTTTTTCAGATTGTGGAAACAGCCAGAGTGTGACATGGCAATCTCTGCCCCCCACTTTTTTTTTTTCTTTTTTTTTTTTGCCGCTTCCAAAGCGACGCATCTGACGTCATCCGACGGATCCCAATCCGTTGACGCATTGGCCTGAGAGATTCAGTGTGAAAGGCCCTTTATTCTCGCAAAAGAAATTGAATTATTAAGCCAGATTTTATGCAAGAATATGTTTCTTTTGCTGGCTTGTGAGAGTTTTTATTAATGCAACAGGGTGAGTCAGTAAAGTTTAAAATGCATACAACATAAAAAACCCCCACTAAACTAAATTTAGTTATGAAAAATCACACATGTCAAATATTTGGACAGATACCTCTTTTAAAAGGGGGGGGGGGGGGGGGGGGTGTCCAGCAGAAGGTTACCCTTACCAAAAAGTAGTACTGATAAGTATATAAAAAGTAAACTGGAAGTGTACTTGAAACATACTTGCATGTACTACTTTTTGGTAAGGGTATTTCCATTCAAAGGAACAGGCATAGAAATAGGTAGTTTTGAAAAAGGGGTTTCACAAGATGCATCATGTGTTTCTGGAGAATTTTTGGCTGCAAACTTCAAGATCTGTTTTTAAAACTCTCAAGACCTCATTTGTAAAACTAAAACTAGCACACACAGCCAGTATGAAGCTCAAAAGCTAGACGGCACAGAGCCAACAATTCACACAGTTGCAGGTATCAACCTTCTTGGTTCAGCTACAGGCAACAACCTACGTGATGGGAGCAACGTGTGCTGCTGTTTTTGTTTGAGCATACGTGGACTACTGTTTTGGGTGATGGATTTGCTGATCCACACTTAATATAAGCAGACAGTGACCTTAACCAGTAAGCAAAGCTCTAGGCAGAACTGGAAAATGTCTTGAGAGGTCAGAGAGAAAAACGTGACACCAGCTGATCAATCTCAAACCTGGATCTTACTCAAAAAAGATCTGGTACATTTGTGTTGTATAGTTTCACAAACATGTCAACTTGCATAAAGGTAACACATACTGAACTGAGTTCTGAGGTAGACCTGATACGTGTTAAATTTTCACTGCGGTATCACAAACCACTATATAAATCACTTTCATGACATTATCATGTTTTTGCCATGTGATTGGGTTGTCACATGTTATAGGTTAGCATGAAGCATATGCAGTCCTTCTAATCATAGTTTGTACAAAAAACTACAGTGCATCTTGAAAGTATTCATAGTGCTTCACTCTTTCCACATTTTTTATGTTACAGCCTTATTCTAAAATGGATGAAATTCATTTATCCTCAGAATTCTACACACAATACCCCATAATGACAATGTGAAAATGTTTTTTGAGATTTTTACAAATTTATCATTATTATTTTTAATAATAATAATAATAATAATAATAATAATAATAATAATAATAATAATAAAAACAGGAGAAAGCATGTATATAAGTAGTCACAACCTTTGCAAAATTGAGTTCAGGTGCATACTGTTTCCACTGATCATCCTTGAGATGTTTCTTCAGCTAATTGGAGTCCACCTGGGCTAAAGTCAGCAATGTCAGAGCACAAACCACACATGAAGTCAAAGGAATTGTCTGTAGACCATCAAGACAGGATTGTGTTAAGGCACAAATCTGGAGAAGTGTAGAGAAGTATTTCTGCTGCTTTGAAGGTCCCATTGAGCACAGTTGCCTCCATCATCTGCAAAGGGAGGAAGTTTGGATCCACCAGGACTCTTCCTCAGGCTGGCTGTTCATCTAAACTGAGTGATCGAGGGAGCAGGACCTTCATCAGGGAGGTGACCAAGAACCTGACAGTCTCTTTGTCAAGGGTTCCAGCATTCCTCTGTGGAGAGAGGAGAACCTTCCAGAAGGACAACCATCTCTATAGCAATACACCAATCAGACCTGATGGTAGAGTGGCCAGACGGAAGCCACTCCTTAGTAAAAGGCACATGGCAGCCCACCTGGAGTTTGCCAAAAGGCACCTGAAGGACTGTCAGAATATGAGAAACAAAATCCTCTGGTCTGAGACAAAGATTGAACTCTTTGGCATGAATGACAGGCGTCATGCTTGGAGGAAACCAGACACCATCCCTACAGTGAAGCATGGTGGTGGCAGCATCATGCTGTGGGGATGTTTTTCAGCAGCAGGAACTGGGAGACTAGTCAGGATTGAGGGAAAGATGAATGCAGCAATCTACAGAGACATCCTGAGTGAAAACCTGCTCCAAAGTGCTCTTGACCTCAGACTGGGGCGATGGTTCATCTTTCAGCAGGACAATGACCCTAAGCACACAGCCAAGATATCAAAGGAGTAGCTTCAGGACAACTCATGTCTTTGAGTGGCCCAGCCAGAGTCCAGACCTGAATCCAATTGAATATCTCTGGAGAGATCTGAAAATGGCTGTGCACCAACGCTC
This sequence comes from Thalassophryne amazonica, assembly GCF_902500255.1. Lineage (NCBI taxonomy): Eukaryota > Metazoa > Chordata > Actinopteri > Batrachoidiformes > Batrachoididae > Thalassophryne > Thalassophryne amazonica. Next base: position 17,592,629 of record NC_047123.1, on the reverse strand, counting down.
CCCATCCAACCTGATGGAGCTTGAGAGGTGCTGCAAAGAGGAATGGACAAAACTGACCAAAATGGGTGTGCCAAGCTTGTGGCATCATACTATTAAAGGTGCATCAACAAAGTATTGAGCAAAAGGTGTGAATACTTACATACACATGATTTCTTATTTCAATAAATTTGCAGAATTTTTTTATGTTGTCATTATGGGGTGTTGTATGTAGAATTTTGAGGGAAAAAAGGAATTTACTCCATTTTGGAATAAGGCTGTAACATAACACAATGTGCAAAAAGTGAAGCGCTGTGACTTCCTTCTGGATGCACCGTACCTCTAACTATAAGCTCGTCACGTATAGTTGACAGCGTATGCGGTTAAGAAAAATGGATAAGGGGTGTGGAGAGGGGGAAGTGTTGGAATAAAAGCAGATGCCTGAGGGCCAAACAAAATATTTTTATGTTGAAACTAATGTGTAGCTTTATAGAAACAGGAAGCAGAGATTGATGAATGCAGGGAGGAAGTAGCTGCGGTCAAACAAGTGACATAGACAGATACAGAGATGGATGGATGGATGGATGGATGGATGAGGAGGTTGGCTGAGAGGACTGACGGCAGTGTGTAGTTGTGGCCGTGACACGGCAGGCTTTAGTGCTTGGCAACCGGCCAGCTGAGGGGGCAAATCCAATCTAATCAGCTGTAATGGAGTCAAAGGTCATTGTTCACTCCAGCAAATTGCTGCAGCCAACTGACTGAGCGAGACACACAACGCACAAGTACACACAGATCACTCACTCAGCCAGCAGCTGTATCACAATAACAAGAGCAGTACGCAAGTGTGGGCGTGCGTTTTTGTCCTCATGTGTCCTCATCAAACAAAAAGTCAGAGCGCTGTACCAGTACCAGTTGTACCAGTACAAATGATTTGTACTGGTTTCTGCCCAAAAGAGTTTGTATCAACTTTAGAATTAGGTTAATCAAAAATGAGAAACACACAAAAATAATTACACAAAGAGAGGTACATCCAACTTGCTAAATATTTAATGGACCATGCTGAGATATTTGGAATTGGGGATCAAATTAGAAAAAAAAATATATTTGGCACCATTGTTTTCCCTGTTTTGCACAAAATAGATATAATTAACCCTCTGGGGTCCAAGAGCATATTCTTGATTTTACCACACTTTCAGTAATTGCCTGTATAAGGTACCTTATTTTATTATCATGCCCACGTGTTGCACATCAAAAGTCTCAGAACAAGCTCAGCATTCTGAATGTGACACATCATATATGACAAAATATGGCGCTAAATCTGAAAATATATCATCTTTTTCGAATTTCTTCAAATCTTTTTAATCATGTGGACAAACTCTTTTGGTGTTAGAAATGAGTTCTACCTAAGTCTTCAGGTCACAAATGTAGTATAACATATGTAAAAGATTTCAAAACAGTGCATAATATGCCAAAAATACATAAAGTGCAGTGCAACAGCGCTGCCTGCTGGGAACTACATGGCAGAGATATAGAATGTTTCAGAACAGTATAGAAGCAAAAGCAGAAAGGGCAGCTGATCCATTTTTCAAACTTGTTGCTCATCTACTGTTGAATTGTAGAAAAGGTCTTTAAAATTTAAAGCTTTCCATAAATTGTCAACAAGAAGTTGCTCAGCTGTTTTTGCCTTGAGGCTATCTTGGATTTACTTCAGTATTGCATCATCATGAAATGATGGGCTTGGGCTCATTTTGTTTCCTGAGAAGGCAAGATTTCATCTTATAATCATACTCAATGAGCAGAAGTAAAAATATGAACTTTCAGGCACACGTTTTAATATTTCATGTGTCTCATGCAAGACACAGCTCTCATTAGCGGTCTCTGTTTGAGTGAAATCACTTGGTACATAGATTCAAACCGACTCTTTAGGAAACGTCCAGCTATGGATTTCTGTTACATATGTAACCAAAGCCTAAAACAAGTATTTTCTAGCCTAGTTTTATTTATATTAAGGGCATTTCTAAACACATAGTCCTAAAACTGTGGCACTTTGAAGATATTTAACATGAAAGCTCAACGGTATGTCATTGTTAAAAATAAATAGAAAATAATTTTACACAACATTGCCCCTTTAAATATTGTGAGTTACTGTAGTTTTTAATCAAAAACATGAGTCAGAAAGGTGACTCTACTCTGTGCCATTCTGGTATTGTGCACTGCTTAACTTCATAAAATATTAAAATCCAATATTAACTTAGAGCTACAGTTCTAGTCTGCGGAATCAGCTATTGTAGTGGTAATGCTTATTTTTTAATACTCAGGGACACTGCCCAGCATTACGACTGCCTCTGATCCACTGTGAGTGTCAGGCAACAAGAAAACCCTGTCAGTGTTTGATAATCATTCTTATCCTGAAGGCAAACTGCATAAAAATAACCCCAGTCGATCATCCTCGGTCAGGCAGCAGCGTATTCCCATTCGGAGTAATGATCACTGAGCTCCAATGCAGAGAAAAAACAAAACAAAATCACACTGTTCAAAAGCCGAGGCCAGAGGCGTCAGGTAGCAGGCGGCGGTGCTCGTGCTGCACTTCTGCACTTCGCCTCTCGGGATTCAGCTGATTTGAAGAGACAGAGACTCTCCAGCAATCACACATTTACATAAAGTGCATCTCTTTCTGATTGCAGCAGTCGGGTCCATATGTGTTTGAGCCGTCAGGAAATTTTTGTAATTTTGCTTCTGCACAGCAGGTAGATCAGTGGAACAAGGAATTTGGCTGGCTGTTGTCCTTGAACAAAACACAGCTGATTTACTAAGATCCCAGATAACCAGTGCTAAATTACGTGGACCTTCCAAAATTTTTCACATTTGGTTCAAGACAGTTTTGCAGGTGATAACGTGGCGTAGAAGCAGTGTGAGGATTTTTCCAGCTAACACGTAACGTTTTGGTAATATTATGTATTGGTTATGGTTATTGGAAACCTTTCTAGAATGTTTTCCTAATGTTATTACCTCCTTTTATGTACGGACAAGTCATGTTCATAGTTGAGGGACATTGGCTGGCTCTTGCTTGCCTCTACTGGTGGTTGGCTCTCACTGCGGTATTGTATCACTTCCTGTTCCGGAGCACAGCGGTGTTTTTCTGTATCTGTTAGCTGTTTAATCTGTGCAGTTAGATTGATCTAGTTACCTAGATAAGGATTTGTTTCACAGTGTAATCTTCACGTGCCTTAACTAAAGCACTCCCTCTGCTGAATCACCTCTAAATTATTTACACATTATTCACTTTGTGCGTTTTTAGGAATCCGCTAGCTTAGCGCAGCTACTAGCTCTTAGTCGGTTTAGCATGGCGGCTTCTCCTGTCTCTCCCGCACTTTTCTGCTCTGGGTGTGAAATGTTTAGTTATTCCTCGGGCTCCTTTAGCAGTAATGGTACTTGTAATAAGTGTAGCTTATTCGTAGCTTTGGAGGCCAGGCTGGGCGAATTGGAGACTCGGCTCCGCACAGTGGAAAATTCTACAGCTAGCCAGGCCCCTGTAGTCGGTGCGGACCAAGGTAGCTTAGCCGCCGTTAGTTTCCCTCTGGCAGATCCCGAGCAGCCGGGAAAGCAGGCCGACTGGGTGACTGTGAGGAGGAAGCGTAGTTCTAAACAGAAGCCCCGTGTACACCGCCAACCCGTTCACATTTCTAACCGTTTTTCCCCACTCGACGATACACCCGCCGAGGATCAAACTCTGGTTATTGGCTACTCTGTTTTGAGAAATGTGAAGTTAGCGACACCAGCAACCATAGTCAATTGTCTTTCGGGGGCCAGAGCAGGCGACATTGAAGGAAATTTGAAACTGCTGGCTAAGGCTAAGCGTAACTTTGGTAAGATTGCAATTCACGCCGGCAGTAATGACACCCGGTTACGCCAATCGGAGGTCACTAAAATTAACATTGAATCGGTGTGTAACTTTGCAAAAACAATGTCGGACTCTGTAGTTTTCTCTGGGCCCCTCCCCAATCGGACCGGGAGTGAAATGTTTAGCTGCATGTTCTCCTTGAATTGCTGGCTGTCTGAGTGGTGTCCAAAAAATGAGGTGGGCTTCATAGATAATTGGCAAAGCTTCTGGGGAAAACCTGGTCTTGTTAGGAGAGACGGCATCCATCCCACTTTGGATGGAGCAGCTCTCATTTCTAGAAATCTGGCCAATTTTCTTAAATCCTCCAAACCGTGACTATCCAGGGTTGGGACCAGGAAGCAGAGTTGTAGTCTTACACACCTCTCTGCAGCTTCTCTCCCCCTGCCATCCCCTCATTACCCAATCCCCGTAGAGACGGTGGCTGCTCCCAGACCACCAATAACCAGCAAAAATCTATTTAAGCATAAAAATTCAAAAAGAAAAAATAATATAGCACCTTCAACTGCACCACAGACTAAAACAGTTAAATGTGGTCTATTAAACATTAGGTCTCTCTCTTCTAAGTCCCTGTTAGTAAATGATATAATAATTGATCAACATATTGATTTATTCTGCCTTACAGAAACCTGGTTACAGCAGGATGATTATGTTAGTTTAAATGAGTCAACTCCCCCGAGTCACACTAACTGCCAGAATGCTCGTAGCACGGGCTGAGGCGGAGGATTAGCAGCAATCTTCCATTCCAGCTTATTAATTAATCAAAAACCCAGACAGAGCTTTAATTCATTTGAAAGCTTGACTCTTAGTCTTGTCCATCCAAATTGGAAGTCCCAAAAACCAGTTTTATTTGTTGTTATCTATCGTCCACCTGGTCGTTACTGTGAGTTTCTCTGTGAATTTTCAGACCTTTTGTCTGACTTAGTGCTTAGCTCAGATAAGATAATTATAGTGGGCAATTTTAACATCCACACAGATGCTGAGAATGACAGCCTCAACACTGCATTTAATCTATTATTAGACTCAATTGGCTTTGCTCAAAATGTAAATGAGTCCATCCACCACTTTAATCATATCTTAGATCTTGTTCTGACTTATGGTATGGAAATAGAAGACTTAACAGTATTCCCTGAAAACTCCCTTCTGTCTGATCATTTCTTAATAACATTTACATTTACTCTGATGGACTACCCAGCAGTGGGGAATAAGTTTCATTACACTAGAAGTCTTTCAGAAAGCGCTGTAACTAGGTTTAAGGATATGATTCCTTCTTTATGTTCTCTAATGCCATATACCAACACAGTGCAGAGTAGCTACCTAAACTCTGTAAGTGAGATAGAGTATCTCGTCAATAGTTTTACATCTGTTGTGTGTTGGGGGGTTTGGCTGGACATTTTGGTGTTGTTTTCTTTTCTTTGCTCTCCAGGTGGTATGCAAACTGTTTTTTTTGTCTGTGGAGAAGGTGCTGGCAGAAGAGTCCTTCACTCTCATCAGCATTATTAGCTGCACCTGTGGATGATGCTCACGTGTAAACTTAAAGACTTTCAGCTGAAGCAGATAATGAGATGGCGTTCTGCATTTAAGCCATGAGTGATTCGAGCAGAATTGCCGGGAACTCGACCTTGTGATGTTCGTTTGTGAGACACTGAGAACCGCGCCTGGGTTTGACACATCGTGCCTGTGAAAGAGGACGGGTGAGGGACACATGCTGTCAGCACACATCAGAGGTGATGATTGTCTGAATAAGTGTTAACAGTAATTTGGTATTTTGTTACGCAGTATATTTGAACATTGATGAGAATTGTGCAGCTCGCTTCTCACTGCCGTGGCATACGGAATGATGAACCTCCACCTGTTGTGAGAGGCTGCTCATTTACATAAAGCTTAAATTCAGACCTGAATGTGTTGCTGATAGTGTGTGCCTCTGAAGAATATTTGTTGTAGCTGTTGACTTACCTCACCTTTTCCATCCTTCACAGAGTCAGTTTGTCGTGTCCACCTGGGGGGTGTTCGGCGGTGAGTCTGGGTCCAGAAGCGTCGGGCTTCGATCCATTTGGGTGCTGGAGAGCGCGCCGTCCTTCACCTCGCCAGATAACCGCACATTTATGTTGTACACAGTTATTGCACAGAAGGAAAATAAATTTGTTTTGTTTTTGGAACCGCTTTCTGGTTATTTTAGCGCTGGGTTCAGTCAGATGCTGGTCGCGCTCCTCAACTCGCGTCTGCACATAACAGTAGTTCCCGGCCATTCCAAAATGGACCCAGCCGCAGTAGCGGTTCCTTTTGCTGAAAAAGTTCAAGAATTCTTGGAGAAGATATGGGAGCAATTACGGCCTCTCGCAAATCAAATTAAACAAACAGATGCTCGCATTACGGAGCTTGCAACGCAAGCCGTTCTGCTTCCTGCTGCTCCAGCTGCGGCACTATCGATACCGGTGCAGATAACTCCGTCACCCAAGGGGAGGCGGAGTGCGGCGGATTATACCGTGGATTTCTGAATTTTTTCTGCTCAGTCCGGTTGGAATGCCGCAGCTTTGAGAGGAGTGTTTGTGGATGGTTTGAACGATTCATTAAAAGACGAGCTAGCAGTCCGTGACGAATCAAAAGATTTAAATGAGCTAATATCTTTGGCTATTCGTCTAGATGATCAGATAAAGGAGCGTGGATGCGAGAGAGGGCGGACATCAGAGCGGGTCTTTTCATCTTGGGGCTTTCCCTGACACAGATCAGGGCTGCCTCTTCTTCGCCCCACTGAGACTCCTCCGACGGGACCTCTGGCTCCTCCTGCGGATGAGCCCATGCAGCTCGGACGAGCTGAAGCCGCCATATTGCCCCGGTCACATAAGCGTCAAGAAAGAGAACAATGACGTATCTCCAGGTGTTCTTAGACAGGCATAATAATGGACACAAAAAAAAAAAAAAAGGTGCAGATCTTTGGTTGTTTAGTTATTTGGGCTGTTTTTGTTTTCTTGTAAGGGGTTATAAATTGTTTGGGGATTTAGAGGCGGTTCTGGTGGAGTGAACGACTGGCAGTTCGGAGCTCGGCTGGACTCAGGTAATCATTATTTGAAGTTAGGTAATTTTTGTTTGAGGATTGGGTCGTTTTGTTTTGTTGTTTTAATTTCCCTGTTTCCCTAACCCCAACCTCACATGCTCTAAGACGTTTGTCTTTTGGGTTGTGGGGTGGTGCAGGTTGGTTACGCTGAGCGTTTCTCAGAAAACCTCTGCACCTAGGGGGGGGTTGTCAGGGGCGTTTTTTTGGGTTTGGTTAGGGCCCGGTTCCTCTCCAGCCCCGGTGGGCCTTTGACCGTTCGTCATTGGTGTTACCGGGGTGTGGTGCAGCGGGAACATACCTCAGTCGGAGTGGTGGGCCGATCTGTTGCCATTCGCCATTTCGGTAGTTCCACCCCTCCCGATAGGCTGGTGGTATGGTCGGGTTGGGGCACCGGACGTCTTTCTGGTTTTCCGCTGCGCTTCGGGGATGGGACCGGGTTAGTTTTTCCTGTTTCCTTCCCCAGCTTAGTAGTTTTGTGCTGTTCACCAAAATAGGGCTAACGATAGGTTCTGGGAGTGATCTGGGGTCTTTCGGGGTGCTGGGTGGGGGTAACAGGGTTTGCCAGTTGTTTTATTTTGCCCCCGGGGTGTTTTAATGAAGTCCGCCGGGGGTTGGATTTTTGTGTTGTTATGTTTCCTTCCAGGTTCCACCTCCAGGGTTGATGGGACGGTCCTCTGGGGGGCGCTGTTGCTCCATGAATACCTGGGGACCTCTGTGGGATTCCGGCTTTGGCTGTAACTCCTGGAACTGGCGGTAAAGGTCTTCTGGGGGGTGTTGGGCTCTGCAAGTCGTTCTGGGGGGGTTATTTGTTATGTTTCTTTGTGAATTTATGTTGGTATTGTGTTGTTGGGGCTATGTTGGGTTTTTGGATTTGGGTGTTTTTCTTTTCTTCCCGGGGTTGGATGGGACGGTCCCCTGGGGAGGGTTTGGGTGGGTTTTGTATTTTTCTTGTATGTTGGGTTGTATATGGGACTTTTTGGGGTTTTTTGTTGATGCCAGCCGGCCTTCCAGCCACGGTGCCCTGTCCTGCTGTCTGCGGTGGACGTTGGGAGCGTTACGCCGTCTGCTTCCTGACGAGGACCCCGGAGGGAGGTGCTGTTCTCGGGCCTGGTCTGTTTGGTCACCGGGAGGCTTCCCGTTGATGGGGGGTACTGTTGTGTGTTGGGGGGTTTGGCTAGACATTTTGGTGTTGTTTTCTTTTCTTTGCTCTCCAGGTGGTATGCAAACTGGTTTTTTGTCTGTGGAGAAGGTGCTGGCAGAAGAGTCCTTCACCCTCATCAGCATCATTGGCTGCACTTGTGGAGGATGTTCACGTGCAGGCCTAATGACTTGCAGCACCTGTGGATGATGCTCACGTGCAAACTTAAAGACTTTCAGCTGAAGCAGATAATGAGATGGCGTTCTGCATTTAAGCCATGAGTGATTCGAGCAGAATTGCCGGGAACTCGGCCTTGTGACGTTCGTTTGTGAGACGCTGAGGACCGCGCCTGGGTTTGACACATCGTGCCTGTGAAGGAGGACGGGTGAGGGACACATGCTGTCAGCACACATCAGAGGTGATGATTGTCTGAATAAGTGTTAACAGTAATTTGGTATTTTGTTACGCAGTATATTTGAACATTGATGAGAATTGTGCAGCTCGCTTCTCTCTACCGTGGCATACGGAATGATGATCCTCCACCTGGTGTGAGAGGCTGCTCATTTACATACAGCTTAAATTCAGACCTGAATGTGTTGCTGATAGTGTGTGCCTCTGAAGAATATTTGTTGTAGCTGTTGACTTACCTCACCTTTTCCATCCTTCACAGAGTCAGTTTGTCGTGTCCACCTGGGGGGTGTTCGGCGGTGAGTCTGGGTCCAGAAGCGTCGGGCTTCGATCCATTTGGGTGCTGGAGAGCGCGCCGTCCTTCACCTCGCCAGATAACCGCACATTTATGTTGTACACAGTTATTGCACAGAAGTAAAATAAATTTGTTTTGTTTTTGGAACCGCTTTCTGGTTATTTTAGCGCTGGGTTCAGTCAGACGCTGGTCGCGCTCCTCAACTCGCGTCTGCACATAACAACATCCTCATTGAAGACAACTTTGGATGCTGTAGCTCCTCTGAAAAAGAGAGCTTTAAATCAGAAGTGCCTGACTCCATGGTATAACTCACAAACCCGCAGCTTAAAGCAGATAACCCGTAAGTTGGAGAGGAAATGGCGTCTCACTAATTTAGAAGATCTTCACTTAGCATGGAAAAAGAGTCTGTTGCTCTATAAAAAAGCCCTACGTAAAGCTAGGACATCTTACTACTCATCACTAATTGAAGAAAATAAGAACAACCCCAGGTTTCTTTTCAGCACTGTAGCCAGGCTGACAAAGAGTCAGAGCTCTATTGAGCCGAGTATTCCTTTAACTTTAACTAGTAATGACTTCATGACTTTCTTTGCTAATAAAATTTTAACTATTAGAGAAAAAATTACTCATAACCATCCCAAAGACGTATCGTTATCTTTGGGTGCTTTCAGTGATGCCGGTATTTGGTTAGACTCTTTCTCTCAGATTGTTCTGTCTGAGTTATTTTCATTAGTTTCTTCATCCAAACCATCAACATGTATATTAGACCCCATTCCTACCAGGCTGCTCAAGGAAGCCCTACCATTATTTAATGCTTCGATCTTAAATATGATCAATCTATCTTTATTAGTTGGCTATGTACCACAGGCTTTTAAGGTGGCAGTAATTAAACCATTACTTAAAAAGCCATCACTTGACCCAGCTATCTTAGCTAATTATAGGCCAATCTCCAACCTTCCTTTTCTCTCAAAAATTCCTGAAAGGGTAGTTGTAAAACAGCTAACTGATCATCTGCAGAGGAATGGTCTATTTGAAGAGTTTCAGTCAGGTTTTAGAATTCATCATAGTACAGAAACAGCATTAGTGAAGGTTACAAATGATCTTCTTATGGCCTCAGACAGTGGACTCACCTCTGTGCTTGTTCTGTTAGACCTCAGTGCTGCTTTTGATACTGTTGACCATAAAATTTTATTACAGAGATTAGAGCATGCCATAGGTATTAAAGGCACTGCGCTGCAGTGGTTTGAATCATATTTATCTAATAGATTACAATTTGTTCATGTAAATGGGGAATCGTCTTCACAGACTAAGGTTAATTATGGAGTTCCACAAGGTTCTGTGCTAGGACCAATTTTATTAATTCTAAATGTTATAAACTGCTTGTACAAAAGATTTTTCTTTTTACATGCATTCTGGCGTCCCTTTGTAACCCGAGGTTTGTCAGTCTTTTGAGCATTTTTACTTAGTGTCACCAACGGACAATATCTATCGTACAAATTCGAAACAATGGTGATAAAAGATTCATATGATTTATCGATGTCATCACTGTAAATATCACACCAATCCTGCTGCATTATGGCCCTTCTAAAATTCTCAAGGGTAAATTCAGCTGAAAAGCTGCAAAAACCGGCATATGATCGCTGACATCATTAATGAGTATTCCACCTGTTATATTCCCCGCAGTAGTATTTGTCAATATATTATCAATAAGTGTTGATGTGTTCATAATTATCCTGGTTGGGTGTGTGATTACTGGAAACAATCTCATACAAAACACAGAGTTTATAAATTCAGTTATTTGTACCTGACCATACGGATTTAAAAAATCCACATTAAATAAAAACTTATTTTTTACAGTATTGTACATTTCTGTCAGTTTATCCACAAATGTATCTATATTAGATCCTGGAGCTCTGTAAACACAACTTATGATATTTTTAGATTTTTTTACATTTACAGTGACACATTCCATGATATTTTCCAAGGAAAATGACATTTTGTATAATTTCACATTGATAATTTGAAGATATATACAGCGCCACCCCTCCACCACGTTTATGCATCCTGTTTATAGCAAAACAATCATATCCCTCAATCTGCACGGCATCAACTAACTCCTCTCTCAACCAAGTTTCAGTAGTTGCAATAACTGAAAAATGTTCATTAGACATTCTTAAACAGTCCTGTATTTTTGAGACATTTGCAAGAAGACATCTACTGTTAAAATGTATGATGGAGAAAGTTCCATTTGTAATAGGATAATCCTTCAATTGTTCTTCAGTAAATAGCTACACTGATGACTAATATTTTCAAGATAAAAACAATCAGGATCAATATTATTTTCAAAATCATGAAATCCGTGTTCAGTATCTTCAAAAATTCTTAAATTAAGCACATGAACATATATATATATAAAACCTTCCTAATATCCGCATTCTCCTGCTGCAGGAGAATTTAGGAGATCTTCCCCCATTGCAGGATAACTTTTCTAATATCCCTGTTCTCCTGCTGCAGGAGAATTTAGGAGATTTTCCCCCACTGCAGGATAACTTTTCTAATATCCACGTACTCCTGCTGCGGGAGAATTTAGGAGATCTTCCTCCATTGCAGGATAACTTTTCTAATATCCACATACTCCTGCTGCAGGAGAATTTAGGAGATTTTCCCCCACTGCAGGATAACTTTTCTAATATCCACATACTCCTGCTGCAGGAGAATTTAGGAGATCTTCCTCCATTGCAGGATAACTTTTCTAATATCCGGGTTCTCCCGCTGCAGGATAACTTTTCTAATAGCCCTTCTGCTGCTGCAGCGTGCTGTGCAGCGAGTGCTGTTGGCACGAGTTCTGTAGGAGAGAGCAGGACGGTTGTCCCCCAGAAAATTTTTTAATTTATAACTGTCTGAAACACTGTTGCCTGCATTTTGAGGGCCAAATTTTATGAAGTAGTATTAATATGTTGCATAACTAGACAATGATGTAACAGCTCAAAAACGGTTTTAATAACACTAACCCAAATCGTAATTGGATTCAAATTGATTCTTGAAATTTGATACTACTCTCCTCCTAACCCTACCCCCACACCGCCACCACCCCAATCACCCCAAATTTCATGATACCATCACAAATTCATTTCATCAGTACATCACGAAATTGTGGCTCATTTTCATGATCGCATCATGAACTAATAGGTTAATTCACTTTTTGTGATGCCATCACAAGCTGGAGATTGGGTTGAAAAAGCAGAAATTCCTCAATCTCAGGTGATATTTCAGAAATGGGCTCATTTTAAAAGCAGTTGGGGCAGTTTGGAAACAAAAGAGCACTTTGTCCCTTCAGGTACCCCATGAGAAGGTTTTAACGTTTCCCCCATTTACTCAAAATGACTTTTAAATGAGCATAAATTGAGACCCTAGAGCGCACAGCTCCTTGCTGCTCTTTGAAAATGATTGCTTCTGTTTGTCTCGGTGCGTGCAGTAATGAGAGGACTTTGATAAAAATGTGCTTTTAATTCACAACAATGAAGCCGCGATAGTTCATGTGGGGAATATGCTGAGAGGTTAAACGTTATAATTGAGGATGGACAAAGCATTTTATAAAGTATTTATGAAAAATGCCAAGTTGGGGAAGTGATTTTAAATTGCAGATGCTGTCTAGATACAGTCAGGTCAAAAAGTATTTGGACAATCGCTTGATTTTTGTAATATTGCCTCTGTACACCATCACAATGGAGATGAAATGAAACAATCAAACACAGTCAAACAATCAAGCATAGTCTGCGCCCCAATATGGGTATAAGTGGACCCCCCACACACACAACTCTATGAACCTATATTTTTCTGAAGCCTTAGATTAGATCCTGGAGCTCTGTAAACACAACTTATGATATTTTTAGATTTTTTACATTTACAGTGACACATTCCATGATATTTTTCAAGGAAAATGACATTTTGTATAACTGAATGTTAACCCTGAAAATTTTGGGATTCACAACCTTTTTTTCACACAACAAATAGACATACCCTATAATCACCATTTTCCAAAGGCAAAAACACCAAAATTCTTCACTGATGTATATAAGGTTATAGGTTTTGTAAAAATTGCACAATAACAATGTCTAAAGTATTCTTACTGTAAAACAATGCTAAAATGTTGAAGTATTTGAATATATTACCTCTTTTTATGAAACAAGTAGAAGTACCCCATAATTGTCCGGTTTCATATTTATCAAAATAGTTTTTCTTATGTAGAAAAATATAACTCCTGCAAATATGTATAGCATGCAACAGAATTCATAGTATGAAAGTTGAGGTTTGCACATGCAACAATAAATCAAGGGCAAAAGGAAATTTCACAGGTGCAGATAACATCTGCAATTTGCGTATTTGAAACCTTCGCGTTACCTTATTACCCTTACCAGACTGCTGTTCCAGCACCAGAGAGACTCGATTTAAAAAAAACAAATTATTCATTGCAAACACCTGGTGTATTTATCAACCGTTCACTTCGTGCTTTTGCGCAAAGCCGTCTGTCTGCATGTTCCACCAGCAGAATGCAGTATAGTTTGCACCATTTTGCTTAAATGCCGTGAATGGAACAATAATTAAATGTCTGAAATAGGATTTTTTTTTAATTGCCCATGCGTGAACACGCTCAGTTATGTGGCAGAATTCATGACACATACCTGCAAGTGCCTGATTGAATTTCACTTTGCGTTCGCATTAACACGCACAACCCAGCTAACAAAAGTTCCCAAAACATTATAAGAACGTTTGTCATATGTTATCAGAACATTAGCTGTAAGGTTCCCGGAGCATTTTTGTTCTTGGTTTCCAGAAGGTTTGATAGTAACGTTAGCACAAACGTATTGAGAACATTAGGCCCAACATTCTGGGAACAACTTTAAGGAAAGTTTATGTTTGGTTCCCAGAACATTTGAAAATAACATTCGCACAAACATCAGGTCTAACGTTCTCAAAACGTTTGTTCTTAGCCTATATAAAAATAAAGTAAGTCCCTTCAGCTGCTCCCTTGTTTTCATTAGGGGTCGCCACAGCAGCTCCAAGCTCATTCAAACAGACATATTCAGTTGGTTTAATTTGTCAACTATCCAAGGACTAGAATCGATGCTTGGTAAGTAATACACTCCCACGCAGCAGATTAATTGCTCACAGATACTTCTCCACATAGACTTTTTAAATTCAAACTTGATCCTGCTGCAAATTTTAATTAACCTTTATGAAGGATAAAAAAGAAAGCTACATAAAATGTTCCTAGAATGTTCCAGAAACATTTTCATTCAAAGACTCTGAGCTAGGAAAGAAAGTGAGATTAGAAATAATATCCTTGTTAAATATACTGTCAAATTTCCCTTGACTATAGACGTGACCTGTTAATAAAAGTATTTCATGTTTCATCACATAGAAGAATCAAGTCATTCATTCATTTATGAAACAGTTCTTCCAAGCAGTGTTTCATTCAAGCATTCCCAGAACATTTTGGTAACATTACATAAATTTCCAAAATGTATGTTTCATTGAAACGTTCCCAGAACATTCTGGTAATGTTTGCCAATATTCACTGAATAAATCTAGATAAGTACAGAAGGTAAATTTAGAAATGATGTACTTTTAAATGTTATCCTCGACTATGCATGTGACCTTTTTAAAATACTTCATGTTTCATTATACATGAAATAGACACTGGCCTTCCCAACAGTGTTTCTCTCAAATGTTCGCAGAACATTCCAGTCATGTTACATTCACTGAAGGAAGATGATATGAGAAGTAACAGCCTTGTAAAATGTTTGTAAAATTTCAACGATGAATGGTTTAGAAATAGTTTTCAGACAATAGTGTGTTTGAAAGGCATTCTATGACGACAGAAATTACATTTTCGGTGGTTTTCCGATCATACATGTCAACCTATACGGATTGTCCGTAAATAATACGGATTTTTCCGAGTTTCAGAGTCATATGGACGTACAAATAAAGTCGGATATTCAGGGTTTGATCTGCAGCGGGTCTGTAATCAACCGTTTCTGCAGCACGACTCCACTTTGAAGTGTGACCCTTTGAAGCAATGCTTCGATCCCCTAGCTCGTTGGTTCTTTGATTCACTGCTCTTCAGAAACAGCAAGTCCGCTTCTTAACCCCTCTCAAAGCCATTAAAATACCGTGAGTCACTTTTGCTTGGATTAAAGTCACTAACTGGGACTCTTGTCTTGTTGTAGTCAAGAAACGAGAATTGTCCTCCGTTCTGTTGGCACAGCTGCAAACGCTGTGCGGCTCTCTGCTGAGACAGAGTCCGTTCGCAATTAATAACTTCAAAATGAATTGCTGCTTTAAATAAAATGACACCTCTTACAAACGTAATACAGACAAGAAATTACAATCAACTAAAACATTTTTTTCCTCCCGAAATGAGACGTGCTGTATTTCTTTACAAATTACGTCCTGACATGCAGCACAGCTGCAAGAGCTCAACTCAGATATACGGAAAGACATTCATGCCAATAATGTCTGAAAGGAAATGCTTTTGACAAAAACTACAGATTTTGTTTATTTCTATTTATGTCCAGAGATCAAGAATCCACCATGTCAATTTTTGTTATAGTGTTGTTTTTTTAGGACACCATATTTATACATATAAGAAGTGTTCACTATGGTCCATGAAGTATAATAAATATATTAAAAGAAGTGTGACAGTGAATGTTGCACAAGAATAAAAGAATGAAGATTATTGCATGACAAGACGTGTATGATTTTTATATTATCATTGGGCAAAAATGCATCTGTCAGATTTTCACTCTGGATCCAGCCCTGCGTGACGTGCCTGACTGGTCAGATGGTGCTCTGACGCTGTAACACACAGCCAGGCTGAGATTTTATTTTCATCTCTGTTGTGATGGTGTGGGATTGGAATATGCCATGGTGTTCCACAGCTGTCAGCTGTTCCATCATGGACATGACAGCCATCCAGCTGTGTGCGATCACACTGAGCTGCATACACCATCTGTGTTGTGGGGGAGAGGGGGGCAGCACACTCGCATGCCATTTGTGTTGCTCGGTAACAACACACTCTATGGGCACTTAGACAATGTGGGGCCATGTGGGCCTGAATGGATGTGGCAACTGCTGTACGAGGCGTTCAAGTGTGGCTCAAATGATTCACGAGGGCCATTCAATTCCTCCTTCGTGCACCATTCGGCCTCAATGATGTTATTTGTGAAGGGGCCCTAACTAAAGTGATAGTCTTGTCATTGAATGAAATTTGGTGTAGACTGTGAGACTATCAATCAATCAATTTTATTTATATAGCGCCAAATCACAACAAGCTTTATATTGTAAGGCAAGGCCATACAATAATTACGTAAAAACCCCAACGGTCAAAACGACCCCCTGTGAGCAAGCACTTGGCGACAGTGGGAAGGAAAAACTCCCTTTTAACAGGAAGAAACCTCCAGCAGAACCAGGCTCAGGGAGGGGCAGTCTTCTGCTGGGACTGGTTGGGGCTGAGGGAGAGAACCAGGAAAAAGACATGCTGTGGAGGGGAGCAGAGATCAATCACTAATGATTAAATGCAGAGTGGTGCATACAGAGCAAAAAGAGAAAGAAACACTCAGTGCATCATGGGAACCCCCCAGCAGTCTAAGTCTATAGCAGCATAACTAAGGGATGGTTCAGGGTCACCTGATCCAGCCCTAACTATAAGCTTTAGCAAAAAGGAAAGTTTTAAGCCTAATCTTAAAAGTAGAGAGGGTGTCTGTCTCCCTGATCTGAATTGGGAGCTGGTTCCACAGGAGAGGAGCCTGAAAGCTGAAGGCTCTGCCTCCCATTCTACTCTTACAAACCATAGGAACTACAAGTAAGCCTGCAGTCTGAGAGCGAAGCGCTCTATTGGGGTGATATGGTTCTATGAGGTCCCTAAGATAAGATGGGACCTGATTATTCAAAACCTTATAAGTAAGAAGAAGAATTTTAAATTCTATTCTAGAATTAACAGGAAGCCAATGAAGAGAGGCCAATATGGGTGAGATATGCTCTCTCCTTCTAGTCCCTGTCAGTACTCTAGCTGCAGCATTTTGAATTAACTGAAGGCTTTTCAGGGAACTTTTAGGACAACCTGATAATAATGAATTACAATAGTCCAGCCTAGAAGAAATAAATGCATGAATTAGTTTTTCAGCATCACTCTGAGACAAGACCTTTCTAATTTTAGAGATATTGCGCAAATGCAAAAAAGCAGTCCTACATATTTGCTTAATATGCACATTGAATGACATATCCTGATCAAAAATACTCCAAGATTTCTCACAGTATTACTAGAGGTCAGGGTAATGCCATCCAGAGTAAGGATCTGGTTAGACACCATGTTTCTAAGATTTGTGGGGCCAAGTACAATAACTTCAGTTTTATCTGAGTTTAAAAGCAGGAAATTAGAGGTCATCCATGTCTTTATGTCTGTAAGACAATCCTGCAGTTTAGCTAATTGGTGTGTGTCCTCTGGCTTCATGGATAGATAAAGCTGGGTACCATCTGCATAACAATGAAAATTTAAGCAATGCTGTCTAATAATACTGCCTAAGGGAAGCATGTATAAAGTGAATAAAATTGGTCCTAGCACAGAACCTTGTGGAACTCCATAATTAACCTTAGTCTGTGAAGAAGATTCCCCATTTACATGAACAAATTGTAATCTATTAGATAAATATGATTCAAACCACCGCAGCGCAGTGCCTTTAATACCTATGGCATGCTCTAATCTCTGTAATAAAATTTTATGGTCAACAGTATCAAAAGCAGCACTGAGGTCTAACAGAACAAGCACAGAGATGAGTCCACTGTCTGAGGCCATAAGAAGATCATTTGTAACCTTCACTAATGCTGTTTCTGTACTATAATGAATTCTAAAACCTGACTGAAACTCTTCAAATAGACCATTCTTCTGCAGATGATCAGTTAGCTGTTTTACAACTACCCTTTCAAGAATTTTTGAGAGAAAAGGAAGGTTGGAGATTGGCCTATAATTAGCTAAGATAGCTGGGTCAAGTGATGGCTTTTTAAGTAATGGTTTAATTACTGCCACCTTAAAAGCCTGTGGTACATAGCCAACTAATAAAGATAGATTGATCATATTTAAGATCGAAGCATTAATTAATGGTAGGGCTTCCTTGAGCAGCCTGGTAGGAATGGGGTCTAATAGACATGTTGATGGTTTGGAGGAAGTAACTAATGAAAATAACTCAGACAGAACAATTGGAGAGAAAGAGTCTAACCAAATACCGGCATCACTGCAAGCAGCCAAAGATATCGATATGTCTTTGGGATGGTTATGAGTAATTTTTTCTCTAATAGTTAAAATTTTATTAGCAAAGAAAGTCATGAAGTCATTACTAGTTAAAGTTAAAGGAATACTCGGCTCAATAGAGCTCTGACTCTTTGTCAGCCTGGCTACAGTGCTGAAAAGAAACCTGGGGTTGTTCTTATTTTCTTCAATTAGTGATGAGTAGTAAGATGTCCTAGCTTTACGGAGGGCTTTTTTTTATAGAGCAACAGACTCTTTTTCCAGGCTAAGTGAAGATCTTCTAAATTAGTGAGATGCCATTTCCTCTCCAACTTACGGGTTATCTGCTTTAAGCTGTGAGTTTGTGAGTTATACCACGGAGTCAGGCACTTCTGATTTAAGGCTCTCTTTTTCAGAGGAGCTACAGCATCCAAAGTTGTCTTCAATGAGGATGTAAAACTATTGACGAGATAATCTATCTCACTCACAGAGTTTAGGTAGCTACTCTGCACTGTGTTGGTATATGGCATTGGAGAACATAAAGAAGGAATCATATCCTTAAACCCAGTTACAGCACTTTCTGAAAGACTTCTAGTGTAATGAAACTTATTCCCCACTGCTGGGTAGTCCATCAGAGTAAATGTAAATGTTATTAAAAAATGATCAGACAGAAGGGAGTTTTCAGGGAATACTGTTAAGTCTTCAATTTCCATACCATATGTCAGAACAAGATCTAAGATATGATTAAAGTGGTGGATGGACTCATTTACATTTTGAGCAAAGCCAATTGAGTCTAATAATAGATTAAATGCAGTGTTGAGGCTGTCATTCTCAGCATCTGTGTGGATGTTAAAATCGCCCACTATAATTATCTTATCTGAGCTAAGCACTAAGTCAGACAAAAGGTCTGAAAATTCACAGAGAAACTCACAGTAACGACCAGGTGGACGATAGATAATAACAAACAAAACTGATTTTTGGGACTTCCAATTTGGATGGACAAGACTAAGAGACAAGCTTTCAAATGAATTAAAGCTCTGTCTGCGTTTTTGATTAATTAATAAGCTGGAGTGGAAGATTGCTGCTACTCCTCCGCCTCGGCCCGTGCTACGAGCGTTCTGGCAGTTAGTGTGACTCGGGGGTGTTGACTCATTTAAACTAACATTCATCCTGCTGTAGCCAGGTTTCTGTAAGGCAGAATAAATCAATATGTTGATCAATTATTATATAATTTACTAACAGGGACTTAGAAGAGAGAGACCTAATGTTTAATAGACCACATTTAACTGTTTTAGTCCAGGTTTTCCCCAGAAGCTTTGCCAATTATCTATGAAGCCCACCTCATTTTTTGGACACCACTCAGACAGCCAGCAATTCAAGGAGAACATGCGGCTAAACATGTCACTCCCGGTCCGACTGGGGAGGGGCCCAGAGAAAACTACAGAGTCCGACATTGTTTTTGCAAAGTTACACACCGATTCAATGTTAATTTTAGTGACCTCCGATTGGCGTAACCAGGTGTCATTACTGCCGACGTGAATTACAATCTTACCAAATTTACACTTAGCTTTAGCCAGCAGTTTCAAATTTCCTTCAATGTCGCCTGCTCTGGCCCCCGGAAGACAATTGACTATGGTTGCTGGTGTCGCTAACTTCACATTTCTCAAAACAGAGTCGCCAATAACCAGAGTTTGATCCTCGGCGGGTGTGTCGCCGAGTGGGGAAAAACGGTTAGAAATGTGAACGGGTTGGCGGTGTACACGGGGCTTCTGTTTAGGGCTACGCTTCCTCCTCACAGTCACCCAGTCGGCCTGCTTTCCCGGCTGCTCGGGTTCTGCTGGAAGGGAACTAACGGCGGCTAAGCTACCTTGGTCCGCACCGACTGCAGGGGCCTGGCTAGCTGTAGAATTTTCCACGGTGCGGAGCCGAGTCTCCAATTCGCCCAGCCTGGCTTCCAAAGCTACGAATAAGCTACACTTATTACAAGTACCATTACTGCTAAAGGAGGCCGAGGAATGATTATTTGTAGAAAAGAAGTAAAATTTTCATGAATATATACCAGAGTACCAGCGAGAAGCAATGTAACAAACTGACATGGCTTTGCCATTTAAGTGAAAATTCTCAAAACTTCAAGGGCCTTGTGCAACCTCTAAATCATCTTAAATTCACCTGAAAGTTTTAACCATGTTCCCTTTGTCTTTATGGTCAGTGCTTGCAAGGTTCAAATCAAGGAATTTTCCGTATTTTTATGGGCCACCCTATTGACCACGTTACAAAAATGTGATGCATTTTGTGAAGGTATCACAAAAAAAAAAAAAGCATGAGACTGGGCTGGTGTTTTTTGTTGGTGGGATTAAACCCATGCAGACACCGGAAGAACATGAAAATGTCAAACAGAAAGGATCCAAACCTATGACCATCTTGGAAACCTGGCTACTGGCAGTCTACAGGGAAAAAACGGCCAATCTGTGTGTTCAGCAACATAGAAAGTCACAGACTGCCCATGGAGGCTTTTTGTCCTGCATATGCAAATTGCACTGGAGAAGGGAAGAAGAGTGGACCCTAGGATTATATTCCATAGCATGCAACCTCCCCTCCCCCCCACCCCCACGAATAATCTCACCCATGGTTTGTTTTTTGTTTTTTGTTTTTTTAAAGAGAAGAGATGTGATCATACGTGACCTCCGTGGTGACAGATGTTGGTGCGCTGCGCTATAAGGCAGTAAAAGACCCACAGTGGGTGATTTCACTCTTTCGGCACAATGGACAGCGGCGCAGCCTCGAGGCTTGTTTGAATATGCGTCAGACATATACTTGACACGGGCTGATGGCACAGTATTCCCCGCACTTCATGCACGACAGCCATGCAGCCTGTACGTGACAAGTACCACATACATGATAAGTACGTCACAAACTTTCCCCCACACAGCTTTGGCCTGCCACTCTGTCACACATGCATGTCCAACACACATGCTTTAACGTTGCTCCACGATTGAATAGACTCTCCCCAGATGAAGGGCATAGTAATACACGATTATAAAAACAAAGCAAGAATGCACAGCGCAAGAATCCAGGTTTTGTTTCTGACTCTTTCCCAATGAAATCTGGGATTCCTCAGGGATGGGTTCTGGTTCCTACACTGTTCAGTGCTTGCATGAACTGGGTGTTGGATAAGGTTGACCTTGATTTTGCAGGTAAAGCTACGATCTTTGCGGAAAATAGAACACCCAGCAACTCTGACTCCTCACTCAGCTTCTCAAATGCTGTAATCAGTGTATCATCTGCTTCAATGTACATGTCTATAGGTTATAAATGATGTTTGAACCTTATGGGCACATAATCAGATTTGTAAATTATTAATTGTATGTGACAATCATATTCATATTAAAAGTAATCTGTTTTAGCCTGAATGTCACGTTTATAGTCAGTGGTATGACGGAAGATGTTCATATATGTCATTAATGTTGGAGATGGCAGTTCTTTATATTTTTGAAAATGGAGCCATATTTTTTCATAAGAGACAATGAACCAGATAGTCAAGGTAATGTTTGGCTGGCTGGGATGTGCATAAGAGGGAGATCATTGGGGATTCGACAGAAGATGTGTTCAAACTTATAAACAGTACCTTGGGGTTTTTCCAAGGCCTCATTATGGCTGCTGATTGCCGAATGTGTTGAAACTTTCAGAATTAATAAGACTACCATTATATAACTAAAATAAGAAAAAGCGAGGAAAAGGGCAGTAATACTTGAGTGAAAAAGGACGGTGAGCATATGGTATGGAGTACTGAGTGAGATACTTTGCAGTAAACCCATAAAGGATTAAGGCTTTCTGTGTAACTATATTAATGAAGATGTTTGACAGTCATTTTTGGTTTTGCTGCCAGGGAACAATCTCAGTTTATTGTGTGTTTTGATCCCCCCAAAAATCTATGTATATCAGATTGAGTTAAATTCAGTAATATTTATGACTTCAGCGATTTCTGTATTGTTTCTTAGGGTAGCTAACAGAGGACTGAGGAAACCTACCAGTTCAGCCCAGGTGGAGATTTTCGCTCCCTCACAATAAAGCTAACAGAAAAGCTAGCTGAATCAAAAGTAACTCAGTATAAAGTTAACCATATCTAAAGGTACTATCCAATTATCCGACCCAGGACGAGTTTGATTCAGAGACTGCAATGCAAGCTTCATCTTGACCAACAAAGCTATCACCTCCCACCTATCCCGGAATCCAGAGAACTGTTAGGTGTTACTAAAACTGCCTCAAGAAGAGACAGCTTCTACTACTACTACTACCACTAATCTTACTTGTAAAAATGGAAAGATAATACTACTACTAAAGTGCTCAATAGCCTATGTCGTTCCCTGTATGTCAAAGTATATGTGAACCACATTTGGCACAATTCTGAGATGCCATTTGGTCAGGATAGACACACACACACACACACACACACACACACACACACACACACACACACACACACACACACACACACACACACACACACACACACACACACACACACACACACACACACACACACAGCTGTCTCAGTATATATGTAGAAACTTACCCGAATATAAAGTTAACTGAGACTACAAAGCTAACCGAATTTAAAACTTACTATCCTGTTAATTTAATGGAATCTTATGATTACAAAACTCAAACACATGAGTAGAAAGTAAATGATTTTAAATTAAAAGCTAGCTGGAGAAGCAGACTAAATACCTGGCTTAAACAATCCTAACAAAATAAAACTAACACAAGATTCAATTTAGGTTTTGCTTTACATTATTTATAATTATTTACATTTATTTAACACTTCAGTTATTTTTGATGGTTAGCTTTAGAGTTTGTTAATTCCATATTCAGTTAGTTTTTTTGGTGTTTTTGTTTGTTAGCTTGACCTTTAGTTAGCTTCTTTTTTCCAGCTAGCTTGTCAGTTAGCTTTAGCACTGTGCTTAATTAACGTCATTAAAAAAACAAATTTATAGGGCATTATGTTTGAAAATCAATTAGTTTCATATTCTCTGTTAATTTCATGTTCAGTTCAATTTACTTTTCTTTTGGTTAAGTTTATATTGAGGGTTTTAGGTCGGAGATGGTGTACTTGGTGAAATGGGCTGTTCCGTCATTGTTCCGTGGTCTTGTTTTTTTCCTGCTTCGAGTTTACGTCAAACTCATAAAGTACATGTTGTGAAATCAACGGGAGGTTTTCTGGAAGCACCACCATTGTGCTGAAGTTGCACACATTGTATGATACAAGCTAGATATGCAACAGCATCACACAACACGCTAACTGAGGGCATTACATTATCAAACTATACACTAGATCACATCTGCGGGCAGCCGCTGATTGTCACGGTTACAGTCCGTGTACTTCCAGGATACAGTTCTGCGAAAGTGAGAAACCTTTGAGACCTCTCAAGGAGATGCATCTCATAAACTGAAATTTGGAAATTAAAATCCAATAGGCAGGGTAATTGATCAGCCTTCAGTGATGTGGGGTGAGGAATGCCTGCATTGCTCAAAACATAAGTGCAAGAGACAGCGTGATGTCCAGCGAGACGTAGTGGGGATGAAAATCAATACCTCTCAGCATCTGTTATCAACACAGGGGGTGGAGTGAGACAAAAGAAAGACAGGCGAGGGCTGACCCAAGCCGCTCAGCATGGCACGGATACGCTGGACCATAATACCGATGTGAAGGTAGGAAGACGTGCGGCTCAAAACGAGCACCCGTGATGTCCTTGGCTGTCATGAAGCTGATGGAAAACGTCCTTTAACCTCGCAAATTGGGAGGTTAGTTCTAGTTGTGAGTCCTTTGGCAGAGGTGAAACTTGTCAGGGCCTTATTAGTATTGATTTTTCAACCTTTCGTACATCTTAAGCAAGCGGATTAGCAACAACTGTGCAATCATGATAACGACTATTCACACCGAGAGCAAATTTACACATTTAGTCTCCTGAAAACACCCACAGCAGCTCACAATTAACTAATTTTCCAAGACTGAAAGTGCAGAACTGTGATCTCCCCAGCAGGACACAAAAGCTGAAAACAGGGATGACAAAAATTCAACTGTAATTATGTACATAATTACTTTACAAAGTATTTGTTGTGCTGAGACATGGGGAAATTTACTATTGTGAGCCGTTTAGATACAACTCAAGAGTAAAGATACATTTGTTGAAAGCAAACAAGGTATAGTTCCCATTTCATAGACTATATATAGTGGAAAAAACCTCTGACGTAACCCATAGGCTTTCTAAAGAGCAGTTTTGAAGCTCCTACAAGGGTGGCTTCAACAGTTGGCTAACAGGCTAACTTCAGTTCGGGTGTTTCATAAATGCTTTTTTGTTTTTTTCTTTGACTGAGTGATGGTTTTCATAATGGTTGGCTTGGGTACACATATTAAAATATGTTACCAGCATGTTTCTTCAGTAACCAATGCACCAACAGTGGCCCATATATCACTAAGCCCCCTGTTAATTTATGCTAACTGGGTCCTAGCAGTGCAAACATGCAAATTAAATAATACTAGTATTTCACTCAGTGGAAATAGTGGAACACAGGCTTCTTTGATGGTTCATTAGTAAACTGCTATATTTTCTGGAATAAAAGTCACACCAGGGTGCAAGTCACACCTGCCAAAAACATCTCTTGAAGAGGAAAACAAAAACAAAACAAACATATAAGTCAAGTAAGAATAAGTTGCCCTTTTATCTGTATGTGGAACTCACTTTTTAACACAGCATTTCCTAGAAGGGGGGAGGGGGGTTAGGAACAGGCAGGAACTCAGGGTAGCACATGTGCACACCACAGCATGTGCTATTACTTAACATGAAGATATTCAATTCCAAAAGGAAGCAATGTGGACAACTAAACATGCATTTCACAGAATATTGGATGTTATTTGATGGAGCTTTGACAGACGGAATCATCAGGTGGATGCATATTGGGAACAAAACAGGATATTTATGCAGGAACCCCTTAACCCTCTGGAGCTGACGCTGTCGTGTACGACGGCTAAGACCAAGCTTTACTAAATTAGAAATAACTTTTGAATGATAAGAGATAGAAACTTACTTTTTTTTTGCTGAAAAGTTAACTCTGCGGACTTTCGAGCCAGCCATCAGCCATCTTTGTACTCCTCATAGAATCTGTGTGATGACGTGCGCAATGTCAGTGTCCAATTGGAATTGGTTCACTGTCACATGGTTTTCCAAAATCCAATTGTAGGGCAGATTTACCTCACGTGAAAAGCCAAAGATAGTTTTCAGGAGTGATATGTTACTAGTTGGCCCGTTTGAATAGACCCCTGGGTGCTCTAATGAGTACATACTATTAGCACATACTCAGTGTGCCCTGCATTATTATGCACAGCGAAAATGAAAACAGGGGAGCAGACAGAGAGCCTCTGATGACAATCTCACGTGCTCAAACAAAGGGTGTGTAACTATCAGGATTGCTCCACTAGTTTGCATGTGAATGTTACTGGATAACTCTGTTGCTTTTTCTGCATAAAGCACTGTTTACCATATCAAAATGACAAAACGCATTGACCATTTTGTATATATTGCTCAAAATGTGCATTTGTGTTTATTGTTTGAACCTTTTTGTTGTACAGTCTTTCACACGAGACCTCAAATTACCTTTATAAAGTGTCAAAACAGTTGTTTGTTATAGTTTGCTGTGTGTTTTGAATAAATGTGTGTGGAAAATTATTTTTCGCTTTATTTTTTCCTTGCCTATTTTTGATTGTAAACCTTTATTACACTTAGAAAACACAACAAAAACATATATATTCTGAAAGCACTGGTTGTCCTGAAAAAAGAGACATAACTTGATTGTGGGATGCGGGGAGAGCCGTTACCAGCAATAATATAACATTTATGCCAGGCGAGTGAACTGTCCACCCCAGAGGGTTAACTTGTGGTGTGTGCTATTAGAACTGTTAAATTCCAAAAGTACAGTAAACACGATGGACAAATAAATGTGCGATTGAGAACATATTGGATATTATTTGACTCAAATGAACATGGACTGACTGAACCACGGCACAAGAAACAGTATAACAAAAGAAGTTTCTTTCTTTCTTTTTTAATCAACTCTTTCATTTGGGATTTTTGTGCAAGGTTGTGGTGTACATCTTGAGAAAGTCCTATTTAAATAGTTAATTCATTCAATCAATCATTTTCTATACCTGCTTACTCCAATTAAGGGTAATGGGTGGGGTTTGTTTTTTTGGTATAGAAGTCGCACTGGAGTATATGTCACCGGACCTCACAAATTAGTTTTAAATAAAAGAACTGCAATGTATGTTCTGGAAAATGTGATAACTACACAGCAAGCCAATATTACCTCAGTTATTTCTAACAAAATTCTCAGAAGCAACAAAGTCGACTTGGCCATCCATCCAGGCAGATACCGTCACTGTGTGGAGACAGAAAATGCTGATAAAAAATACCCATAAGTCAATGATTATATTTTGAGAAACACAATGAAGCCACAATGATGGGAAGACTGATAATGAATGATAGAGCACTTGAAGAACGAGGGAGCACTGCAGGCAACTTGTCAGTGGAACGGTCACGTAATGATGTTAGAATAGAGTAACATGGCACAGTTCTTCCCTCTCGCAGACTGATAGGCTCGCTCTGATGCCTCGTCTGCCTTAGGGGATCGATTCTGCTGTCGAATGCAACTGTTATTTATTTTCGCTCGGAAATGATGTTAGTTTAAAAGAAAATCAAACACTGCAGTTTGTTTGTACAGCTCTACTGCATGGTGGAAAATAACTAGCCACTGGAAATGTTGTAGAAATACCGAGAAATGTAGTGTCTTATGTTGGTTTTTACCTTGTTTGAAGAGTTTGTTGTTCCCACGGTGGGCCGACTAAAAAAAAGTAATTGCTGTGCTTTTATTTATTTATTTAATTGCAAGAAAACTGTCTGAAACAACCAAGAGGAAGTCAGGTTTAGCTAAAAAATTCAATCCACCTGTCTCATCACTGTTTGACTTTCCATCTCTGTGGATGAGCATACAAAATAACACTATGTAAGAAAGTACAACGGTTTTCTGCCTGCTAGGTGATTGACATCCAGGAGGCACTTACAGTACTACGATAGTTAAATGCGTATATAAAATTTACATTAGTTTTTGAAATAAACACCAAACCACACTTTTAAATTGGGAAGGTTACTTTTGAAACATAATAGGTTACAGATTACTAGTTACGCTGATAAAAACGTAATAAGTAATGTAACTATTTTAACTGCTTCAGAGTAATGTAACTTTTCTATATATTAAAAGGGAAGTGGTCTCTGTGTACGTGTGCGCATGTCTGTAACTTCAATCATGGAGAAACTAGGGAGAGCTTACATTTGCCGTTTGGTATGCTTATGTATTTTGGGTCATGTATTATGTAACAACAGTGAATATAACACAATGCATGAATAATTACAACAAACGCAATCGGACATTTCTGGCATCCGCCAAGGGTTGACGAGGACTCAAAATAAAAGATATGCGATTCACATCCTGACCCAGATTTAACCTAGATCTGGATTTCAGAACAGTGCAAAAATTAAATAATGATCCAGAATGGTCTGACTGATCAAGTTGTTGCAATCTGATATTTAATTAACAAACTGAAACAATATAGTGTCTTCCTGATCTTGGTTTTATATCATGATGTCATACCCATGAAGTAGTTTTGACGTAATCCTCAAAAGTTTACAAGAGAAATCGTGATCCAGAATCCAGATGACCTTCAAAACTGAATGGAGTCTCCCAAGGCCTAACACCAATGTGTGGAGAAAAACTTGGTGAAAATATGTTAAGTGGTTTTGATGTTATCCTCAAAATCCTACAAAGTGAAGCATACAAATTGAAAATCTGATGCAGAATCTGGATCCAGATCCAGATCACCTCCGAAATTTAAAGATATCTTCCATGGCCTAATATCTATCTGTGGTGCACATTTTGTGAGAATCCCTGAAGTAGTTTTAACGTAATCCTGCTAACAGACAGACAGACAAATAAATAAACGCCAATGATTTTATTACGTCCTTGGTGGATGTAATTATTCACAAAACTATCTCATTTTAATTTCCTGAACTTTCAGTTACAATCATTCCAGAAACTTTGCAAAATGTATTACCACCCTTGAAAAATGTCAGCTACCTCTTTTATAAACACAACACAATCTAGAACCCATGGATCCCCACAGGCATTTACTTTTTAATTGCTAACAAATGTTTTAAATTGGACAATAAAATTGAAACTTCTTCAAAATTTATATTTAAAACCTGGGAGTGTAGACCTAACAATGATTACTGTCAAACCTTTATTAAAGTTTTCCAAATTTTACTAACTTTTGTCCCCGAGCAACAACATTCCAAACATTTCCACTGATTCTTCCAGATGTAAAGATGTAAACTGTATCACCACAGAGGTAGGAAACATGAAAAGACTCAACAAGCTCATTAGGAGAGTTGGATCTGTCCTGGGGTTGAGGTACGTAGAATCTGTGGTGGAGGTCTTGGAGAGGAGGATGCTGAGGAAACTGCTCAGCATCTGGGACGACACGTGCCTTCCAGAGGACCTTCAGCCACAGACTGAAACCACTGAGTTGCACCACAGAACGCCACAGGAGGTCTTTCCTACCTGTGGCAATCAGGCTGTATAACTCCTCCCCCTTCTACAGGATGAATACATAATTGAACAGTTATTCAGTTACTCAGAGTTATGTGCAATACTGCTGAACATCTTGTGCAAATGTCTTAAGTAAAACGTTATTCATTGTTTACTGCTACTATTACTGTACTCTGCCAAAATTCTTTCTTTTGGGATAAATAAAGTTGATCATATACTTATTCTTGCTTTACATCAACGGATGAAGTAGACAAATTGTTTTTCCACAGACATATTTTCCCGTCATATTTTGATATAATTTCATATAAACGTGCATGAGTTGCCTCGAGATCCCTCGATTTGAGGCACCCATGAAAAGAGAAAGCAATTGCAACTTGTGCAAACTAGACTGATTTGGATCCAGTGGTGGGCACAGCTAACCAAAAAGTTAGCTCCGATAAACATTAAACCGCTAACTGAAAAGTTATCTTCTATAACGCTAAACCGATAAACCGCCAAAAAAAAAAAAAAAGCAAAAGTTACCGCTAACCGCTAACTTTTAGTACTGACTCGGTCGCGGCCACATCGGATTACACTGTCGGCTACTGATTAGCCAGTTTCGAGTTTAAGCACCGCTGCTAGGCATTTCTAGGATCACAAACAAAAAACCAATGCACAAAAAGTAAAAAAATAAAAAATAAAACCCAAAACACAGTCATCATCTTTATCAAAAGCAGTAAATCGCAGTATTAGAAGTCACAGTTTATCTCTATATTATATATTTATAAACCATTAACTGAGCTACGGCTCACCCGTAGTGCGTTTACAAACACAAAACAGATACACTAAAAATAAATAAATAAAAATACTGACTTTTGAGCTGCTTACATACCATTTTTGTCCACAGTGTAACTTCTTCCAGCTCTATGTTGCAACAACAGCAGGAGTTGTGTGCGTTGACCTGTGAAATGGAAGTGTTAGCTAGCGCTGCACGTTGATAAACAGGAACTAACACGTGTGATTTTAGGGTTTCTAACCATTTTTGACCGTTAAATTTACTCACTTTGTCATGGTTCGTGGTGGCTTGGCCCTGAAGGTGGTAGGAGGCAAATGCAGACTCACAGACACAGGTGTTGGATTAAGAAAAATAGCTTTATCTGGTAAGCAGGCAATAGGTTCGGTACACAGGAAATCAGTCAATGTAGTGGAGGTACAGGCAGGTAGCAAGCTGAGGCAGAGTCCAAAAAACAAGCACAGTTCCAAACACACGGCGACAGGAGTTCACAGGGCTGAGGCAGAGGCAAAGTCAAAAAACAAGTTCAGGGAAAGTTCAGGGAAAAGACGAGGCAGAGGTCGATAACACAGACAAGGTCAGAAATACTACAGGGCAAAACAGGAGAAAGGCGTGAGACTGGAAAGTGCAAAATGCAACAATCTGGCGAGGGACTGTGAGATGGTGAGGGCTTAAATACTAGTGGAAGAATCAGGGACTGAAATGAGGATCAGGTGTGCAGAAAGTGCTGGAAGGGGGTGTAACCGGGGAAGACAAAGGTGAGTGCAAGAGAATGAAGTAAGACAAAAGCAAAGTGCACTGGGACAAGATAACTAAGTGACAGAAAACCTAATGGTGCAAAACGTGCCATGCTTATCTTACCATAATAAACGTGGACAAAACAAAGGGGCAAAACTAAGAACTAAGGTGGCGTGTCCAACAGTGGAAAACCAGAAAACTAAAGATAATAACTAAAACAAGAGGACATGATACAGGCAAGTGAATGCAATAAACATGACAAAAACTATTGACTGAATAGGAAATAAATGAACAAAAACAAAACCAGAGACTACAGAATATAAGTAATGTTATGAATGACTAAACCACCAATAAATGATAAACAGAGAATTATACCAGTAACAAGAGCATTATACAAGGTAAAGAAGCTAACAACCCCAACCCAAGATTTAAATGACAATGTATAATGTAATAAAAATGAAAATCATAAAACCCTCAGAGAAGGCTTAGACCCAAATAAGGGGAAAACCCAGACATGAACCCTGGGCTGGGGCAGATCCTGACACACTTTACCAGCAAATAAAATGTTAGCAGACTGAAAGTTAGAGGAACTAAATTTAGCTAATTGGCCCACTGATGGTTTTCAAAGATAGCTGAAAAGCCAATCCGCTAATGCAAATATTAGCTTCGCTAATTAGCAGTTAGCAGATTAGCGGAACTGTGACCACCACTGTTTGGATCAGATCTGACTCAGGTCTCCAGACTAATGAAGACCTCTAGAAAGACGCTAGACTCAAGAGAGTCTTTCGAGAGGTGCAGATACATAGCTACGTCCTAAATGTGGGGATGGATCGGTTGTCTGCCAGGGTGATTGCCATCAAGAATCCAAGGCAGTTTTGTGGTGTGGTGGATGTGGCGACATGGAATCCCCAAGCAGGATCCAGATACGACTAGGTAGTAGAAAAGCCTGTAGACAAGTACATAATGGCTCTTTTAAACCCCGAGTATGATTATTCTGAAATATATACTTTGTCTTATGGTTCCCTGAGGTGTAATTGAATTCAGAATGGTGCACCTTCTGAACCACCTACGTCACAGAGCTAGAGCTTTACAGGAACTTTTTATTGGCTTTATCTACTGCAGTGCAGCATACATTCTGAAAGCACTAATAAGGCGAGCGAGGCAGCTTCTTTGTCGGCTCAGTACACAGTGGAGATGTAGCCGAGCTGAGCTGGTGATCCTAAAATAAAAGGGTCAAAGGGTCAGCAAAAGTCACTTGTGCTGTACCGCACAACAGCACGGAGAGAACCTCAAAGGTCACCCCAAGTTGGCTTTGCCAGCGTCTGCACGCCTCATTTTCCCTGTCGCTTGTCTGCGTGCGTGCACCTTTATACGCGTGCCTCGGGGAGATGAAGTCGGCACAGCCGCTCGGATGTCGTGCTCTTTCCGGCTGTCTCATCTGCATTCTGTCCTCCTCCTTGCTGCCACCTCTACAGTGACCACCGCTGTGTATTGCTGACATTTCTGGCAGACCGAGGACAAACAACTCCCGCGCGCATCTCGCCGTACCTGTAAAAGAAAAGGTGAGTAGCTGCTGTTGTTGTTATTATTATTTTCCCTCCGTTCCCCCATCTCGGGCAAACATTGTGTGCCTCCGTTTGATTGTAATCCCCACCGCGTCTGCCGATCAGGAGGTGACAAACACTCTGGCACGCAGTCAAATATAGCTCCCGTGGCTTATTTGAGTCTGGCACAGTCAATCAACCACCCCTGACATCTATATCTGAGTAAAATTCTTCCATAGCAACCAAAACGTGACATTTAGAACCCTTTTTTATTAGTCCGCCGCACGCTCTCACTCCACGAGGAAGTGACAAGAGACAACAGCCCTTCAGTTTTAACTGCACAGAGTCTGTCGACACTTGATTTTCAGAGTTGCAGTAATTTTTTAGCATCATAAAGGACAATCCTCTAAACAGGTTTGCCCTTCGTATCACACTCTGGATAGTCCACTAGAATAAATTTAAATAAAATGACACTGGTAAGGTTGAGTTATGCACATTTATAACAAGCTGATATCGGAGACAAGGTGGAAACAGATCGTTTCTTTTTTTCACATTCAGTCATATGAAAACATTGCTAGCAATCAAGCCACGAAGCACTCTACTCACCTTTGACGATTGCAAAAGGAAGACATTTTTCCACAAATTTCTGAA
Source organism: Thalassophryne amazonica (assembly GCF_902500255.1). NCBI lineage: Eukaryota > Metazoa > Chordata > Actinopteri > Batrachoidiformes > Batrachoididae > Thalassophryne > Thalassophryne amazonica. Next base: position 17,560,218 of record NC_047123.1, on the reverse strand, counting down.
AATGACTATCTATAAAGGAAGAATTTTTCAATTTTCAATTTATTTTCATTTATATAGCGCCAAATCACAACAGAGTTGCCTCAAGGCGCTTCACACAGGTAAGGTCTAACCTTACCAACCCCCAGAGCAACAGTGGTAAAGAAAAACTCCCTCTGAGGAAGAAACCTCAAGCAGACCAGACTCAAAGGGGTGACCCTCTGCTTGCGCCATGCTACAAACATAAATTACAGAACAATTCACAGAACAATTCACGGACGAATATACAAGAAATGCTATTGGCGCACAGGACAGGAGGATTGCCAACACAAATACATCTCCCAAATCTGGATGGAGCTGCACCTTAAACAGAGAGAAAAAATAGAATCAGGCATCAGAAAGACAAAAAATACTGTATAATTTGCCAGCATTAAACAACAAGAAAAACAGAGAAATACTAAGGTGATCGCCGGCCACTAGCCCTAAACTTCACTAAAAGACCCAGAATTTAGGTAAAGTTGTGGCCACAGCCCACTCCAATTACTAATAAATTAATTAAAAGGGTAAAAAGCGTAAAACAAAGCTGTACCAGTATGCTAGGCATATGAAAGGGAAAATAAGTGCGTCTTAAGTCTGGACTTGAAAATCTCCACAGAATCTGACTGTTTTATTGACGCAGGGAGATCATTCCACAGAACAGGGGCACGATAAGAGAAAGCTCTGTGACCCGCAGACTTCTTATTCACCTTAGGGACACAAAGTAGTCCTGCACCCTGAGAACGTAAAGCCCGGTACGTAAGATTTAATTGGTCAGCTAGATAGGGAGGTGCCAGTCCATGAACAATTTTATAGGTTAGTAGCAGAACCTTAAAATCTGATCTCACTGGGACAGGAAGCCAGTGAAGGGACGCCAAAATTGGTGTAATGTGGTCGAACTTTCTGCTTTGTGTCAAAAGTCTAGCTGCAGCATTTTGAACCAATTGGAGACCCCTAATGTTAGACTGCGGTAAACCAGAAAATAGAACATTGCAGTAGTCCAATCTAGAAGAGATAAATGCATGGATCAGGGTCTCAGCATCAGCCATAGACAGGATGGGACGAATCTTCACTATATTTCGCATGTGGAAGAAAGCACTAGTAATATTTCTAATGTGGAGGCCAAAAGACAACGAAGGATCAAAAATTACCCCAAGGTTCCTCACTTTGTCAGTGTGATGTATGACACACGAGCCGAGGCTGAGCGTTAACTGGTCAAATTGATGCTGATGTCTCACTGGATCAAAAACCATCATTTCAGTCTTATCAGAGTTTAAAAGTAGGAAGTTTCTAGACATCCAACTTCTCACTGCTGCAAGGCAATCTTCTAAGGATTTTATGTGAACGAGATTACCAGCAGTTATCGGCATGTATAACTGAGTACCATCTGCATAGCAGTGAAAGGTAATCCCAAAACGCCACAATATGTGCCCAAGGGGTGCTATATGAAGGCAGGGGGCCTAAGACAGACCCCTGTGGAACCCCAAATTTCATGTCACTAAGGTTAGAGGTAGTGTTACTGTACAAAACACAGTGAGAACAACTGGTCAAGTATGATGTCAGCCATGCAAGGGCACTCCCAGTAATCCCAAAATGATTTTCCAGCCTATCAAGTAGAATATGATGATCCACTGTATCAAATGCAGCACTGAGATCTAACAGCAACAGAACCATAGTGGTGTCCGAATCCATTGTAAGCAGAAGATCATTCACCACTTTAGTGAGAGCCGTCTCTGTGGAATGATATTTTCTAAAAGCAGACTGCAGTGGCTCAAAGAGATTATTCTCAGTAAGATAGTCTACGAGCTGCCGTGACACCACTTTTTCCAGAATTTTAGAGAAAAATGATAGATTTGATATCGGCCAATAGTTTGTCAATACACTAGGGTCAAAATTAGGTTTCTTAAGTAATGGTTTAATCACTGCAGATTTGAAATATTTAGGAACAGATCCAGAAGTTAATGAAAGATTAATAATTTCCAGCACAGTCGGCCCAAGAGTGGGCCACAGGTCCTTAAACAGTTTTGTTGGTATAGGATCAAATAAACAGGTTGTGCTTTTTGTTGACATTACGAGTTTTGTCAGCATGCCTAGTGAGATACTATCAAATTCTGTAAATCTAGGTAATACCTCAGTAGTGGTGCCCACCTCAATAGCAGGGTGTAGTGGCTGGGTTAAGGCATGCCGGGATATGTTTAACCGGATGTCTTCTATTTTCTTCCCAAAGTAATCCAGGAAATCTTGTGCTGTAAAAGGAGAGCGAACTACAGGTGGTTGTCCATGCATAAGTGTTGCCACCGTGTTGAACAAGAACTTTGAATTATGCTTGTTTTTGTTGATTAAATTAAATAAGTTGTAAGTCCGCTTTGTAGCGGATAATGCATGCTTATAGTCTAAGATAGCATCACGCCACGCAAGGTGAAATACTTCTAATTTTGAACAACGCCATTTCCATTCTAGACCTCTTGCTTTATGCTTGATGTCACGCAGATAATCACTGAACCAAGGTGACTGTGATTTGGGGGAGCACGGTTTTAACACAGGTGGTGCAATCATGTCGAGTGTAGTTTTGAGCACGTTTAAACTATCCACAAATCTGTCTGCTGACTGGGTATTTGTCAGTTGTGAAGCTAAGACATCAGGCAGTCTAGCTTTGAGTTCAGTCTTAGTTGAGGAGTTAATGCATCGCCCTCATGATATATAAGGTTGTTGTTCCACTAAACACAGCAGCGAATAATAAGTGAGTGATCAGACACCACTGATGTAAGAGGCATGATGTCAATATCTGTGACAGCAATACCACGTGCGAGAACCAGATCCAGAGTATTTCCACTAATGTGCGTCGAATCCCGAACGCATTGCCGTAATCCTAATGCATCCACAATTTCCATAAATGATTTGCAGAGGGGAACAGAAAGCTTATTTATATGAATGTTAAAGTCCCCAATGATCAGAATGTTATCTACACTAGTTGACAAGTTAGAGATGAACGCACCAAATTCATCTAAGAATTCAGAATATAGGCCAGGAGAACTATATACAGTGACAAAGTAATAAGACTGATTTTTATTCTTCAGACCTTGGCAATATGTAATATCCTGAGCAGAGCGGAGAATCAGATGCTCAAATGAGTGATATTTGTAACCCCCAACAGCTACTAAGCTAAACCTAGATTTATAAATGAGAGCAACACCCCCGCCTTGCTTCGCATCACGAGGGATGTGACTAAATATGCTGGTGGGCAGGCCTCATTTAAGGGGAGGACAGCTGTAGGTTTAAGACAGGTTTCACATAGCCCAATCATATCTAAGTGATGATCAATAATTAGATCATTGATCAACAATGATTTTGAGGACAGTGATCTTAGGTTAATGAGACCCAGTCTCAGGACCTCAGTGGGGTTGACAGTTGAACTGTTTGGGTTTAGGGGTGGTTCCAGAGTAACATATATAAGATGCCTAGAAGTAGGTTTAGGTTTAAGACATTCCACATGCATTGTAGGTAGCAGACACGAAATCTTTGCTATTGCTGGAACAACCACTGGGCCATACTCAATTTCAACATCATCCAATATAGTAATGGCTATTAAGTTTGGAAAGCATATCCCTCTATGATTCTTATGGACACGACTACAGATGCAGGCCACAGTCAACTTGTTGAAATTCCTTCCCTGGCAAATAAATTGCACTATCACCATAGTGGATTTTCTGCACTAAATTCCCTGTTAAGCTAATTGATTCCACACCCACATTTGTCATAAGCCTTGCAGGGTCTTGCAGGAAGAAACATCTACGTGTGTGTATGTGACTCTCATATCTCTCTGACTGTCAGATCGGCCTCATCTTTCCGATATGGCTTGCGCACGGCACGATGATGTGCATCCTTTAATAATTCTGGGATTAATTTTCAAAATCTTTATTTTGATTAACATTGTAACATTCGTGCTTCCAAGATGGCGTGGCTCACTGATGTTACTGGCAGCAAAGTTAAACAACATCAGATAGTTCATGTTGTTCACACCGTTTCACAATAAAACGTTTAATGCCAGCATCTTAGCAAATACTTTTACTGTGAAAGGCATGCTGTCAGTGTTCTTTGCGATTGAGTTTAACTTGACAATACTGAGGAGACGTTAGCTAAAATCAACTTTTGATAACACCAACAAATTTCCCACTATTTATACAACATTTCACAATGTTGTCACTATTTTTACATAAGCTGAATAAAATATATTTTCACACAATTTGTACAATGTTTCAGTAAGTACATAAGCTGAATAAAATCATAGCGCCCCTTCACACATAGTGCGAATTTGTAGAATTGCGCATTAAGTGCGCATGAAGCAGGATTGTATGCAAACCATGTAATTTTGTAGCTGCCTCATACACCTGTTGCTCAACTATTTGTGCATACCAGCAGCGAACAGAGTGTGTACTGTGCGAATCCATCAAACCCTCTCACGGCAGGTGTCAGCCAAATTCCAGGTGACACGCATGAACATCTAACACCAATCGAATGGCACTTAGAAAATGTGTGGCCAATCACATTCTTGGCACAAGAACAGTCTGCAGACAATCTGACAGGGTGGCTGTGGAGATCTGTCATTCTGGACATCCCAGCTGAACAGTACTGTGTTTGGACGGACATGGACTAACAACTGACCACTGTGACATGGGTGTGTCTGTTTGCTGTCATCAAGTTGACATAAATAAAAACATGTATCACTGTGGCGACGGGCTGCAGCAAGTGCGCGCGCATGGTGCGCACATGGTCACGCTGCCCCTAGGTTGAAACAGACCGTCAAATCATAACACGCAGCAGGCCATCTGACTGTCACGTCACCCACGTGATCTCTGTTCCACATGATGTGGTGTCCTGAGGTCTGCCGTCCACAAGACACACGTTTCAGCAGGACACGCGTGCAGGCGTGTTTCTCATTCATGTCATTTCATGACTGTGCGTCAGTGACCATGGGTCATGTACAGAGGAACAGACGGATCATATTTGTATTGCCCGCTTGACAAGAGGGATTTAATACAATGCATTATATTGTGCATCATTCTTATTTTTTTTAAATAAGTCCCTATGAGGCAGTTTCCAGCACCTGTCACAGGACAGTGATGGTAGCTCACTGGTAAAGTTTCCAACTGGCAATCAGAGCTGTTGGAAGGCACGGGTTCCAATCCCATGGGTGACATGTATTTTTTTTTTAATTTTCAGCTGCACGACATTGCACAGCTGCTGGCAAAAGCTGCTGGTAAAAGCTCCTGTGCTCCCGCATGCACTGAACCATCACAGCATGTATTTTTCTTTTTTATTTATTGTTTTCTTCAAAGCAGCTACACATCGTGCAGCTGGTGGCACTGTGTTCCCAAGTGCACAAACTGTCACACCAGCATCTTGCACGCTTGCCCATCGACGCGATGTTTCGTGGTGCACATAATTCATACTGTTTCGCTGTATTCGACCAAACTTCGCACTTTGTGTGAAAGGGCCCTTATATTTGCTATGAGTTAAAGTTTAAATGAACTGTGTTCAGGAGGTGAGATACTGATTAGCTGTTTCAAATATTCTAAATGTTGTGTTTAATTTTGTCCAACTCTCTTCCAATAACCTGTTTAACAGGAATCCTTTTATATAAATGATAATAAAACTGATGTTTTAAAAACTATATGAAATACTATATTCAAATAATAATATGATATAACATAAGTACACCTCTTTGTACATCCCACCTTCAAACACAGCCACTTACAACCATCCATGAGAAATCTACTTGAGCTCCCAATTATCTATAGAAGTACAAACTTCCTACGGACACTGCACTAGTATGGGTAAAGAAAGAAATCCAGATGGAAGTTGAAACATTTTCGATAGCGTTACAAAGTTTCTTCGAGCACAGTTACAGAATTATGTGACTTTGGGGGGAATTATTGTGGAACTCCAACAATATGTGAAACTGTAACAGTAGATAAATGCTATTACACAATATGACCCCTTTAACCACTCCGTTTGTCATGATGCACCCTTTTGCCCATTTCAGACAGTTTTATCCAAACAGACACGCAGAGAAGCAATAAAATTCTGTGCTAAAACTCTGAAGCAGAGGAAGTTAATGCGCCGCAGAACCAAACTTTGCCACTATTTTTTTCTCTGCAGGTGTTTGCATTTCCTTTCTTCTCGCTAACTTTTCTTTATTTCCCTCCTTTCTCAACTTCCCAGGAGTTGTTGCCAATAAATGTGTGGAACAGACTAAAATCATCTTTTGTTTCAATTTCTGGGCGCTTCCCGCTTTCCGCTGTAGGTGTACGTGGGGAGCGATGAATGGGAAGATTATCAGGAGCAAGCTGAAATGGAAACGTCTCGTTGAATCAGGATTCACGTGACAGCGGGATGTGCAGAAAATGAGACAAAAAAAAAGTGTGAGATGGAGGTCTGAGTTGTGTTTGTATGGAGTCCGGCGCCTAGTGGATTTAATGCAGTGCTGTGAAACATCTACAATGTCCAGGCTATAATTTGCGCTGGGTTATCCGTTTAGGCCTGAAACCTTTATTTACTCTGACTTCAAGGTGCCGTGGAGTCAAGAACGACTTGAAGTACTGCTTCAAAACACATCAAGGTCAGCTATTTGGTGGCAAAAGTGACTCAATGAAGACATAATCGCACACAAACAAACAAAACATCTGTAGATTATAGTGCCAACGTCTGGAGGAGGTGACAACATTCAGGACCATGTGGTGATGCATTCCAAACCCGTGTCTGCACAAGATCTGTGTTAACAGTCCTGGGGCATCATTTATAACCATTGTGCACATAAAAAACAGGGCCTAAAACCAGTGGTGGGCACAGTTCCGCTAATTAGCAAAGCTAATGTTTTCGTTAGTGGATTAGCTTTTCAGCTAACATAGAAAAACATCAGCGGACCATTTAGCTTCTGCTAAATTTAGTTCCACTAACTTTCAGTCTGCTAACATTGTTTTTGCTGGTAAAGTGAGTAAATGTAATGGTTAAAAATGTTTGTAAACCCTAACATCATACATGTTAGTTCCTGTTTATGAACGCAGAGAGCTAGTTAACACTTCCGGTTCACAGGTCAAAGCACACAGGCGCTGGTAAGAAGACAACAAATTACACTGCAGACAAAAATGGTATGTAAGTAGCTCAAAGTCAGTATTTTTATTTATTTCTATTTCGTGCATTTGTTTTGTGTTCATGAACACAATACGGGTGAGCCGTAGCTCCATTAATGGTTTATAAATATACGAGTATAATATAGAGATAAACTGTGACTTCTAAGACTGTGATTTACTGCTTTTGATAAAGATGATAACAGTGTTTGGGGTTTTATTTTATTTTTTTTATTTATTTTTCCTGTGTTCATTTTGTGTTTGTCATCACCGTTGAATTCACCCAGCAGCCCCTGTAGCGCTTAAACTCAAAAATGGTTTATCTGTAGCCGACAGTCAGTGACCGCGTCAATACTAAAAGTTAGCGGTTACCGGTAACTTCCGTTAAATTTTTTCATGGTTTATCGGTTTAGTGTTATAAAAGTTAACTTTTCAGTTCGCAGTTTAATGGTTATCTAAGCTAACTTTTCAGTTAGCTGTGCCCACCACTGCCTAAAACAAACTAGATGGCAAATATCTATATCTGACCATCAGTCTGACAGATGCTGTCATGAAACCAGGTAGTCAGGAAAATGTGAGTGGCAGCATTACACATGAAATGATGCCATGCGCTAGAGTCGTACATTTAGTCCCACTTAATAACATGTACCACGTACATATGCAAAATAAACTGCATTTTTATTTGTGAAAGTGAGCCATGAGGCACTGTTCAAGTGTTATATATGTAAACTGATTCAGATCTCTTATTGAATGACGCCTTTTATATTTCATCATCTCTGTTGCCTTGCAGCATGTAAACACGTAATGTAAATACATTCACGGTAGACATGACTGGATTATTGCCATCATTTGGACAAGGTGATATATCCTGGCTGCTATTGGCATCAAAGAATTAGTTTCTGTTATATGGCTGGGGGGGCCTGGCTGCCTTTTTGTTTCTGTCCTTTGCTTCTCCTTCCAGGTGGTTTGCATTTGGAACTGAGTGGCTGTGTTGCTGAGTTTATCAGGACCTCACCCTGATCACCTGAGGCTGATCACCTGCGGCTCATCAGGACTCACAGCTGTGGTGCATCTGCATGGATTGGAACATGGTGGCATTTAAGACTGGAGTGCACAGTGTGTATTTGCCAGAGACTTGACCTTGTGACCAGACGGGTGAGATCGTCGTCTCGGGAGCCATCTCATCATCAATGGATGCAGAGAACGTCCAGGTTTGATGCACGGTCTGTGAAAGAGGAGGGGGTGAGGTCTCACGCTCGTCAGCACACTTCCTGAGGTACGTTAGATTTTGTGACTAACATTTATACAGTCAGTAAATGTGGTGTCCCTCACACCTTTATTATATTGAGCTGTATGTTAGTCATGTATCGACTTCCACTGCAGTGGAGTTTTGTGAACTGGATGTTCCATGCCTGCAGGTTGGGAAGTTGATTAGTAATCAAGCCAGGAAGTGTTTGCTGTTTGTACACCTTTAAGTGTTCTCTCTGTGTGTAGAGTGTGGACTCACATAATGGTTCCTTCTTTCACAGACTCGGTTTGTTGCGGCCACCTGGGGGGTGTCGGCGGGGTCCTTGAGTCCGAACAGCTTCTGGCTCCGGACCGTTAGCGCTGCTGGGAGCGCACCACGCCAGACCGCACTTGTATTTTTATGTATCACTGTTATGTATTAAATTCAGTTAGCCTTTGTACCGTGCTCTGCTTATTTCATACTGGGTCCTTCAAACGCTGGTCGGTTCTCCGAGCTGCGTCCGACACATAACAGTTTCCCTCCTGCAATTTTATTTTTCAAATGGGCTGATGTTATTTTTGTTGCTCAAATTTCACTAGTATAGAGTTTATTTTAATAAAGACGGCAGCATAGTGACGCCACAGCAGCGGAAATGAGTCTGGGACAACTTTATCAATAAATAATTGTCTACTTATTCCACTAATTGAAATTCTTTTTGCTGGTTCTTGTGGTGAGGTTTTTGAAGTTGTGTCTATAAGTGATTGTAGTGTCTAAATTAAGAAGCAACATGCTGCACCAATGAGTGAATGGTGATTACAAATTGTTGGGTTCAAAACTACTCAGTTGCCATGATCAGTACAAGTTTCACGCTTCATGTATATGCTTGAATATTTATGAGGTGTTTTGCATTGCACTTTTGTGGGTAAATGTGGGCATGAAGAGTGCGTGATATGAGGCAGATCAGCCTGCATACAATTCCACGTCGTGTGAAATTTATCACAAGATGTTTGCTTACAGGTTTGTGTACAGACAGTTTCATAAGTCTGATGATTTTATGTCTGTCAAGGAAGAAATAAAAGCATTGCTGTTTATTTATTTGTCTGTTTTACTTCAAAACTACTGTACAAAATTTTTATTAAATATTCACCACAGATGCATACTAGGCTATTGAAGAATCCATTAAATTTTGTAGGTGATCTGGATCCAGATCCGGATTCTGGATCAAGTTTCACTTTATATAGGCTTTGAAGGATTACTGCATGGATTTCAATGAAATTTTCAACACAGATACATGGAAGACTCCATTAAATTTTGGAGGTGATCCGGATCTGAATTCTGGATTAAGATTTCATTTTATATACAAAGGATTGCATCAAAACTATTTAACGGAAGGATTACATCAAAACTATTTAACGGATTCTCACCAAATTTGCACCACAGATAGATATTAGGGCATGGAAGACTCCACTGATCCAGATCCGTATTGGCAGACGTCAGAAATCTCGGATTTCTTTGTTTTTGTTTTACCGTTTGTTCGTATGAATACTTTAAGTATGAGTCCTATGCAATGTTTTATATGCAAATGAGACCCCTGCTCTTGACTAGGGGTTAGAGTAGTCTACTACATTATTTGACTACTTCGCATTGGCTCTTTAACCTTGATGCTGGCGAGTCACTGATCACATAATTATGACACACCATCTGCTGTGCTGGAGGAGACTTGCAGCCAATCTGTGAGACCTCCCCCAACAAGAGATTGAAAAAGTGCTATTTTTCATGTGGGCACAGAAAGCAGGTGGGAGCAGCCAGACCATCGAGAGCACCTCTGGGGCTAACTGAAAACTGTCTACCATTTTCCATCATGCTACGCTTGTGTGAATTGCCTCATTGGTAATCAACTCAACACCCCCCCCCCCCCCCAAAAAAAAAAAAAAAAAAAAAACCAAAGCAAAACTGTGATGTAAAGACCAAAAAATTGCATCGGCAAAGAAAAGCCTTGAGCCTTTTCTTGGACGAGGACGTGTCTGTCAGTGTGCACAGAGAGTGATTTGAGAAGGTGATCCAGTTTTTAATGAGGGAACCAGCAATGGATATCACAAGAGTGGATAACACTGCCATCCATCTCTGGATCAAACCACAGCACCAGCAATGCAAACTGTGAATTTGTCCATGAATTTCCAGACGTCTAAACCCCAGACACATATGAACAATTAATGGCGGATGGATAAAGAAGGATATTCCAAGCTGTAACATCTTCAAAGTACACTTCAGCATTTTGTGGTTGAGGTTAGAACACACGACAGGCTGGATTTAAGTCAATTTTCTCTGATATTGACATTTCGGTGTCTTCTTCTTTCTCACTTAAATAGAACTCGTAGCACAAGTGTTGTTGTTGTTTCTACTTCTTTCTTTAAAAGATTTTTATTAAATTCTGCAGATCCAGATAAAGTGTTCCCTTCTCCTGTGGTTTTATTTATAGTCATGAAAGATTAATCAACCTCAACTCAACTTTTATGATGTAACACTGGATTTTGAAAAATCTAGACTTAGAACTAAGTCACTAGACCCTGAACCCACTTCGCAAATAAACTGGCTTTACGAAAGGGTCTGTTCTCGCTCCCAATCGCAAACAGTCCAATTACAACCTCTTATGAGTCTTGTTTTTTGTGAAGACTCTATGGAGGGGTGCTGAAGATCCACTGTGCGGCTTCCGCTGATGTGAAGCGATTGTTTAAAACCACTCTTGCTTTTCTTTTGAATGACCTAAACAGTATCAAGACTGTAAAAAAAGGCTCTAAAACCCTTCCTTTGTGAAAAAGATGTATTTATTTTACTCCTGACTGCACATTTGTTGAGTCCGATTGTTGCTGTGTCGAGGTCACGCACGTTGTTTTGACTGGGTGTAAATGTATTTAATAGTTAGGCACCTCTATAATCAGATCTACTACACAGGGAAGACAACTCAATACTCCAGTAGCAGCATTCTATTTTATTGCATTGTCCCATGCTGTTTATATTATATTACTGTGATTATTTCTCCAATTTTGGCTTTATAAATTTTTGAAAGTGATTACACTGGGTGCTGTTTCTCTGTGTAAATGAGAAGTTCCTCAAATCTTGACGTGACCCTTTAAATTCCTGCTGTGACCCTTTCTGTTGTTTTCTAATAATGGAAGCTGAGGAGTACATACACTCACAGTATGTGCCTTGCGCTTCATTATGCACAAACTCTGACATATATAGTTGTATGCAAATGTTTGGGCACCGCTGATAATTTTCCTGATTTTCCTTTATAAATCATTGATTGTCTGGATCGAAAATTTCAGTTAAATATATACAAACACACTGATATTTGAGAAGTAAAATGAAGTTTCTAGGATTTACAGAAAGTGTGCAATAATTATTTAAACAAAAATTAGGCAGGTGCATAAATTTGGGCACCCTTGTCATTTTATTGATTTGAATACATTTAGCACTAATTATTGGAACACAAAATTGGTTTGGTAAGCTCACTAACCCTTGACCTCCTTACAAAGGTGAATCCAATCATGAGAAAGGGTATTTAAGGTGGCCATTTGCATATGTTTTCCCTCTTTGCATCTCTTCTAATGAGTGGCAACATGGGAGGCTCTAAACAACTCTCAAATGACATGAAAAAGATTGTTTAACAACATGGTTTAGGGTAAGGACATAAAAAGCTATCTCAGAGATTTCAGCTGTCAGTTTCCCGTGTGAGGAATATAGTGAGGAAACAGAAGACCACAGGCACAGTACGAGTTAAGGCCTGAAGTGGCAGGCCAAGAAAGATAAGCTTGAAGCGAAGGATGGTGAGAACAGTCAGTCAACCCACAGACCTGCTCCAAAGACCTACAACATGATCTTGCTACAGATAGTGTCTCTGTGCATCATCCATCTATACAGTGCACTTTGCACAAAGAGATGCTCCACGATGCTGTAATGCAGAGGAAGCCTTTTCTGAGTAAACACCACAAACAGAGTCGCTTGAGGTATGCTAAAGAATATTTTAACAAGCCAGTTGCATTTTGGAATAAGGTGCTGTGGACTGATGAAACTAAAATTGAGTTATTTGGACATAACAAGGGGCGGTATGCATGGCTGAAAAAGAACACAGCATTCCAAGAAAAAATACTTGCTTGAGGTGGTTCCATCATGCTGTGGGGCTGTGTGGCCAGTGCAGGTACTGGGAATCTTGTTAAAGTTGAGGGTCACATGGATTCCAGTCAATATCAGCAGATTCTTGAGAACAATGTTCACGAATCAGTGACAAAGTTGAAGTTGCGCCGGGGCTGGATCTTTCAACAAGACAATGACCCTAAACACTGCTCAAAATCTACTAAGGCATTCATGCAAAGGAACAAGTACAACGTTCTGGAATGGTCACCTCAGTCCCCAGACCTGAATATTATTGAAAATCTGTGGTGTGATTTTAAGCGGGCTGTCCATGTTCAGAAACCAACAAACCTGAGATGGTTGGTAAAGAAGAATGATCCAAAATACCTTCATCCAGAATCCAGGAAGCGTTTAGAGGCTGTTATTTCTGCAAAAGGAGGATCTACTAAATAGTGATGTATTTTTTCTGTTGGGGTGCCCAAATTTATGCACCTGCCTGTTTAAAGAATTATTGGACACTTTCTGTAAATCCTTTAAATTTCATTTCAGTTCTCAATTATCAGTGTGTTTGCCTGCAATATGATATTTAAGTGAAATTGCTGATCCAAAGAACCAATGATTTATAAAAGAAAACCATGGAAATCATCAGGGGTGCCCAATCTTTTACATACAACTGTAACTGTGTTCATACAATGGCAATTAAAAATTAAAATAAAAAACAAAGCTTTAACAAAATATTCAACTAATGTGCATCCTTTGTGCAAAGCCATAATGTCCACACAGACTTTGGTATGTGCGTCCATTTTTGGATGACCTATTACAAATGGAGACATTATTCTTTAAGAAACAAGCATGAAATTAAGTTAAACATATCTAACATTTACAATGAATGATGAGGATTATTTTTATCATTATTATGTTAATTTCTGTGCAGCCTCTGTGCTGGAACATCAGTCCGTTAAGTGCAATAAATCAATACCAGGGTTTCAAACTTGCAAACTACAGGTTATCAGCTCCAGCTAAATTTCTTAGATAAATTGTGCTGCTTGTGCAAATCTGACATATTTGCATGTCTCTTTCAACAATGTTGTACATTTATGTGGACAAACCCTAAGTTGTGCATTCAAGAAGGCAAATTTGCAGTTGATAGATGCAATCCACTTTGCATACTGTTAGTAACTCAGCATGCACGTGTACTTGTGAGTGTAATGGTGTTTGCACACATTTTTACCTATGCAAAGCTTGAATAAATCAATCCTGAAGTGTGCAAACTCAGAACAGAGGGTGTGGGAAGGTACTTAGACCTTCAAAGTTCTGCCAGTGCTTGAATATTCTGCATTTGACAAAATGTGAGCAAGAGATGTGTACTGTTGGAGTAACATGAACCAATTGTCCAGTCTTAGAACTTCAGCACCAACATCCTCAAATATGACCCTTCAAAGGATCCTTGGGTACACTGGATAACTTTGCATCAAATGAATGCTTATTTGCAGAGACTGATGAGGAGTATTACGTGCATTGTGATGGAACATCAGCTACAACATTTTGACCACGTCTCAGTTCTCTGCCTGGATGGTTGCTATCCAGGACCTGAGGTGATTCCGTGGTGTGGTGGATATGTGACATGTTGTATCAGTGCATGCTCTCAAAACCTGACCTGAACTCTATGTAAATTTGCTAAAAAGATATGTTTTAGCTCATGTAACTGAGTTTAAATGCTGATATGCTGATCAGGGATGCCGGTAATCTGACCACATTTTTCAGTAACTACTAATCTAACATGACATAACGGTAATAAAACCTTCTTGCCTGTTAATCTGTTTGTGCTTTCTGCATAAATACGAGTACACATTATCCATTCTTCCTGCTTAGACTGCAAACCAGGGGCGAATCCAAACAGAAAGGGGGGGTCGCATCCCCCCACAACACCCCTAGATTAAAGGTCTAATTTTGATGACATTTTTTCATACTACTCCTACTTATAATAATAACAATCATAACAACAACAACAATAATTTCAACAACTAAACTGTTTCAAAATAATTAAAATGTTAGAAAAATGGTAGGAAGAATTTAATTGTTATATTTCTAAAGAATGTAGATTATAAATTATACGTTTCACCGTTACAGTGCTGTCAGTTAATTCAAATACAATTACATTTTTTCCACAAATCTGATTGGTTAATTGTGTAAGATTTCAGACCATAAAATAGTAAGTAGACGGTGGTAAAATATTTGACCGTTTCACATTTGATGTATAACTCCATGCCTTAACCCTGCACAGATGTCAATAATGGCGCTGTCAGCTGAGAGTGATAGAAACTAGTGCGGGGCGATGATGCCGAAATGCGTGGATTTAATGGATTTAACTGGATCGGTTGATGGATTTACCGTGGCTTTAACTCAACGCAGTTGACGAGATGGTGAAATCAGTTTGGAATGAAGACACTGTAGCTATGGTAAGCTTTGACAAGCCGACCACACTCTTTCACAACGATCCACTGACCGAATTACATAAATAGACTGTGCAAACAATGGATTTGGATTAGAATGGGAATAACCCTGTTGTGTCTGATGATTTGCGGATGTTCATGCTGGATTTTACGGTCGCAAGTTGAGTTTTACTGCCGACGTGTTAGCAGATCAGACACAACAGGGTTATTCCATAAATATGAGGTCAAGACTTTATTTCATTTTTTACAAAAATGTTTTTTCAGGAAATAGTATTAAAGTTCAATGTAAAATGTCAGGACATACATTTTTTACGTTACTGTTAAAAATGGACTTCCAATAAAGTGAGTATGAGCAAAACTGGTTAGCATTTTCATGTTGAGGTGGCAGGGGGGTGTCGGGAACTGTGGTGACGTGGCATGGCAGGCAGGTGGACAGCCATGCAGACTCATGACTCAGGTGAGGGATAAGAAAAAGTTTTAATCAAAAACAGGCTGAGGTCAGTGCAAAGGATGACAGTCAGACAGATGGAGGTACAGACGGTTGTAAGGCAGAGGCGTGGTCAGTAAACAAGCTGAGTTCCAGCACGGGCAAACAGGTACATAGGAGGTGGCAAAAAATGGAGTCAACAAACAGGCTGGGTTCATGCACGGACAAGCAGGATAACTGGCTGAGACAAAAAAACATTGTCAAGAAAGGCAATAACACGGACTAAAGCAAAATACAAGAGGCTTGGAACGAGGCAGGATGCACAACGAACTAGCAGAGAGCTGAGGAAAACCTGGGGCTTTAATACAGAGGTTAATCAGGGTGTGATGAGGTGCAGGTGCAGACAAGAAGGTGTGGCCAGACGAAACAAGAGTGGAGTGACAGGTGGGCATGTCAGACAAAAGCAGCAAAAAGAGAAATGTGACAGTGACAAGACACATGTTAAACTAAGACATAATGATACCTAAAATCTAACCGTGAGACACAGAAGTAACAAATGAAAGAGCAGAAAAAGAACAGAAAATTAAAGGCTGGATCAAAACTAGAACAGAACTCAAAGTGTAACAGATAAACATGAGAGACTAATGTGATAAAAACCGAATGACTGAACAACCAGAAAATAAAGGACAAAGACTAAAATAGAACAGAACTCAAGGAGTGGCTGAAGTGTAACAGATAATCCCCAAAACCTAACGTGATAAACAGAATGACTAAGTAACACGAAAATAAAAGGCAAGGACTACAATAGCAAGGAACTCACTGTATGGAAAAAGAATAACCTCATAGAACCCATGACTAAAGTGGAAAAACAGAATATAAACACTCAGAGCCGGACAGGAGGACAAAGAGAGGGAAACAGATGATGACTGGGGGACAAAACATGATTCTGGGCAGGATTAGGGCCAAAACCTGACAGGGGGGTTGCTGGTAATCTAACTTATTTATAAAATTGTGTAATCAGTAAAGTAACTGTTACTTTTTCAAGGAGTAATCAGTAATTGGATTACTTTTTCAAAGTAACTGTGGCAACACTGATGTTGATGTTTGACAGGTTTTAAGCTGATGGACTCCAACCCTGAGAAAACTTTCCTCTTACCTCTCAAGGTGAAAACCAACACCGACCCAACCAAAATCCATACACACACTTGCTTAGTGGCTCGATTTGTAATGGGATGATTAATGAGGGCTGTGTGCCAGTTATCACTCTTAACTTTCTGCGTTATTCCAGGTCTGATGGATTCAGAGGCACAGCATACGGAAACAACAACAAAATCCGTCTCCTTGGTAATAGTTTGTTAATGGATATGGACAACATGCCAAGGGAATTTATGACATTTGGAGACTCATTTGTTGGCACGAGGTGATATTGCAGATGACATTAAATGCGTCAGGCTGCGACTGCAGCTCGCATTAATCATATTCTCTGAGTCAGGAATTGTCACAGCAGATTAGGACGGGAGAAGAGCTGTCTCAGATAGACCTCTCCCTCACTCCTAGGTCATTCAAGATCACTAAATTAAGTGTGAAAGCATGGGAGGAATATGTTATTATGATTAGGTACGGACTATATAGAATTTTACAACCCCACCTTGCACCACCACTGTCTGCCCTTCAATACACGAAGCGCTTATGTCTGTATTGTGACACATAAAGTGATGAGCTTGGGCTCCTCACAGGGGTACAGCTATGTCCTTAATCCTGTGTTTTTCTGCTGCCTATAATAAAATGTGATATGTGACAGGCACAGCTTCAAACAGTTGCACTTAGGTTCTAGCTGCAGTTAGCCACAGCCCGTCACTGGGGTGACCTTGGGGCTGCTCGGTAAATTTCATAGCAGGTTTATTTATTTTTCTCAAATCCAGAAAAAATGTGACAAATTTTGACGAGGCCTGATAAGGATGACGAGCATGCAGATGAGCTCCCCTGAGATGATTTCTGACAGTTTGTGCAGAAATTCTTTGGTTCTGCAAACCGTTTGTTACAGCAGCTGTCCGGGTGGCTGCTCTCAAACAATCTTGGAGGTGAACATGCTGGATGTGGAGGTCTTTGGGCTGGTGTGGTTACACGCGGTCTGCAGTTGTGAAGCCAGTTGGATGTACTGCCAGATTCTCTGAAACGTCTTTGGAGATGGCTTATGTAGAGAAATGAACATTCAATTCACAGGCAACAGCTCTGGTGGACATTCCAGCAGTCAGCATGCCAATTGCATGCGCCCTCAAAACTTGCAAACATCTGTGGCATTGATAAAACTGATAAAAATGAAAATTTTAGAGTGGCCTTTTATTGTGGCCCGCCTAAGGCACACCTGTGCAATAATCATGCTGTCTAATCAGCATCTTGATATGCCACACCTGTGAGGTAGGATGATTGTGCTCACTAACACAGATTTAGACAGATTTGTGAACAATATTTGAGAGAAATAGGTCTTTTGTGTATATAGAAAATGTTTTAGATGTTTGAGTTCAACTCATGAAAAATGGGAGCAAAAACAAAAGTGTTGCATTTATAATTTTGTTCAGTATATATAGTTTGTCTATATATATGGTTGCAATGTACGTGCCAGGGTCTGACAAGCATGGCTGGAGCACCGCCGAAGTGCTGCACAGACGACGCACAGAGGCAGGTCAGTGGACCAGAGAAAGCACAAAGTCTGCTCAGGGGATGCAACAGCAATGTATAGATTGCCAAGAATTTAATGCTGAAACAGCACAAGGAAGGCTGTGTTAAATGGTAAATGGACTACATTTATATAGCGCTTTTCCATCTGCATCAGATGCTCAAAGTGCTTTACAATAATGCCTCACATTCACCCTGATGTCAGGGTGCTGCCATACAAGGTGCTCACTACACACTGGGGGCAACTAGGGGATTAAGGACCTTGTCAAATGGCCTTTAGTGATTTTCCAGTCAGGCTGGGATTTGAACCAAGGATCTTCTGGTCTCAAGCCCAACGCTTAAGCACTAGACCATCACCTCCCCTCAAAATAGTAGAATTAGGACTGAATGGTGTTTTCGTATCCTGTCTGCATCTTGGCGGTGCGCACAACGCACTCACAAATGGCGCCATCCTGTGTAAATGGGCTTTAGGCATTAAGTGGGTCAATAACTTTTACTACCCGCTTCCAAACCACGCCTTATGAAAACCACCATGCATTCCACACCAATATCCATTAATCAAACATTCAAAACAAAGTTAGACTCTTAGCTTTAGCTTAGCTTATTTGGTAACTGTGAAATGGTGGTGGGGGAGTTTGGCTTCATTAGTCCCACCCAGGTCATGCCGGTCTTACCCACGCTCCACGTCTTTACCCATTTACAGTCTGGCGGGAGTTAGGTAGTAGTTTTTGATGCTAGCAAGATGGCGACATTTGAAACTAACCCACATGAGCTTCAAACCAACTCTTCAGAAAACCTATTAATGGCATCACAAAGGATTTATCCAGTATATACACACAGTCTATAAACAGAACATAAATGTGAGGTCCAAAACTACAGACCACCTCCTGTTAATATGGAACCAGATGACATTTGTATATGTAACCATCTCAGAGGAGTCGCATTCACTCGATTTCATGAAAAAAATTACAGACTGACAGATGGATCCCAATCCTCCAGCTCCCACGATGAAAAAGCTCAGTACCAACCATGTAGACATGTTCCCCAAGATGCCTTGATCATGTAATCAGAGTCAAGATGCACAAGTTTGTTACCTTCCCATCATGAGAATCATTTGTTTCTGAATTTGTCTCTTCTGAAACCCCCATTTTCAAATGTAGGAGTTGATGGCAGATATGTGTTCTGCAGCTGTGACTTGCACCAAATAGGTGGACGTGTCCACGCCAGCTGCTGCATTTGAGATTTGTGGACTCACAAGTTACAGCTGGACAACACATACTGTGCCATGAAAGATCTGACCTGACAACACACCACCATGCGTGCATGGGCATGCTGTCCTCACGTGGAAATACATAAAAACAAATATCACCGTTGGCCAACGGCCAAGAGAATCCAAGTCAGAGCACACATCGACATGTTCCATGTGAAAAGACCCATCTGACCATATGTACACTCAGTTGGTGATCTGAATGTCACGTCCACCATGTCATCTATGGTTCACATGATGCAGTGTCTTTCCACGCACCAAACTGCTGGACACGTGGTGCCGGCAGATATTGACATGATAAGAGTGCATGACTTCATTCATGCGAGTTCATGACTTTATGTCTGTGACTGTGGGTCATATACAGAGGAACAGAAGGATCATATTTGTATTGTCCACTCGAAGTGAGGGATTAAATCTTAGAAATTTGTGTTTTTTCTTTGGTGTGTGGTTTCCCCACAGCAGTGGCGCGATGTGGTGCCACACTTTCCACGCACTGTGTTCGTCCGTTTGTCCCTCCCAACAGCAAGTGGAATGTTTCGCAGTTCCTCATTTCGTTTTTTTTTTTTTTTTTTTTTTTTTTTGCATTTTTTTTTTCCCCGTTTTTCGGCCGGTTCCTGCTTCTTCACCTCAACCTCGTGTTACATGTGAAGGGACCATTCCCCGTGACCCTTAATTGTAGTAAGCAGGTATAGAAAATGGATGGATGGATGTTAGCCATCTTAATCAGACCACCACCTCATGCTGAGCGTGTCCCTCACCAGCTAGTTTCCAATGTGTACTCCACTTCTATATATTGTCAGTTGTGTTGGTATGCATGTTGTCAATGATGTTCACACGAAGGCTCATCTGCCTTGAGTGTGACTGGTTGATTGAAGTGACACTTTTATGCATTAGGCAACTCCGGAACAGGTGTATTTAAAAAAAGTCAATCCATTATGGGAATGGTTTTCCTCAGCAGCTGGTATCACTACTCAGGGGCACTCAACTGCTGTTTTATGCTTTGGTGTATACCAACAGAAACTAGAACCCCCCCCCCCCCGAAAACTGTACAAATGAGAACAAGTAAATAATGCATCCAGATAATGTGTGTCAGTGCAGCACATAAGAGATGTGATTTTTAAGGGCAGAATGGGACAAAACAGAGCTGAGACTCAGCTGTGGGCTGAATCTATGTCACCCTACATTTATATACAAACTGTGGTCGCTTTACTGTGGTGTAGACACAAACAGGCTCCCTTTGTTGTTTTGTGTGGGAGCCTGGGGCCCAGATACTGTGCTCGAGTCGAGTCGGTGCACTAGAAAAACACCGATTGTAGAGGTGGTGTGACAGACATACAAACAGTCCTATAGTTTCCACCTGGTACAAAGTAGCACACGGCACAATACAAGTGTCACCGGTAGTTTTCGCACAACACCGTTGTAGTTGCTCAGTTTAAATATTGTGTTAATAAAGAGTATAATTGTGCTCATGTGCATGCCCATGTTGCTAAAAAAAACCATGCTGTTAGACACAGTGATGGTGTATTTATATTGTCTGGAAGCAAAAAGGGATCGAACTGTAACTTTCAAAAGTTTATCTGCAGTATTTTGTGGCCACATTATTCAGATGTGTTTTACGAGGTCTGTCCATAAAGTATCGTACCTTTTTATTTTTTTCAAAAACTATATGGATTTCATTCATATGTTTTTACGTCAGACATGCTTGAACCCTCGTGCGCATGCGTGAGTTTTTCCACGCCTGTCGGTGACGTCATTCGCCTGTGAGCACGCCTTGTGGAAGGAGTGGTCCCGCCCCCTCGTCGGATTTTCATTGTCTGGAAATGGCGGAATGAAAAGGACTTTTTTTCCATCAGAATTTTTTCAGAAGCTGCGACGATGCGGCACAAACCACTGGACAAGTTGGGACATGTCTATCTCGGCTTTCAGTGCTTACCAGTCGAGTGAGTATAAAAGAACTTGTGGAGAGCTGGACATGTCCCAACTTGTCCTCTAACACGCCGAAACGGAGGTGTTCCTTTGTCTCGCTTCATCAGCGAATCGGTCGTGACGCACGAAGCCTCCGCGCGGCTTTCCATGACAAAATCTCTTGTTAAAAGTGAAATCTGCCGGAAAATGGCTGATGTCCAGGTCTTGTGATAACCAGAGAAAGAGCACACGACGGTCTCATATCCACAGAGCCATCAGCTTAGAAATGATCCAGTGGTTTGTGCCGCATCGTCGCAGCTCGCAGCGCACCGACCGTCCTTTAAAGGGGTCCTTAAACCTGTAGTTAAAGTCCTTATTCTCTGAGAAGCCCGTAAAATTTTCACTGAAAGCCAGATAAATTTTTCGAATGGTTTCCAGGTGCCAGTCTCTAACAGCTTCTGAAAAAATTCTGATGGAAAAAAAAGTCCTTTTCATTCCGCCATTTCCAGACAATAAAAATCCGACAAGGGGGCGGGACCACTCCTTCCACAAGGCGTGCTCACAGGCGAATGACGTCACCGACAGGCGTGGAAAAACTCACGCATGCGCACGAGGGTTCAAGCATGTCTGACGTAAAAACATATGAATGAAATCCATATAGTTTTTGAAAAAAATAAAAAGGTACGATACTTTATGGACAGACCTCGTACATATAAATGGGTTCACAACATGCGTACACCCTGCTTGTTTACACATTGTAACTGATTTGAAAGCAACCACTAAATGAAATCAAAGTAAATATTCACAGGAAAATACAAAACTTTACCTTACTGCTTCACCTCAGGGAGCTTTGGTGGTTACTGCCTGCTGGTGTAGCTCCTTTAACTCACCAGGAATTAAAAGGTAACACTGCGATTGGTTTATTGCTTTTTATGACAAAACAATGCCCACTGACTATTTAAGAACAAAAATTAAATATGCGTAAAAAACCCAAACAAACAAAAACAAAACATAGATTAGTTAAAAAAAAAAATTGAGGAAAATGATCAGAAAGCAAAACAACTAATTGCAAATTAATTTGGAGTTGTTCTATCTATCCATATTGTCAATAATGATGACAGGATTGCTTGTTTGAGAAGTGAAAATATATATTTTAAAATATATATTGTGGATGTCATGATCTCGTGAGGTGATCGCTAATGGGAGCAGCCGAAAGAAGAAGGCAATGTTAGTGTCGCATGTCAAGTAATGAAACAATTCTTTGGGAGTCACAGCTTCAACACAACACTTTACACTTTCTCATCTCCTCATATTTAATACCACTTTTAATTTGCTTAGCTTTTACTTTTATCTCAGACAATAATGTGTTGCTGCTAGCTATCGCTGACTCCACTGTATGCCTGAGCAACGTGCTATGAAGCACTGGTTCATGACACACTATAAACAGGAACTAACATTTATGATTTTAGGGTTTACAAATGTTTGTGACTGTTAAATTTACTCTCTTTACCAGCAAAAAAAAAAGTTAGCGGGCTGAAAGTTAGCGGAACAAAATTTAGCGGAAGGTAATTGGTCCGCTGATGGTTTTTAAAAGGTAGCTGAAAAGCTAATCTGCTAACAAAAATGTTAGCTTTGCTAATTAGCAGTCAGCAGATTAGCGGAGCTGTGTCCACCACCACCACTGAATATTACATTAATTTCTGTGCAAGATTGAGACTAGTGAGGAAAGCCACCAAGACATCTATGACAACTTTGAAGTAGTTATAGGCTTCTGTGAGGGATTTTCATTGAAGAAAACAGATCAAATTCTCCCATGTGCCTTCTGGCAATCTGCAGCTGTACAATTGATTATGGAACAGTCAAAAGCTGCACTATCACAGTTTCTCCAATCACAGCCACAGAAGTGTGTGACGGGCTTTACACTGAGTATGAAGGCAAGTGAGAAAGAGGACAGCGAGGGAGAAGACAAAGGATAAATTAGAAGTTGATTGTGGTGTGATGGATAAGCTATCGCTCCAGAGCACAAAGCGCCGTCTTTTCTAATGCATATCAATGTGTGTTGCTGAAAACTGCATCTTACAATCAATATACCATTCATGTCCACAAACATCAAAAATTACCGTGAGGCATCAGGAAGTCGGGATGCCCCCCCCGTGTCACGTTGATGATTCAGCGGTGCGAGCTGACAGACGGGTGGAATAATGAACAGCGGCATGCTGGGTGAAGCACAAGCATTCGCTTCCGTTTCAGCGTTTGTGTCCCTTCTACAGCAGAGGCAATCCGTCTCCTCTCATTATGAGCCGCTGCCTTTTGTGGAACAGGAGGCGCGTCTACATCAGATGTCTCTGGGTGAGAACGCAGAAAACACAGCAGGTTTAAAAGTTGGTGTCCTCAGAGAAACCAAGTGGCTGTGCTGCGTCCGTGTGAGTCTTTACTTATTAATCTCAGTCTGGCCGTCACTTTGATGCTCCTGATAGTGGAGTTTGCCCTCATTCTGTCACAGATGAGGCTCCAAGGTGGGAAGCAGACTTTACGCCGGAGGACGACGGGGGCTTCGGAGAACCTCGGCGGTGAGATGAGGTATCACTGCAGCAAAGATTTGGGCAAATTAGCTGACAAACTGCCGATTAATGTAGAGTGGATCTTGACAGGGCACGCTGAAAGCAAAGAGGAGTTCCGAGGTATTTCCTCTTCAGACAGGGACATCAGTTGGAATGCAAAAGCATCACGAATGCATTAGACGTTTCTCCCAAAAACCTTAATCCTATCCTGTGGATAGAACAAACTGAGATTCCTGGAGGGGAACACAAACTGAAAAGCTGACAGAAGAGGTGCACGAAAAGGAGAAAAAAAAAAAATCCTAATCAACAACTGTTGACCATAAAATTTTATTACAGAGATTAGAGCATGCCATAGGTATTAAAGGCACTGCGCTGCAGTGGTTTGAATCATATTTATCTAATAGATTACAATTTGTTCATGTAAATGGGGAATCTTCTTCACAGACTAAGGTTAATTATGGAGTTCCACAGGGTTCTGTGCTAGGACCAATTTTATTCACTTTATACATGTTTCCCTTAGGCAGTATTATTAGACGGCATTGCTTAAATTTTCATTGTTACGCAGATGATACCCAGCTTTATCTATCCATGAAGCCAGAGGACACACACCAATTAGCTAAACTGCAGGATTGTCTTACAGACATAAAGACATGGATGACCTCTAATTTCCTGCTTTTAAACTCAGATAAAACTGAAGTTATTGTACTTGGCCCCACAAATCTTAGAAACATGGTGTCTAACCAGATCCTTACTCTGGATGGCATTACCCTGACCTCTAGTAATACTGTGAGAAATCTTGGAGTCATTTTTGATCAGGATATGTCATTCAATGCGCATATTAAACAAATATGTAGGACTGCTTTTTTGCATTTACGCAATATCTCTAAAATTAGAAAGGTCTTGTCTCAGAGTGATGCTGAAAAACTAATTCATGCATTTATTTCCTCTAGGCTGGACTATTGTAATTCATTATTATCAGGTTGTCCCAAAAGTTCCCTGAAAAGCCTTCAGTTAATTCAAAATGCTGCAGCTAGAGAACTGACAGGGACTAGAAGGAGAGAGCATATCTCACCCATATTGGCCTCTCTTCATTGGCTTCCTGTTAATTCTAGAATAGAATTTAAAATTCTTCTTCTTACTTATAAGGTTTTGAATAATCAGGTCCCATCTTATCTTAGGGACCTCATAGTACCATATCACCCCAATAGAGCGCTTCGCTCTCAGACTGCAGGCTTACTTGTAGTTCCTAGGGTTTGTAAGAGTAGAATGGGAGGCAGAGCCTTCAGCTTTCAGGCTCCTCTCCTGTGGAACCAGCTCCCAATTCGGATTAGGGAGACAGACACCCTCTCTACTTTTAAGATTAGGCTTAAAACTTTCCTTTTTGCTAAAGCTTATAGTTAGGGCTGGATCAGGTGACCCTGAACCATCCCTTAGTTATGCTGCTATAGACTTAGACTGCTGGGGGGTTCCCATGATGCACTGAGTGTTTCTTTCTCTTTTTGCTCTGTATGCACCACTCTGCATTTAATCATTAGTGATTGATCTCTGCTCCCCTCCACAGCATGTCTTTTTCTTGATTCTCTCCCCTCAGCCCCAACCAGTCCCAGCAGAAGACTGCCCCTCCCTGAGCCTGGTTCTGCTGGAGGTTTCTTCCTGTTAAAAGGGAGTTTTTCCTTCCCACTGTTGCCAAGTGCTTGCTCACAGGGGGTCGTTTTGACCGTTGGGGTTTATCCGTAATTATTGTATGGCCTTGCCTTACAATATAAGGCACCTTGGGGCAACTGTTTGTTGTGATTTGGCACTATATAAATAAAATTGATTTGATTTGAACAAACTGTTGGATCATGCAGTAATGATAACTGACAGTAAATCCGAAATAGGGTGTGCAACATTAAATTCTCTCTAAGTGTAAATATTAAGGTTCTCAGTCTGGCTGAGCGTGCACATTTGTTTTTAATGTTCTTCAGGGAATTCAACTTGGGCTGTATTTTTAGATGATTATGGGGTCAATTTCTCACTGGGGTCCAGTACTGAGTTAGAATGCTAACACCATCATGGGCACAAAGTGGCTATAACAGTGATTCCCAAAGTGGACAACATGACCTCCTGCTGGGTTTGGACATGCCTGAGCTGAGATGTACAATCTAAGCCTATCAGGGAAAGCTAAAAACATTCTCAGCAACCCACGCCTTGTCACCACTGACTTGGCAAAAATGTCAGACGTATCTGGCAGCATGAAGAGGGTCCCCGTGGAGGTAAACTTGTTCATTTTTTACCAAGTGCCATTTGAAGTCTACTTTGAAATGCCAAACCCTGCAGTTCCTTTGGCTTCAAAAGCAAGTCAATACTCACAGAAGCTCATGTTGAAATGTCAAACCTTACAGCAGAAATTAACATATCTACAGCCTGGTACAAAATAATGGTTTTGGTCTGTATGAGTAGTTCCACAGAGATTAGATTTTTATATAACTCATTTGTTTAAGCTATTTTAAGCCATAAAAGTATGAAGAATTAGCATTTTCCACAAATATCTGAGATAATATTAGCTTGCTGTGCGGTCAGTTGTATTAACAGACCATCCAAGAAGTCTGTGCTGCAGTATTTCTACTGAGTGAAATTTTTGTGTTTAATTTGTAAATTGGTGCCATGAGCATTTATTAGCAGATATAAATTGCTTTGTGACATTTGCTCCATAGATGGTGTCGTGGTTGTTGAAACTATATGCTGGTTATAGCTTTGAATGCTCACACAGAAGGCATCTATTATAAAATAGTCTTAGCCTTGAAACTAACAAATGCAGACATTCAAGTGAACGAGAGTGTGACAACGACTCATTATTATCTCGAGGGCTCCTTAACTGCTCAACAAGGTGCCTGATGTAAAAGCACTAAATTCAGCACTGAACACTTCCTACTGAACAACACTGATCTCAAAAATGACCCAGGCAACTGGCAAAAAAGCAGAAATCCACCAAAAAGCGGAGATTTTTCATCCCTGCCTGTAACTCCGCCCATGCCAGGAAATGTTCAACATTTGACATTTCCTGTTTCACTGTGGACTCAAAATTTGGCACTTCCTGTTTCAGTCTCAACTTGCCACAAGATTCCCGCGAGATCCCACGAGATCTTGTCTATTGTCAATCCAGCAAGTGTCATTCCACGAAGTATTCAACATTTGACATTTCCTCTTTCACTATGGACTCAAAATTTGGCACTTCCTGTTCAGAACAGTGTACCATGAGTGAACTTTGCGCCGCTTCACTTGTAATATAAATGGGTGTGTTTTGGTGGATTTTTCCCGACCAACTGGGCAGGAATCAGGTGGAGTCAGGCACTGTTAATTTGGTGAAATCTGGCGCCACCCCTCTTTGAGCTTCGCACCTGTTCCTCAGAAAAACTACACAAAGTGTTTTTACATGATCTACGATGTTTACCTCAACAAATGTAAAGAAACTTTGAGAGATTACACAGGCAGTGTCTTACCTTTGCCTTTTTCCCATTTGGCGACACACTCTTCACAAAGTCCACACAAGTTGATTGTCAATAAAGGACTCATTCCTGTTGCAAGCACAGCATAAAGTCAATGATTATCATCATTTTTGTCTCATGAAAATCTGAAAAACATTGAAAAATCAATCCCAGTTTGACAAATTCAAGAGTTTCTCTTTAAGTGTTCTAAGAGAATTCCTGTGTTTCTCTTCACGGGTGTTCACAATGGGTTGTTTTTTCGTCATCACATTACAAATCAATCAGTACCTCTAGACTCCCATTTTGAAATGTCCAACTTTCAGCAGAAATAAACACTCACAGCCTGGTACAAAAAACAGTTTTCGTCTCTACAATTAGTTTCCTAGTTCATAACAACTGTATAGAGATTTAATTTTTATATCGGTCACGCATTTAAGCCATAAAAAATTCTGAATAATTAGGGGACTGGATGCTTTGGGTGACAGCTAAAGTGTGAAGGTGGACATCCGCTGTGCGTTAGAAACCTAATGGCCGTTGCCTGCTGTGGATCTGAGCATTTTATAACAAATATGTCAGATAATATTGGCTTGCTGCATTGTTAACTGTACAAAGAAACCATGTAAGAAGTCAGTGATCCAGTATTTCTGTTGAGTGAAATTTTGGTATTAACTAATTTGTACATTAGCACCATTACCCCTAATTAGCAGGTATTGATAACCTGGTGATGTTAGCTCCACTGGTGGTGTCAAGATTACAGAGACTATATACTCGTCATAGTTTTTAAAACCTGCACTCATGCCATACAATTTGAAAATCCCCACCCAATCCATAAAAATATATTATTAATCAAATGCCCAGACCAATGTGAGCATGTTAGCCTTAGCTTGCCTCGTATCTATGAGATGAAGGTGTGTCCAGTTGTTATTTGTCCTGCCCAGGTCATACTAGTCTCACCCACGCTCTGCTTTTTTACTCATTTGCCAGCTTTTCTCAGACAGTGGTCCGTGGACTACTTGTGGTCTGTGAGCAACCCCTAGTGGTCCGTGAGTATATTGGTAAAAAATGGCATTTTAATTTAACATCATATTGTTTCTCAAACTGTTTAAAAACACCTCAAAATTCTCATAGAAAGTAATATGTTGTATTACCGTATCCACACCCTTTTTTTTTAAAATGAA
Source organism: Thalassophryne amazonica (assembly GCF_902500255.1). Lineage (NCBI taxonomy): Eukaryota > Metazoa > Chordata > Actinopteri > Batrachoidiformes > Batrachoididae > Thalassophryne > Thalassophryne amazonica. The sequence continues at coordinate 17,531,786 of NC_047123.1, read as the reverse complement.
AATTGCTTAAATGCCCAGCCTAAATGAAATTAATCCTTTATTAAGTTAAATTTAATTTATTTTGTGAACCAAACACATTGCAAACTGCAAAAAAGCATGGATTTTCATAAGATTTTTCTATATCTTTTCCTGTGACGATGTCACCAGTGTGCACTTGTGTTTCCACAGTTCTGTAAACATACAATAACTTTTGTTTGGCCTAGGAATTTTTTTTTATTCATTAATTTCTCTAAACATGCACTTAAATCATTTATTTTTAAATCAGTAGTAGTTGCATGACGATGTCAATTTGCAAGGTTGCAGTAGGGGAGTTGCTAAAAAGGTGGAATGAATTTGGCACCATCTAGCACGAAACGGGTGAGTTATTTGTGATGAAATAACAGGTGTCAAGTAACGAAGTACAAATACTTCATTACTGTACTTAAGTACACTTTTTAGGTATCTATACTTTACTCCTTTACTTATTTTTCTGCCTACTTCTGACTTCTACTCATTACATTTTCACACAAGTATCTGTACTTCCTTGTTGTGAAAGTGTAGGAACACAGACCCACAACAGGGGGCGTAAAATGAACGGGCAGTGGATAAGCCAAACAGTAACAATTTAATGTTGTGAAGTGCACAACGGAATACAGACAAATACAGTTTTGGTAGTACAGACAATTATATGTTGAGTGACGTGTGGGCAGGCTTGAGGATAGGAGACGTCCGTCCAGAACCGAGCCTGCTGGCAGAGAACAGAAACAGTATAGATGAGTGTGAGTTCGCACACTCAGTAATTCCACAGTCTGTGTTCCTTTGGGAGGGAGCACCTCCACCTCCAATCACACACTCGTGCAGCTCCTGTCTAACCACTTATCTGGTTGGGGTGTGACGCGAAGCCGTCGCTGATCACACCAAACGCCAATCCCACAGATAAGGCAACACCACAGGAAAAACGGCTGCAAAGAAGTTCAGACTATAAGTCAGTGTTACGTTGAGCAGAGACATTACCTCTTCTGGTAACTGATTTCTCGGCGAGGAGGTGGAGTTGCAGTCCGGCCTTTATGGTGATGGTGATGAGTTGGATGAGTGACAGCTGGTGCTGATGATAAGTGACAGCTGTCACTCCCAGTGGCTCCGACGCCCTCTCGTGCTTGAAGCCCGCACTTCAAGCAGGGCACCATCTGGTGGTGGTGGGCCAGCAGTACCTTCTCTACAGCGGCCCACACAACACTTTCTATTCCTTACATTTTTAAAACAGCCTCGTTACTCTTGGCTTCAGTTTAATGTTTTTATATATATATATATTTCACGTCATGTGCGCCTGTAATCAACTTTTCTGCAGCACGGCTTTGCTTTGAACCGTGAACCAATCGAAGCAGTGGTTCGCAGATTGAAGCAATGTTTCGACCTATTGCTTCGTTTATTCTTTCTTTCTTTCGCTTAATTTTCCCCCGCTAAAACCCTAAAGAGCATACTTCTGTGAGTATTATTTACCTTTTCTATGTTAAACCGACCTGTTATGGTCTTCTGAAACAGTTGATAGATGTATTTTATAACTTAAAAACGGGAGCGATGCTAACGCGTTAGCATGTCTATGGCATTTTCAATGTTAAAAGTTAGCATTAAGCAATTGCAGCTCTCATCACGTTCGGGTGCATTTGTTTTCAAATTGTAATATTTCTTAAATTTATTTTTGTTTATATATTAATAATCTAATGATTATTATATACAATATTAGAGAAAGAGGCAAAAAGAACCTGAATAGAAACAACAGAAAATATAAAAGCAACTAACAATGAACATACATAAATACATACATACATAATAAGTGTTTCCTGTGAACACCTAGTGACTCTACACCTCCACTTCATCCCTGTCTTATTTAATGACAGTTTGTTTCAGTCAAACCATATTTTCAATGTGTTAATTTCTTCAGTTTTTTCCTCCAGAACTATCTGCCAAAGTAGAAAACTGCTGCATCCTAGTAAGAGCAGAATACTACTGGAATTAATTTGAACAAGGAAAGTTGTGCTTTTTTTTGTTTTGTTTTGTTTTGTTTTGTTTTCCTTCACTAAATGGATGCTGCACTCACTGCAGTTTATTGTCTGGAATAGTCCCAGATTGCATTTCAGAGCTTCTAGAATTGAAACATTTTCGTGCAGGTGGTGTTGGGGGGTAATTTTGGGTTTTGGGTCTTGGGCCACATGTAGAACGAATCAGTTTTTAAATTAAGCTTTCAATTCATATAGTGGCATCTACCTTTTTTTTTAAAGGTTACTTTATACTTTTATACTTTAAGTAGGTTTTAGAGCACATACTTTTTCACTTTTACTTGAGTAAAGAGGTCAAGTTGATACTTCAACTTTTACCAGAGTGTTTTTAAACTGCAGTATCTATACTTCTACTTAAGTAACAAATGTGTGTACTTTTGACACCACTGTGAAATAAGACATTTTACTGAAATATGTAGAGAGATGTGGACTCTGACAAACATCATATTGGCTGTACACTTGTTCCTCCTCCCCCACTCCTTTATCAGGCATATGGTATACTGTTGGAGTGGTTAGCTGACTTATTGTTTTTGGACGGTTGGGGACTTAGGTGGTCCAAGACATTTATTTATTTATTTGTTTATTGGTTCCATGGTCCTTGGTCTGAAAATGTTTGAGAAACACTGGTCTATGGATATCACACTCAGGGAATTGTTTTTAGTTCCATGTCTCCGTAGGGGTGCAAACAAGTAACTCAAAGAGTTTTGATCCAATTTGGCCAAATTGTGGAATGACTGAGTTAGCCAAGGACAAAGTGATTTGGTTTTGAGAAAAAAATTGGTTAAAACTCAATGTTGCAGGCCAAGGTCAAAATATGTGCCCAATCCTTATACAGTGAGGAAAATAAGTATTTGAACACCCTGCGGTTTTGCAAGTTCTCCCACTTAGAAATCATGGAGGGGTCTGAAATTTTCATCTTAGGTGCATGTCCACTGTGAGAGACATAATCTAAAAAAAAAATAAATAAATAAATAAATCAGAAAATCACAATGTATGATTTTTTTAATAATTTATTTGTATGTTACTGCTGCAAATAAGTATTTGAACACCTACCATCCAGCAAGAGTGGTTAGCTGACTTATTGTTTTTGGATGGTTGGGGAGCTAGGTGGTCCAAGACATTTATTTATTTGTTTATTGGTTCCATGGTCCTTGTTCTGAAAACGTTTGAGAAACACTGGTCTTTGGATATTACACTCAGGGTATTGTTTTTAGTTCCATGTCTCCATAGGGGTGCAAACAAAGTAACTCCAAGAGTTTTCATCCAATTTGGACAAATTGTGGAATGACTGAGTTAGCCAAGGACAAAGTAATTTGGTTTTGAGAAAAAAAATGGTTAAAACTCAATGTTCCAGGCCAAGGTCAAAATATGTGCCCAATCCTTATGTAAAAGGAATGTTTCAACAAGATATTCCAAGGAACTGGTTGAAGAGACACCAATGATTATGGTTGAACACTAATATGAAGTCATACTGTTTCACTATTCTTCTGGTCATGTGACCCTTAACATTTGGTGACCTTGAATGGCCAAACCTGTGCAACTCAAACAGTTTGGAGCCTATATGAATTAAATGAACCATATATTACAGAAAAATAAAGACCTAATTTGTATTAATCTGTATACATTCCGCGAGTGCTCCTTATTGCTCACGTTTAGACTAGAAGCGTAATTACAAATATGCAGTTACAGGCGATTTCATCAGCCACTGCACATCTGCAACAAAAGTGTGTCTCTGTGCTCTCAACATTTTATTAGCAGCCGTGTAATTTAATTAATTCTATCATTGCTTACGATGTTTATCACATTAATGAGTTATTATTATATCAAGAATAAGTTTAAGAATTTCTTCAGCCCTTGCTGACAGAGTGGACAACATGGAAAGAAAAAAAGCTCCACAGCTTTGCAGCCGTGGGAAAAATGTCTCCCAAAGAGACCTTCAGCAAACGTGACCTATGATTTGACTAATTAACTCAAATTAGGGGCCTCAGCTGCCAAGATTGTACAACTGTAGTTAGTGCATCCACGACAGCACCTCCGCACGACTGTGTGTTAAACGCCTGAATGTATTAATCAGTTACGAGAATGACTTGTGAATGATTAATGTGGAATTATTTGTTGTTTTCACTCTTCGGTAGCAGATGAGGAGTAACCTCTGGCTGCAGCTCTGTGGGCCGTTTTCCTTCCAAACACTCCGAGAGGCCATTTCAAAGATGGCTGCTGTCCCAGTTTATACAACCCCTGGCAATAATTATGGAATCACTGGCCTCGGAGGATGTTTATTCAGTTGTTTAATTTTGTAGAAAAAAGCAGATCACAGACATGACACAAAACTAAAGTCATTTCAAATGGCAACTTTCTGGCTTTAAGAAACACTATAAGAAATCAAGAAAAAAAATTGTGGCAGTCAGTAACGGTTACTTTTTTAGACCAAGCAGAGGGAAAAAATATGGACTCACTCAATCTGAGGAATAAATTATGGAATCACCCTGTAAATTTTCATCCCCAAAACTAACACCTGCATCAAATCAGATCTGCTCGTTAGTCTGCATCTAAAAAGGAGTGATCACACCTTAGAGAGCAATGTTGCAAAAGATGTTGGTTGTTCACAGTCAGCTGTGTCTAATCTCTGGACCAAATACAAACAACATGGGAAGGTTGTTAAAGGCAAACATACTGGTAGACCAAGGAAGACATCAAAGCGTCAAGACAGAAAACTTAAAGCAATATGTCTCAAAAATCGAAAAAGCACAACAAAACAAACGAGGAACGAATGGGAGGAAACTGGAGTCAACGTCTGTGACCGAACTGTAAGAAACCGCCTAAAGGAAATGGGATTTAAATACAGAAAAGCTAAACAAAAGCCATCATTAACACCTAAACAGAAAAAAACAAGGTTACAATGGGCTAAGGAAAAGCAATCGTGGACTGTGGATGACTGGATGAAAGTCATATTCAGTGATGAATCTTGAATCTGCATTGGGCAAGGTGATGATGCTGGAACTTTTGTTTGGTGCTGTTCCAATGAGATTTATAAAGATGACTGCCTGAAGAGAACATGTAAATTTCCACAGTCATTGATGATATGGGACTGCATGTCAGGTAAAGGCACTGGGGAGATGGCTGTCATTACATCATCAATAAATGCACAAGTTTATGTTGATATTTTGGACACTTTTCTTATCCCATCAATTGAAAGGATGTTTGGGGATGATGAAATCATTTTTCAAGATGATAATGCATCTTGCCATAGAGCAAAAACTGTGAAAACATTCCTTGCAAAAAGACACATAGGGTCAATGTCATGGCCTGCAAATAGTCCGGATCTAATCCAATTGAAAATCTTTGGCGGAAGTTGAAGAAAATGGTCCATGACAAGGCTCCAACCTGCAAAGCTGATCTGGCAACAGCAGTCAGAGAAAGGTGGAGCCAGATTGATGAAGAGTACTGTTTGTCACTCATTAAGTCCATGCCTCAGAGACTGCAAGCTGTTATAAAAGCCAGAGGTGGTGCAACAAAATACTAGTGATGTGTTGGAGCGTTCTTTTGTTTTTCATGATTCCATAATTTTTTTCCTCAGAATTGCGTGATTCCATATTTTTTTCCCTCTGCTTGGTCTAAAAAAGTAACCGTTACTGACTGCCACAATTTTTTTTCCTGATTTCTTATAGTGTTTCTTAAAGCCAGAAAGTTGCCATTTGAAATGACTTTAGTTTTGTGTCATGTCTGTGATCTGCTTTTTTCTTACAAAATTAAACAACTGAATGAACATCCTCCGAGGCCGGTGATTCCATAATTTTTGCCAGGGGTTGTAAATGACTTTGGACTGGAGTTGAGGGTGAATTTATGTGCAAGTCTGTGAGGATAACAGAAGAAGGATGATGTCTGTCCATCATGCATGCACGCACATTTATGCACTCATCATTTTGAAGTGTTGACATTACAGCGTTGCAAAGAGTAACTTTACCATGGCCCGTCAGGTGCATTTGCCTAATTAATGAAGAGCCGTTTGTCCCCACTTACCCGGAGTTCCGCAGATAAACATAAACAAGTCATTTAATATGATAAGCGGCAGATGTACAGGTATCCGTTCACTGGGGGATCATCAGATTTGTGCGTCAGATTTTAAACACAAGCTGTCGCCTTGATGACGTCCACCGTGCTTTTCAAGGTGAAGCAACCCTTACGACAAATATGTTTATGGAAGTGCTCGGCTGTCTCGCAGGATGTAAATGTCACACGGACAGGAAAATTGCCTCACCTAATTAGAGATCACATATTTTCAAAGAGACGGCGTGCGCGAAGCGGCAGTAACTTTGATTGATGCAAGTTGCACCCCTGAGGAAGACAATGTCAAAGTTTCGGCAGTAATTGCTATGTTCCGTCAAGATAATGTGCAGTAACCCTACTGAACAGAATCATAACTGCTCTTGTGAAGTCTATTGAGGATATAGCTGATTGTTTCATCATCTTGTAAAAGCTAAGCATTTGTCGTTTTTTTTTTACTTCTATACAGGACGTATGTCACAGGTAGCTCAGTGGGATAAGAAGTTGAGCTACCAATTTGTAGATATGAGTTGGACTCCCAGTCTTGTCCAAGGACACAGACGGGTATGTAGGTCTTATTTTGTCCCAGACTACCTATTTGTAAATGGACACTAGCTTTGGCTTTGGCTTGGGACATAATGTAGGTTGGACTGAGGGCCTGTCCAGTGGGAGTAGTAGACACTCATCCACATCCCCTTAGAGAATTTCATGAAAGGCACCTACGCCAACAGACCTTGGGGCCTATATAGGGCTTATTTCTCCTTTTGTTGTGGCAGAGAAGTTGGACTACCAACATATAGACCTATGTTGAATTCCAGGTGTGTGGTTCAGGCTATTTGCATGTGTACTTGGACAAGACATTTCATCTGCATCATACCTATTCACCAAGATGTAGGTAGGTGCTAGCCTTAACTGGGGAAGTAACCTGCGATGGATTGTCTTTCCTCCAATTTGCATCACTTCAAGGTCTGTATAAGATGTAGTACTTTTGTATACAGCAGGTAGTGTGTTTTATATATGTTATTTTAGTGTTTTCTCCCACAATCTATTTTGTGTGTTTTTATTCTGATATCTGTTCTGTTTTCTCTCCTTGTGGAGATGCTTTGGGTTTTGGCACTTCCACATTCACGTGCATTGGCGCGTCTATTTGTTATTAATCAGGTGTCTTTTAAGCATGGTACAGATCCTCACAAATTGCCAGATTGTATTAGGTGTTACCCTGCTTTTGTAACATTCTATTTTCCCAAGTTTTTTCTGACTCTGTGCACTGATCATGCTGTTGTTAGGGACTTCTTTTTTTGTCTTTTGTTGTCATCCGGTTGCAGTGTTTCTTGGACTCCTCATTACAGAACCTTGCTGTGATTCCTGACTACCAATTAAGCATGCTGATTCGACTCTGTGGTATGAGATCATCTGGATATCGAACATGTTTCTGATTCTTAACTAATTCTCTGCTTAGGACCTTTGTAAGACTGTCACAGCTAACGGATCTCTGCTTACCAAAGACTTTTGGTTATGTTTTTGTGTCTCTGTCCTCAAGGTCCTGGAGTTGGACTGCCTATAGACCAGGGGTGGGCAATCATGTGTCATGAAGGGCCAAAACACTGCAGGTTTTCCTTACTACCAATCACCTCAGCAGATGATTTCATAAATGATCAAGTGTCTCAGCAGATGATTTCATTGAAAACCTGCAGTGTCTCTGCCCTTGTTGCCCCCCCCCGGTATAGACCATGGCTCAGTTCCAGGTGTATGCTTCAGGCTACCTGTTTTTGTCCATGGACATTTCATCTGCCTTGTCCCAGTCCACCCAGCTGTAATTGGGTAGTGTCCTGAGTTGGGGAAGTAACCTGAAATGGACTGATGTTCCATTCAGGGTGAGTTGTAGACTCTCCTCACTATGGTATTTTTGGATAAACAATGGCTCAATAGAGTCCTTACACATAGACAGTAGAGCTTTGGCATGAAATCTGATACCGATCAAGCCTTGCGCAGAAGATTTATGCCCAAAACAGGTGGCTCATGGTGAACCAAGGTGAGATTTCTTGTAGTTTAGAGTTTAACTGTTTGGCCCCCAGCTCACCCATATGTCACAAACTGAAGAAACATTTCCAGACACAACATATAAGACAAATTTTAGCCAAAGAAATCAATTCTACCAGAAAGACATGTGGATGGCAAAGTGGTGGCCAACTCTCCTGGCCTTCAGCTTTACTGTGGTCAGATTCGACATCCCGGTCATCATCCTCGCACTACATCAAGAAGATCGTAAAATGTCTCACAATGAGCCATATGGCACCAGTCCCGCATATTAACAGTGTAATGGACTCTGTCCAAATGTAAGGATGGACCGCACAAGCTCAGGAAAGCTGTTATTTTCATATGGTACAATGATAGGGTTCGACCCAATGATGAATGCAACAAAACCATCATTCAGACTAACATGAGTTGGCTCAAGGGGTGAACAACCAATGATTTACTGCTAAGAATACAACATGACCTGAAAAATGCTTGGACAATACCTCACTATCGACCTATTTGAGATAATGTTTGGTCTCATAGATTTCTGCAGGGAATGCATTCATCTTTACAACATACTTGATCAATTGTTAATATTGCTGCAGTTATCGCTATGCTATGGTGACGGGTCTGTCTCTCTTGGAGAAAATGTACAATGTACAGTTACGTCTGTATGGGACAGACATAACTGAGGGATTGTCTCCTTAAAGCTCCAGACAGGCTCATAAGTATGTGGACAGTGCCAATTTTTGTAGGTTTACATCTGTACATCTTCACATCAAGGGGTTTATAAATGTGTGAACCACGAGGAAATTATAGCAATTTTTATACACAGTATCTCCATTTTCAGAGGTTGTAAATATTTGGAGAAACTAAATATATGGAATAGCTTTAATAAAAATCATGACTTTTACCAACAGTTTTCTTTAGACAGGTCTGGTAATGGATACTTTAACATTTCCAAGTACTTGAATATGTTTTGACTTCATTTACATGAATCATATAAAAATACAGACAGTGTGGTACATCTGTCTGGAGTAGGCGGTTGTCAAAAACTGAGTGACTGTGCAAGAAGGAGACAAATGAGGGAAGCCACAAAGAGCTGAAGGAGGCCTCTATGGCCATAAGTGCAGACACTGTTGATCGTGTAGCAGTTATGCAAATTTACGCTGTCAGGGAGATGGTTTTTGTGAAAAAGACATGAAATTAAGGTACAGTTTGACAAACGGCACATTTTCTTGTTCCACTGACCGTTTATAGATCAATAATTGTTCAATGAAAATAATGTCTTTGTGCAGCAAAAGTGGAGAATCTTGGTTCTTTTTATTTTCAAATACCTGCACAGGTACTATTCATTATAATTTGTTTGATGCTTAGTGGTTAGCACTGTCACCTCACAGTGAATAAGTCTCAGGTTTGAATCCGACCCATGACTAGTGGTGGGAACAGTTCTGTTAATCCGCTAACCAATAATTAGCGAAGCTAACATTTTCATTAGTGGATTAGCTTTTCAGATAACTAGTTCTGCTAAGTTTCAGTCTGCTAACATTTTTTTTTTTTTTGCTGGTAAACTGAGTAAATTTAATGGTCAAAAACATTTGTAAACCCTAAAATAAAAAATGTTAGTTCCTGTGTATGAGTGCAGAGAGCTAGCTAACACTTCCAGTTCACAGGTCAAAGCAAACAACTGCTGGTAAGAAGACAAGAAGTTACACTGCGGACAAAAACAGAATGTCAGCAGCTCAAAAGTTAGTATTTTTATTTATTTATTTTTTGTGTGTTTGTTTTTTGTTTGTGAACACAATAATGGTGAGCCGTAGCGCCATTAACGGTTTATAAATATATAATATAGAGATAAACTGACTTCTAATACAGCAATTTACTGTTTTTGATAAAAATGATGACGTTTGTTTTTATTTATTTATTTATTTTTCGTGCGTTCGTTTTGTGTTTGTGATCGCCGCTGAATTTACTCAGCAGCCCCTGCAACGCGTAAACTCGAAACAAGTTTATCAGTAGCCAACAGCGTACCGAGTCAATACTAAAAGTTAGCTGTTCGCGGTAACTTCCGCTAAATATTTTAGCGGTTTATCAGTTTAGCGTTATAAAAGTTAACTTCTCAGTTAGCGGTTTAATGTTATCAAAGCTAATTTTTTCGGTTATCTGTGCCCAACACTGCCCATGACCCTTAACAGGATAAGCACATTTTTTTAATTGAGTGAATAAAGAATCTTTACAGCTACTTGAATGTAGATATACTGTATGTTGCAATCCATCCATTATTTTACAAGCACACCACTACATTCTATTTATACCCACATGGTGCATTTGACCATTGACAAGCGTTTTCATATACAGTCATACCCAGTGGTGGGCACACTTACGATAATCCGATAACAGATAATTATCAAAGATAATGTTTTCATTATCGGATTATCTTTTTAGATAAATTTAAAAACCATCATCAGACTAAGTATCTTCCGATGAATTACCGTCCGATAACAACGTACTAAACTAAGCTGAACAGTGAAAAATTTTTTAAAACTGTTAAAGCTGTTGAGACCTACCTGTTAAAAGTTTCCTAATAAGCATGTTGTTTTTACTCTCTGCAATCAGAAACCACTCTATCTGTAAGCAAAGGAGAACTGGTGACCAAAAAAAGTAATTTCCTTTAACACCATACTAATATAATTGCAATGTCACCAAGTCATCCAGAGGCATACATGTTTAACTTATGGTTCAAATTTTAACCACTCATTTTAGACAAGTTATTTAAAATTATTGTCATGTCTAAAGTTTATAAAGTGAAAATATCAGATATATGTTTTCGTTTTAAAGTAATGTGCTAATTTTTAAGGTTTTGTGAGCACATGCTGTGCCAGGCAGCAATGCATTATGGGTAGCATAAAGTAATCTCAGACGTTCACAACAGGACAAATGCATTTCAGACACTCTGTTCAGGGTCCACAGATAACAGCATTAACCTCTAGTGCCTAAAACTCTCATGAATATATTCTCTGGGTTTATAGACATTAGTGTATTTGCGTTTGTTAAATTCCACGCATCTTAAATGTCGCAGACACAGATTATCTGGAATTTTGTTTGACATTTTTTCAAGGCCGCTACTGCCATCTACTGGCCAGGAGTGTTCATGGCAGTATTAAACGTCTGGGTACATGGCTGCTCTCAAAGTGTTGGTATTGTCCATTGTCCAGGCGCTTTTTGTGTACATATATGTTAACTTTGTATTCTAAAACTACGGCTAGAAGTAATTCCGACTCCTTATCAGTCCACACGAATGAGGTTGGCGCCATGTTTTTAGTTTTTGTGGAAGTGACGACAAGAGAATAAGGCTCCTGATTGGATAGAATTTTAATCAGTACCGCCACCCAAAGGTTTGGCAGACTAATTACAACACATTTATACGGTTCAATGTGGATGGATTTTTTTTTTTAAACGACGTAGTGTGGATGAAGTTTTTTCCCCAAACTGATATTCGGTTTTACAAATACCCGACAACGTGTGTACATGGCCTTATGTCTGTGAAAGGCACTATATAAATAAATGTACTTATTTACTTAATAATATTGAGTGCACATTTTACAACATCATAAAAGTTTTAAAACATGCAATTGCGATGACACTTCCAGGGCTCCGTAAAAATGCCTGTTTTTACAAATAAAAATGGAATATTTTACAAAAGCACATTTATCTTTAAACCAACACACGACACACGTCACATTAACGTGTTGGTTTACATAATGGATTACTGAACCAATCACTGTTTAGCACTTTTACCCAGAATGCTTTGCAGTCTGTGTTTGTTACAAAACCTCAGAATTAGTGCCTTATTCAACATTAAAAGATATATGTTATATTTTAACTTTGTACAAATGACAGAATTGACATTAATGGAGTTATTCTATCAGTATTTTCAAAAAACCATAAGTTAGTATGACTTTATTTTTCAAGACCTCCGCCTGACCGGAGTGTTGAAATTGATAGGGAGTTGGCTTTATGGCTGCTTTTGGTGTGCCTTTATGGTGGGAGTGCTGTTGTAAACAAGAGTTTCCAGCAAGGGCAGGATGTTGAAAGAAAAATTATTATGATTAGTAAAGAGTTGATTTCATGGGTGTCCGCAGGATTTGTCTGTGCTGCTTCCTGCAGAGAGCAGCATGGTCAAACATTCTTGCTTATTCTTTAGGTCGTTTACCGCTTTTGATGCTTCAAAAGTGATTGTGTTAAAAATCAATTTCAGCTCTTTAGTAACTGCTAATGTCCCATAGACAACACCGGAATTTATCGGTTATCGATTATCTGTAATGTCCGATACATTTTTGGGTGGTTTATCGGTTTATCTTTATCAAAGATAACTTTTCAGTTATCTTATTATCTGTTATCGAAGTTAATTTTTTGGTTATCTGTGCCCACCACTGGTCATACCAACAATACACAATTAGCAATTAGTGCTTTGATTCAACCAACTTTTACGTTTTTTTGTGCCTTGAACTGTTTCAGTGCTTTGCTTGAAACCTTTCGGTGTATTATGTAAATGTATGTTGAACCCTTTTGTTATTCTGTTAATATTTTAAAGGATTTTGAAATATTTGCCCAGAAAGTGCCATACAAATAAATAAAATGTATTATTATAACTAACAAAATTCAGTACAGATCAAATGTAGTTGAGCTGTGACTAATCTGGGTGTATATATATATATATATATATATATATATATATATATATATATATATATATATATTTACTGAGTAAATGTGTTGCTGTTACAACTGAATGTTCTTGTTCCAATCTTCAAAGTGTCCCTAGAGAGGGAAACAAAACAGGCACAAGATGATAGAAGTGTTGAACACAGCACTTGCCAAACTCCCTGTGCCAAAAACAAAATTTATCCCAGTATCTCAATACAGGATTTGGAGATGGTGAAGATAAGTTTGTCACCTCCTTCATGTTGCAGATTTTAGCTGTTTCAAGCAGTTTAATTTAAACACAATAGCAACGTGCAAGCAATATCCAAGCGGCAACATCTGGTGCTGAGTAAAGAGGCGCCCAAAACTTAAACCCCCGTCATGCATAGCCATAATCCATAATCCATTCTGATGTCATAATGGCATCAAATCGGCACACATCCGAAAACTGTCTGATTTCAGTTCCAATAGTTCTGACAGTCATCTGCGGAAGTCCACACAGTTGGTCAAAATCGTCCAGAGGCCCCGAGTGTGATACACATGTTCAAAACCCTCTGGGCACCGTCGAGATGGGACACCTATCAGACGGTGGTCCATGTGCAATCTGAGGACAATCTGACCGCAATTTACATATTCCGATGGCGGAAAAATAGGACCGGAAATGATTTGAGTGCATACGAAGGAATCTCGAGATGGATCTACCATGGCAAAGCCTGCTGGTATGACCTGCACATGCCACGTATAATAATGTCCACCCCCAGAGCGCAAAGGAACCGTTTATATGTATGTGGCATGCTTCATCATGATAATAATTATTAATTATTATCATGTACAACGACTGTGAACAGCGGCTATCAAACCGAAAGCACTGTGCGCTACTGTGCGCACGCGGCCACAAATCTGAACAGGTTGTTATATCCACAATAGACCTTAAAGTACAAATATTTGTCCGTTCCTTCCTATGGGTGACTTAAACAATGTGAGCTATTGTTCACATCATAACTGTATACAACAGTTCACATATTCACAGCCTTTGCCATGAAGCTCAAAAATGAGGTCAGGTGCATTTCTTAATTTTTTATTTTTAATAAATTTGCAACCCCCCCCCCCCCCCCCCAAAAAAAAAAAAAAAAAAAGGAGTAAAAGCAAGAAAACAATCAGTAAAGCTGTTTGGTTGTAAAGTGTAGGTTGGATCAAGTTCCCCTGACTGGAATAAATATGGAATGCGCCATTCTGCTTTTTGCTCCTAATCAGTGTGACTCTGCTGGTGTTACCTCTTCTGTGGCCCATCATTCATCGCCATTTAAAAGAAATGTGCTGAATTTCTCCAGAACGGGACGCCAAATTCTCAGGGGTGCTCAAAGCCACCAACCATACCTCTGACATTGATGAAAAATGTGATGAAGCCAGCATCTAAAAGTAGGGCCTAATCAAGGTAAGCCTGAACACGTCAGCTTCACCAAAGGCCTCCAGTAAGGAAAGCAATCATAAACGAGCCCTGCCAGAGTTTGGACCCAAAGGCTGATCCAGATGTGTACCACCATCACGCTTCCTGCCACTGGGACATTCATCACCAACTTGCTAGATGGAGTTTGGATCTCGAAAAGCGAGCAGTGACAGTGATGGAAAGGGCTGCCTTTGTATGTGTCAGGAACTGAGCCACAGCGGCCCTGCAGTCATCATCCTGGGGATAAATTAGGGATGGCTGAGGTCTTGTGACATCTTACTTGAAGGCTGCTGTTACACCTGGTTGGGATTTGGGGCTGTTATTGTCTGAACAATAACATGGTGCACTTCGGCTGGTTTCCCCAAGTAGCTCCCGCCAGCCGTTACTAACCCATTAATGTCAATAAACTGTCCGGAATTAGTTTTGTTTGTAAATGAAACTATGAGCAAAAAGTACCTTGCTTTTCATCTCTCCTGCCACACGTCTGTGTTGTTCCATGTGGAAAATAAAGGACACTTCCTTACAGCAGCCGACAGGGTGCACAAAGACAAAAGCTCTGGCTCGTTGTTCATCTTGATTTTACTCAGAGGCCTCAGTGGTGCTTAAACTTGAAACTGGCTTATCAGTAGCCGACGGTATACCGGGTCAATACTAAAAGTTAGCGGTTAGTAGTTAGCTGTAACTTACACTAGGTTTTTTTTTTTTTTTTTGCGGTTTATTGGATTAGTGATATAAATGTTAACTTTTCAGTTTGCAGATTCGCGGTTATTGAAGCTAACTTTTTGGTTAGCTGTGCCCACCACTGTCTGTATGCCACCACAATGGAACTGAAGAGAAACAGTCAAGATATACACACAGTGTAGAATTTCAACTTTAATTCAAGGGGTGTAACAAAAATGTCACACTAACTGTTTAGAAATTAATAATAATTATTTTTATACATGGTTACTTCATGCTCATATAGTGCAATAATTATCTTAAACCCCATGAAATAAAGCTAAGAGTCTACTGAACAAGAACATCCTGATTGTTTCATTTCACCTTCACTGGGGTGGTGGAGTCAAAACCCCAAATCGTGTCATTGTCCAAATACTAATGGACCTGCCCGTAAATTAGATGTATTCAGTTGTTTATGTCTAATTCTAATCCAATTACATGTTTTCCGCAAATCTGATTGGTTAATCGATTTCAGACTGTATAACATTGGGGTAACGGTGGCAAAACATTCTACCATTTCATATTTAGATGTATTACTCCTGACCGGTGTTCTGACGAGATGTCATTGGTGTCGACAGCCCAGCCCTCCGCACAAGTGCGCATGCGCACGCATGCACACACATCTGCACACATGTGCAATATTGTCGGGACATAGAACTGTCGATTTATGATGAGACACACAATTCGACAGAACACCGGCTACACGCGCTGCTACGCAGACGTCATGATGGTGCCGTTAGCTGAGAGCGAGGGAAAGTCGCGTACCGCCACCACTGATAAAATGTGTGAATTCAAATTACCACACAAAAGTACTGATGTAGATTCTGATACAGAATTACCGTTTCACATTTGATGGATTTTCACATTTCATGGATTACTCCGCATCCGGACTGCTGTTGGAGCGACGCTGCCTCACGGTAAGCCTCGCTGAGAAAATTAAACCGTACAAACAATGGAATTGGATTAGAATAGGAATAACCTTGTTGTGTCTGATGATTTGTGGATGTTCATGCTGGTTATACGGTCACAAATTGAGCTTTACCGGCAACGCGTTCGCAGAGCCGGTAAAGACACAACAGGGATCTTCCCTATATATACACTATATGTGTCTGACATGTTAACATGGTGGAGACAAATATTTTAGTAGCCTAGGTAACTGCTGCTGTCAATGACACTACACCTGTACACTGAAAAAAGAACAAACTGAAAAAAGCGTTACAATGGGTAAAACCTGAATAAATTAAGTTGTTTGAACTTAAGTTTGCAAGTTAGATCTAACTTACAAACTTAAGTTCAAACAACTTAATTTATTCAGGTTTCACCCATTGTAATGCTTTTTTTTTAAGTTGGTTCAACTATTCTCTTTTTTCAGTGTATTTAATAAAACGTGGGTGAGTACCAGTTGTCCTTTAGTTTATAATGGCCAAAGTAGAACGAAAGGAACTTCAAGTTCAAAACTACATTTACTCAACCACTAGAGTAGAGATTGCGGTCGAGAACCCAGATGGTCTGAGAAGCAGGGTCAGCGATATGGTTCAGGTTTTTTTACAAGATGAGGGCCACCCGAGGGCGAGTTGCATTAAAACCACAATTAAGTGTGTTAAATTGTTCTGGATCATCTCCCCTTTCTGACAGCTGGTAGTGGCTTTGACCCTCATTAACCCATCCACTGTACCTGCTCCACAGCGGATATCAATAACAATCAGCCGGTCCTCCCATCACCCAGTACCAATGCTGGGCAAAGTCTCTGCAAAAAATGATGCCATCCAAGTGAGGCAATAATGCTAATGTATTTTTCATTTACTGTTAAATTGTTTAAAATGCAGGAAATGACATCATAATTAAATTTTTAACTGGTGAATAAGCACGATATTCATGAGGTCGAGAGGTATCTGGGGAGCGTGACAATGCCAATCTGTTTAAGGGAGGATGGCAGTCCAATTCCTTAGAATCCTGATACTTCTGGTTTTACTTTGTGGATATTAGACAGCAATATGTATTTAATATGTGGTACTGTTCAACCCTGTCTCTTGTTCTTAGTCAACAGCAAATTCGACAAGTTTGTTATCAATTATTAACATTTATTCTGGGTCCAGTATTCAATGTTTTATCTACAATTTTACACTTTTCAATTCGAAGATTGTCTTAGAAAGTTTGACTTGCTGCAGCAGATAGATTGTTGTTTTCAAGAGCAAGGGATAGACTGATGTCTACTTGAGGCATTTCCATCCAGAATATATACAAAAATATACAACAAAAGGGAAATTAAATGGGAAGCTAGAATTAAAGAATGGACAAAATGTTAGCCATCAATAATAGAGCCCGGCCGATATTATTGGCTGATATAAGCCCTTTTCAAACTTCCTTCCAAACAAGACAGAAGCACAACTTCCGATGGTCATTCACTCCGGTGACAGCTTGATTTTTTTTTTTTTTACTATTATTTCTTATTTATGTGTATGTGTGTATGTATGTTTGTATTTGTGAAATTGTTGTGTTTAGCATTTGTATATATGTATATGAACAACTGTCATGGCAGTTTAGCACTGAATACCATTCAAATGACCACTGAAGAAGGAGACTAGTGAGGGAAGCTACCAAATCTAGAGCCCGACCGATATATCGGCCAGCCGATATTATGGACCGATATAAGCCCTTTTCAAAGTACTCACTATCGGGTGAAATTTTGCGGATAGAAAGCCCATAATTTCTCATAAACAGAACAGTTACTGAAATAATGTTTGTGTCAGCAATGTAAAATGTCCTCACACCGTTTGTCCAGTGGATGGAGCTCTGACTCCATTCAACTGAGAGCTGCTTACACCCCTGCTTAAATGTGTTCATCACTGGCCCCCGTAGTTCACCGTCACACTGCACTGATCGGCTGACAAAAGCATACATGTAGGTTTATAAGGATGTTGCTTGTAATAACTTTGCGATTACATTCACCCCACATTTCTCCCGTTTCAGTTCAACTCAGTTTGATTAACTGTTTATGTAGTAATGTGTCAAATGTGCTTCATTGCGTCGGTCATGCTTTTTATTCAGCCCATGTTGTGTAGACCTTATTTCTAGCATGAAAAACTTTCGTTTACTGCTAAGAGGTTGAAACATTCAGATTCACTGGTCTCCATAAGGGTTCTGGGAATTACTGTCATTCGCCATTAACCCTCTGGGGCCGATGATATCGTATACGATGGCTGGGACCAAGCTTTACTAAATTGTAAATAACTTTTTAATGATATGAGATCGAAACTTACTTGTATTTGCTGAAAAGTTAACTCCGCGGACTTTCAATCCACTGTCGGCCATCTTGGTACTCCTCATAGAAGATGTGTGATGACGTGCGCAATGTGAGTGTCCAATCAGAATTGGTTCTATGTCACATGGTTTTCCAAAATCCAATCGTAGGGCAGATTTACCTCACGTGATATGGCAAAGATCGTTTTCAGGCGTGATAGCTTACTAGTTGGCCTGTTTGAATAGCCCCCTAACTGCTCCAATTGCATTTTTGCATTTTTTGAACTTGAAAATTCTTCTCTGTTACAAAGTTAATCAATATGAGGACAAAGCTTCAGCTTTTAGCTCATACTTTTTTTGTCAAGGGTCCAAAAAAAAAAACATTTTATTCATTTAAAAAAATGATAATAATAATATCGGCTGGGCAAATCAGCTGATTTATCGATTATCAGCATTTTTTCATCCAAATATCGTTATTGGCATCGGCCTAAAAAAATCCATATTGGTCAGGCTCTAATCAATAAGTCAATACACCACCAACTGTTTTGAAACAAATGTTTGATTCCCTGATTATTTGTGCCCCATGGTGTTGAAACATAATGAATGAGGATTGCATTGTTTTGAATTTCACATTTAGACTCCAGTCAGCACAGGGTCTGCACGTGCACTATGCTTGTGCACCACCTTATGACATCACAAAGATTTGATCTGGAAACAACACAATTCCACCTTCCATGACTTATTTGCAGATTGTTGGAGATAATAACGAATGGCCATTTTTATGCCGACAGAGATAGAAACTCTCTGAATACTTGCAGTATAACAATACACAGCAAATGATATGACTATATCAATTTACAGAGCCCCCGTATCAATGTAAATACACTAAGAAATGGTGAATGGTTCAATTTTAATATTGTGAATCAGTTGAATGAAGCTATTATCCTGCTACTTCCACTTGTTCAAGCTCTTGTAAAAGTTCAAAAGTCAACGCAAGTATCTCACAGGTTCAGAATGAGACAATCTGTTGATGCATTTGGTAAATGCTTGGTTTTAATCCCACACTGCTGCATGTCTGTCACTTTTGTCTACTGCATCACTGCCTAAAAATGTAAATGCATTTCAGCACATAGACAATTATTCTATGGCAACAGACTAAAAGCAGTTGGCTTCTTCTTCTAGGTTTTGTCTACGCTGTACTTTCTGCTCTTGCTTGTGGTGCTGCCCCCCAGTGGGGAACAAAAAGACAGAGAAGCAGTGCCAGAGTGCTGCAGCACAGTAGCAAAAACCTGAATAAGGACCCCGGTCTTTTATGAAGCATGTATTTGAACAGAATAATGCCACATTTGGCTTATTCTTATTCATCATGGAAACAAAGACTTATTGTAGCACATCATATGGAATCACATCAATTCATACCATTAATTAAAAGTATCAGTTTTAAGAATTCCATGTTTCACCCAAGAGCACCTCAATGTTTCACGACAATTGGGGTGCAAACCAACTACCTTTCAGTTGGTTGCAGACATGGGGTCTAATACTTTGCATTGTATTTAAATACAAATACTTTAGATTTTCGAATTCCAAATACAAATACAAATAATTTGTACTTTTTCAAATACAAATACAAATACTTTATATTTTGAGTATTTCAAATACAAAAACAAATACTTTCTATGAACTATAAACAACAAATCAACACAAAAACGGATAAACCGGTGACAATTTATTGTGAAAATAGCATGACCAAATACTATTGATAAGTAAAGGATTGAATGTTTTATCACAAATTCACTATTACGAGGTCTATTAGAAAAGTATCCGACCTTATTATTTTTTCAAAAACCATATGGATTTGAATCACGTGTGATTACATCAGACATGCTTGAACCCTCGTGGGCATGCGAGAGTTTTTTCACGCCTGTCGGTTACGTCATTCGCCTGTGGGCAGTCTTTGAGTGAGGAGTCGTCCACCCGCTCGTCGATTTTTTTCATTGTTTAGGAATGGCTCAGAGACTGTTGCTTTGTTTGATAAAAAATTTTTCAAAACTGTAAGGCACAACTGAGTGGACACCATTCAATAAATTCAGCTGGTTTTCGGTAAAAATTTTAACGGCTGATGAGAGATTTTGGTCTGGTAGTGTCGCTTTAAGGACGGTCCACGGCGCCTGACGGCGATCTGCGCTTCGAGGCGGCAGCGTCTCGCCGTTTCAAGTTGAAAACTTCCACATTTCAGGCTCTGTTGACGCAGTAAGTCGTCAGAGAACAGAGAACTTTCAGAAGAAGTCGGCATGAGGAGTTTATTCGGACATGCCATTGTTAACGGTCATTTTGTAATGAAAGAACGTGCGGGCAGAGTCGCATGTCGGGCTGGACCCGACCGCGGGGGGTCGCGGCAGGAAAAACACCTCTGTTGGAAATCTTAACGGGCAAGTTGGAACATGCCCAAGCTGTTAAACAATTTCTCAGTTACTCACTTGTTGAAAGCCATTAAAAGCCGCCTGAATTCTACAAATGGTTTTCAACACGGAGGTGTTTTTCCTGTCGCGGCGCACACAGATTTGCCGAGTCGTCACGGAAACGACTCGGCGAATTTGCGCGTACGTCTTTCATTAAAAAAATGTCCTTAAACAGTGGAATGTCCGCATAAATTCCTCATGCCGGCCTCTTCTGAATCTTCTCTGTTCTCTCACGATGTCCTGGGTGAATTAAGCCTTAAATTAGGATGTTTTAAGCTCGAAACAGGCCGACGACAGCACCTGGAAGCGCTGCAGGACATCCCGCTCCGTGGGAAGTCCTTACACCGACAGAAACACCCCATAATCTCTCATCAGCCGTTAAACTTTTCACAGAAAACCAGCTTAATTTCTCGAATAGTGTCCACTCGGATATTCCTCACAGGTCCAGAAAAAATTTTGATAAAGCAACGCGCGCCGTCTCGAGCAGCGTGTGAAACAAAGGAATTCAGCCGAGAGGGCGGGACCACATCTCACTCAAGGCCTGCCCACAGGGAAATGACGTCACCGACACGCGTGAAAAAACTCACGCATGCGCACGAG
Organism: Thalassophryne amazonica; assembly: GCF_902500255.1. Classification (NCBI taxonomy): domain Eukaryota; kingdom Metazoa; phylum Chordata; class Actinopteri; order Batrachoidiformes; family Batrachoididae; genus Thalassophryne; species Thalassophryne amazonica. Next base: position 17,510,523 of record NC_047123.1, on the reverse strand, counting down.
GGTTCAAGCATGATTGGTGTAATCGCATGTCATTCAAATCCATATAGTTAAAAAAAAAAATAAAAGGGTCGGTTTATTATCTAAGAGACCTCGTATAATATCACAGGCAATAATCAAACTATCACAATCTATATTCAACACGGTGTCACAGAGATTCCCAAGTTTGAAAAGTATTTGAAAAAGTATTTGGAAATACTTGGGATCTGCGATGTATTTGAAATACAAATACTTTGAATTCAAAATCAGAAAATACAAATACTCCGAAAAAATGTATTTACTTATTTTCAAATACAAATACTTTTGTATTTGGCCCCATGTCTGTGGTTGGCAAATCGCGCGACCGTATCATCTGTCGTTGCCAGAGGTAAACAGTTACTAACTTTTACTCACAGCCTGTTACAAATTTATGTAATCTTTAATCAAAACAATCTCAAAACCCAACCCGCTGAACTGTTTTTTTTTTTTTCTTCAAAATAAATCCATTAACGTCTGGCATGATGGAGTGTGAAAGGGACAGATGCACTACAAAAAGCAGGTTGGCAGTTGGGACTCACATTCTGGGAATCAACGCCTGAAAGCTGTGCCAGCCGATGGCAGATCAGAGGAAGAGGTGCCAGACAAATGCCCATCTCTCTCCATTAACCCTTTCACTCCCCCTTTTCTGCCCCTTGACTTTCTTTATCAAGGACTCGTCTAATTGTAATTGTGCATCCGCCTGTACATTCAGTCCCCTGTCCACTGAACAAGCATTCCTCTGATGCTTTCAGGCGAAAAAAAAAAGTCAGAAAAGCAACATCTGGCTTTTCAAAAGAAGCTGCTTGGATATCTAAAAGCCCCACAGAGTCACTCTGAATAATGACTGAAGCGTTTCCCCTCAATATATCTGCTGCATCGTTTGTCTCATTCACCGTCCCCAGCTGGCCAACACAAGTGGATGAAAATGTGAAAAATCTCTTCTCATTCTCTGGCACAGGTGACTGATCAGAACATATGCAGGGTTACAGAACAGGACTGTTTGTTTGCAGATAGAGGTTTCTTTCAAGTTGATGCCATTGAACTGTATGTAGCTCTTGGCCCATCCATCTGATTAGAACATTTGGAGATACAGCACAGTAATGTCTTTGAAGTTTAACACAATTGCATGATTCATCTTCTCACATTTGCCTGACACCAGTTTTATTCAGCATTCCAAGGACTATGGGTCTGAACTACTTTTAATGAGTATTAGTGAGAATAGCGACACCATTTGGATGGAACCTCACTAAATGGCTTCAGAGGACACAAAGAACAGGATGGGCGAACGTCAATTGGATTCTTTTTTCCTGAAATTGTTCACATCAGAGAGGAACAAAGGGTTCTACCACTAGCAACTGGATCTCTATGGTCCATTACACCACTACTTATGGCCTGGTCACACGGCACATGGTGTTAGCTGAAAAGCGGAAAAAGTCACAAAGCCACAAATCGTCAAGAAAAAGTGGACAAATGAGCCTGTACTTCTCCCATCACTGAAAGGCCTGTGAGTGCAGAGTGCATAAAAGACCGAAACAAAACCAAAACTAACAAAAGAAAAACGAAGCGAATGGCGAGCTTGACGCTGTGATAATTTCTGCAGCGAGTCTGTGCTCTCCACAGCCACCTGCAGCTGTGTTGTCTTGACAACAGGTTTGTCTTCACTACAACAACGCATGTGCGCACATGCACATTGCAACCAGAGATGGCTGCTACAACGTGCTTAAATAGCTTAAGTAGTTGATGAATTGTTCTTGCCACTATCGTTTCTGTATGAAAACGTTGCTTTTCATCCCACACATGGACGAGTCATGTTCAACTTGTCGGACCTTTAGTTATTGATCCATTCAGATATCGTCAATGTTCGTGCAAGACATCGGACTTGGGAGGTTGGACGAAGTTGGACGACAATCAAATGGAATGCCAATGGTATGGAGACTTCGCAAATGATGAAGAACCGTCAAGACAGAAAGTAAAAAGGAATGTGGACGAAGCAGGCCGTAATTCAAAGCCGACAATGAACAAAACTCTGCTTTCTGCCTTTAGATCAGAGCCTTCTCCCTCTCCATGGGTGCAAATCTTCTCCGTAGCCCAGTCAAAATGACGGAGACCGCAAGGGCTGTGATTGGTCACTTTTCCAGTTTCACTCTTTCCTTTCCCATCATATTATAAAACTTTTTGCAGTGCACACGCCGTTTCCATTTCAATGGTTAGCACTGTTGCCTCACAGCAAAAAGGTCATGGGATCGATTCCCACCTGTGGCCTTTCTGTGTGGAGTTTGCATGTTCTCCCTGTTTTTGCGTGGGTTCTCTCCAAGTGCTCCAACTTTCTCCCACATCCAACAACATGCAGGTTCGGTGGATTGGAAACTTTAAATTGTCCGAAGGTGTGCGTATGGGTGTGAATGTGTTTGCTTGTCTATATGTGGCCCTGCGACAGACTGGCGTCCTGTCCAGGGTGTACCCTGCCTCACACCCTATGACTGCTGGGACAGGCTCCAGCCCCTGATCTTGGATAAGCGGTGAAGATGAGTGTGTGTGAGTGATTTCATGCCAGTCAGATGATAGAAATTTCAACAACACGTCCACTCACTCAGTGTGAATCCTCAGAACAATGACTGCTGTCATTTTTCCAATATCTTTTTCCAATTAATTTCTCATGTATGGCTCCTCTACGTAATGTCTCGAATAAGCTCACTGTAGTAGTGCAAGTTTGAAAGAGGCCTTTTTGATCGATTGACATCTGACAGACAGAAGCCGTAGAAACAATAGCACCTCGCAGTCAGCAAAGACAGGGAAGGGGTGGTAGCCAAATGGTAAGTAGACTGCATTTATGTAGTGCATTTTTATGGTGCATCAGACTCTCAAAGCACTTTACAAATAATGCATTACCTTCACTCCGATGTGAGGGTACTGCCATACAAGGTACTCACTATACACCAGGAGCTACTGGGGATTAAGGACCTTGCCCAAGGGGCCTTAGTGATTTTCCGGTCAGGCTGGGATTTGAACCGTTGATCCTCTGGTCTCAAGCCCAATGCTTTAACCACTAGACCATGACCTCCCCTAGCAAAGTGATTAGTGTATTTGTTTCCACTACAGAAGGTTTCTGGTTCAAACCTCACCCCTGCCACATTTCTCTATGTTGCAACAGGAAGGCCGTCTGGCGTAAAACAAATATATGCATAGAGAATGTGTTTAATTCCTTGAGAAGACACTGACCAATCACAGTCAGGACAGGACCTAACTGTGACAATGGTTGGATACATCCAGAAAATGACACCAGTGGGGTTTGTGCAGAATCTGTCATCCATGGGAAAGAAAACAGTACAGCTGAATTACTTTGGCACAAGCCCAAAAGATATTCTGGCAAAGGATGTGAAGAAATGTGTGGTTTGGACAGCAAGCACATAGAGAGAGGAGGTGGCAAGGGCATTGATGGACAACACTGTGCAGGGAGGATATGCCAGAATCTGAGTCCTGGTGCTGCTTGTAGCCACATCTGCCACGCTACGGAACCACTTTGGGACCTTCACCTAGTACGCATCCATCACCACCTTTTGAACCTTTTGAGGATTGACACTTGTCCCCTTGGCCTTTTCCAGTCACTGGGGTCCTTGACATTGAGGCACCTACATGGTGGCTTATGCCCAGAGAAATGTCCAAAATGTCATTCATGATGCTTCCTCACAATACAAGTTGCAAGCCTCAACTGAGTCTCCCTTAGTAACCACACACATGACATAAAGTCAATCCAGCAGAAAGCAACAATCCTCTCAGAAGATCTAGGACTTACCATAGGTCACTGGTTAGTGATCAAGCCCCACAACCAAACAGTAAGACAACAAAGAAAGAGGCTTTTTGTTAGAAGATCCTCAAGATTTGGACCTTTGTTCTCCTACATGGATGCAGAGATGCGCATGCTCTCAAACCGGACCTGTGTTTTTGCTCACATGCCGCTGGGGTAATTTATAATGATGCCTCTCATTCGCCTATTTACACACACTTCAGGAGGTGCTGTGTCATTTTTGAGGTGAACTTTGTTCAAGACCATTTCCACCTCAACCACCTAGATTTTATCTGTCTATTAGGGGTATAAAACCCACAGTCCTCCAGTCACAGGGCCTCTTCTTTAATCTCTGAGCTCCAATAGGTTATGTTTAATCAACTCCTGACTTTACAGCATTAAGGTCCATTCTAACTCTCATGGATAAGCATCCTGGAAATGAACTGGGATATCCTGTCATTTTGCTTGTTTTAATCATGTTGGGATATTCAAGATGTTTAAAATTTGCCTTTCCCCATCATGAACTTTGACAAATTTTGGTACTCCCTTGGACTTCTGTAGGTATTGTAATGTCACAGATGCCGTGACATCACCAAAAGCAGAAGCACCAAAGTTGTGATGTAGCTAAACTACGGACCATGACCGTCCAGAATCCATTATACTATAATCATAATTAATTTGTCTGTCTCCCTATTCCTCCCAGGTTATTGGTACGATTTCCACAAAACTTGGTATGTGGATGAAGGTCAAACCCAGGATTGCCTTGACATGACTTGTCCACCAGTTGTGGTACATATTTGCATGTGGGACTCGAAATTGGCCCGGGATGGCCAAATTTAACAAAGTCAATGGGATCAAAAGTCAAAATTAATTCTCCAATTTGCACCCAACTTGGTACACATATGTAGTGCCGGTGCTGGAATTGGTCAGCTGAGATAATGTACTAACAGATAAGCACTGGGGTCAATGTCATTGGGGTAAAAGGTCAAAATTTCAGTTTTCAGTTTGATTTTCACCAAAATTGCACATATATGAAGGGGAATCCTTGAATCGCCCAGCAAGGTCAAATTTGCCAAAGGGCAATCACTGGGGTAAAGGTCATGTGTGCTGGTCTACTTTTTGGTCTACTTCTCCCAAGTTCTTTATATCTACCAAACTTGGTATGTCATTTGGAGGTTGACCACAGGAATTAAAACTGCCCTTAAAGAATGTAGCTCTTACTGCTTTCATACCTACAGGTACTATTACCTAGTATCTTTGAAAGAGAAAATGTACATTAAGTCTCCGTCCATCCATCCATCCATCCATCCTCCAATATATTTTTTCTGCATTTCCTTTTTTCCCCCAATCAAAGCGATTTACAAAAGAGAATTTGCAGTGAAACTCCCATATCTAATGACTGTGACGGGATTTAATGACTCTGCATGCGCCGTGTATTTAACATGCTATTTAAAGGGGTGCACGCAGAGCCTGACTGAGATCTTTACTCAGTATGTGTGGCAGCTCAATCCTGTGTGACACACTGCAGCGGCGTTCTTTAAACACGTCTGCCTCCCCAGGCGCCCAACTGACACCTTCTCAACAACAACAGCATGGCGCGCCATTCTTGCTCTGTCACTCCACCATACAACAGCCACTCCTTCTTCTTTCCCTGACACCCAAAACACAAGAGGCAAATCGGGACGTGGCACACAGCTTTTGGAGGAAAGACAAATACTGACAACCTGCTAAGGAACTGGAAAAATATGTGACTTTCACTTTGAGTCACTGTTTGTTTGAAGAACGCCTTTTAGCTTCTTGTCGCATGCTAACTTAACTGTGTGTAGTGGATGTTGAGTGTTTTTGTAAGGCTCCAGTGGAACTCTTATTGTCAACACAAAGCTTGGTGATCAAAGTTTTTCTGATATGTGTATTCGCAATATTCAGATACTTCTTACCTGGGAGGGTTAGCAATGCATTTACACGCCGCTTGTACACAGGAAGCACATTAGCGCTCATCATCGTCATCATCATACAAATTTCACATTGAAAGTGAATACAAAATTAAAAATAAAATGCAATGCAATACCCTCAGATATATGAGCATTGTGTTCTTTATAATTTGCAGTTGTTTAAGTAATTATTAAGATCCTGTTGTCTTGCATACAATTTGTTCATGTTCAATAATGATGAACGTGAGCTTTTGAAAAGAGATGAATTTAGCAGATGTCTTTTAAATCACTTCAGAGTGACTAATAGGTTCCAAAAACAGCATTTTTAGATTTAAAAGTGTTTATTTCTCGCTAGCTTATACACAATATATAAATATGAGCTTTTGAAAAGACCAGAAGTTAGCTTTGAGTGCATGCTAACATCTGCCAAATGTCTTTTAAATCACTTCAGAGGTGTTATTAGGTTCCAAAAATAGCGTTTTCAGTTTTAGAAGTGTGTATTTTTGCTCAAGCAGAGGGTCACCTTTTTGAGTCTGGTCTGCTTGAGGTTTCTTCCTCAAATCACCAGAGGGTGTTTTTCCTTACTTGTGTGAAGCGCCTTGAGGCAACTTTGTTGTTATTTGGTGCTATATAAATGAAAATAAACTGAAATTGAATTGAAATTGTATTTCTCGCTAGCTTTTACCTAATCTCTGACAAAGAGTTTATATTTACACACAAACAAAACGGTGTTTGCAGCTAGCAGCCAGACTGTGACGTCACGGTATAGCTCTACTCTGACTGGCTGTGACCACCGCCACTCAAAAACTAAACTGAACATATTGAAACAGAATGTGACTTTTTAACCCCTTAAAATAGGTCAAGGTTAGCCATCTTTGAACTTGTCCAAGGTCTGTGTCCCAAGAATTTAAGAATTTTCCCTGTTAATTTGAACACTGTGGCAGACGTAGGACTGGACTTATGATGAGCACAGGCAGACGGACAAACAGGCGGATGGACAGATGGACGCAACTTGGGATCAAAACTGTGGACTCACTTGGAACTGAAGTATCTAAATGAAGGTGATTGTCAACTAAAATATATGCTGACTCTAGAATGAAAGGGGGCCTTTAATTGATTTGGATCAGTTATGCTGTTGATTAGCTGTAGGGTGACCTCCTGGTTGTTTCATGTATGACCAACTGGGACCTTACACTGATAAGTGCGCAGACTACGTTGGAACTTACGGATCAGGAGAACTTGATTTGCTGGATAATGGGATGACTTGGGAAGAGGATGAGGTGGACTATGGGTAATCTCCCGCCTTGACAATCGATCTGGCATCAGTACAATCACTGACTGTCTAATGCAATCGAATGTTTTGGACTCCGATCTGCACTTTGTCGTGTTTCTTTGTCAATGATCTCCCCCGACTGTGAATACTCAATATGTCACAGTTTAGTTGGAACGGTTCTGTCATTGCATGTCCTGTCAATCATCTGGAGGATGACAGACTGTCTAGCTTGTTCTGCCTTCAATTAACCATGTGCTGTTTAGTTTCATAAGAACTGAGCAATCAGGAGAATGGCTACAACCTAGATTTTAACTATTTTTTTCCTATTTTGAATGGGCATACAAGTGTATAGAGTTAAATATCAATTGTGCTGAATATTAGTGTCTATGACAATATTTCATAATTTCTGCAAGACCCAAGGCTAACTTTGTGCATTTTTGGGTTAAAAGCATGAAACTCGGCACAGTTATAGAGTGACCCCAGGTGAATATTTCCAGACGTGGAACCACATCACCACTTGCTGGCAAGAAGAGTGCATGGGACACATGGCAAGCATGTCCAGATGCAGAGGTTTTTCTGTTCCTGGCACATGCCCAGTTGACACTGGACATGCACTATGGTACAACCATACTAGTGAATTCTCCAGTGTCAGTGAAGCAATGCCACACATGCTCTCCAGAAAATCCCAATTTCTGGATGGTATTCATCCAACAGAGGCTGCAATGAAGCAGCACATCCTCAGAGCATCCTACCAAGGAGGAGATGTGTGGGGTCAATCCCTGGAGAAAGACCCCAAGCTGCCGAGTCCCTCACTTTTTGGCTGGGAATGGGATGAAGGCTCTTCCCAAGGGTGTACCAAACTGGACCACCTTTCAACAGGCACATGAAATGTGCTATGAGCTGATACTAGGGATGCACCAATCCACAATTTTTACTTCTGATCCGATACCAATTCCTGACTTTGGATATCTGCCGACACCAATACTCTGTTTGCTTTAATATTATTATTATCATTATTGTTGATTTTATATGAGGATTTTCTTAAAAAGGAGACCTGAAAGTTGAGCTACAATTTGGCAGAAGGTGTATCTAAGATGAAAGCCTAGATTTGATGTTTTTGTGAAAGTACTTTTATTTTTTATAGACTTTTAAAGTCTTATTTTTATAGACTTAAAGAGAAAAGACAGCACTCTCTCTCTCTGCCTGTCTCTCTCCCTCTCTCTCTGTCTGCCTGTCTCTTGCTCGCTTTCTCTCTCCCTCTGCCTCTCACTTTCTCTCTCCCTTTTTCTCACTCACTGTTTTTGTGCCGTGCAAACTTCAAACTTTTGGGAAACATGAAGCCTTTCAACTGTAAAATAAATGTGTCATCATAGATGCTCACAGAATCTCTGTTCGGCTCCTCCTCGGCTGCACACTGAGCTGGCTTTTCATAGCGTTTGACAGTCTCGGAACAGTGATGGGGCTAACTTTTTAGCACACATTTTCAGCAACAATTCAGTTCATTTTTTGGAAAATCCGTGCTCGACCAATAGACAATTTGAACCCGAGAGTTGGGCAGAAATTTGCTGCTAACCACAGCTAGAACACTGTGGAAGAAAGCTCTCTCAAACAGCCCGGCTTCAGAAAACCTCCCCTCTCTCCTCCTCCCACTCGGCAGCAAATAGCAGAGAGCAAAAAACAGCAGTTGAGAGGATTCACAGTGGTTCTTGTCCGGTATCAGAAAATGCCGCGGGTTGGATTGGTATTCACTGATACATGAATTACGTCAGTATTGGAACCCGATACCGATCCAGGATCAGATCGGTCCCATCCTGAGCTGATACACTGCAATTCCAAGAAATCTTGCAGAGGTCTGTGCAAATGTAACAAAGCACAACTCAGCTGCACTGTATTTTGCAACTGTGAAGGGAATTGCTTCCAAAAGTAGCTGGATTAGCAACATTAAGTGCCATGCAGTTCATGTCAGTTCCTCATTTCAGGGTTGTAGAAGGTACAGATATGACCACCAGAGGGCTCTGATGAATAATTCAAAGGTTTGCCAGATCTAATTTACTTAATGGTCAAAGTTTCATGATTTTAGTCTGAAAAACAAAAAATATATGCCCAGATTCAGTGACGTTAAGGTTGTTTCATTGCAGTACCAAACTTCAACCTCCTGCTGTGGCCACCGGGGGCTCCACATCTGGAAATATTCACCTGGAGTCACTCTATAACTGTGCTGAGTTTCATGCTTTTAACTACCGTATGTTACGGCATGTCGTGATTCAGCTTCACGAAAAAAAAAACAACAACAATCTGTTGGCTTGTGATATTGTTACGAAAAGTGCAAAATTTTCATAATGGGAGCACAAATTTATTCTAATACGTTCCGTGACGGGTGCCCAAAATTAACGTGATGCTTGGGGTCTGGGGGAGTTATGGTTAGGGTTAAGGGAAGGGGAAAGGGTCGGGTTAGTAATAGTAAGATAAAAAAAAAAACCCTGTCACGAAAATGTGACTGATTTCGTGATGGGAGCACGAAAAAGGACTGGGGTTGGCTTTTAACCAAAAAATGCACAATCTGGCCTTTTGGGCAGTCTTAGGTCCTGCACTAAATGCTGGGAGAAAAAGATATTGTACCTTAAAGCTGGCTTTCACCAGCACAAATCAGATTAAACCTGTTGTGTATCTTCATATCCAAAGAAGATACTAATGCCAGATGCTTTATATTATTTAACCTTTAAATGTGTGCTGAGCGTTTCTCAGTGGGCCATCGCTTGGACAAAACTGCTTGGATATAAACCAAAGATGTGTGAGTCAGATGTTGTGAACGAGATTTAAAGCCAGAAATAAAGTCACAGAGTGAGAATAGAGGCACGCTGACATTTGTGCAAGACAGTAATAAGGATGTGAATGATCCTTGGATCTACTGGCAGGCTGATGTCGTTCAGGTGGAGATTAGAGAGTTGGTCGCTACGTGCACTGCTCGAGGGGCATGGAAGTGGGTCAGAAAAAGTCAAGCAGGGAATCATGTATGTAAGGTGTGGTGACAAGAGTAAAGGGTAAATCTTCTTTCATGAGCTGACATGTTAAAGTCCAAATCCAAAGTGCTGAATCCAGATCACTGTTATGCTTGAGGCTTTCTTTCTTTCTTTCTTTCTTTCTTTCTTTCTTTCTTTCTTTCTTTCTTTCTTTCTTTCTTTCTTTCTTTCTTTCTTTAATATTTATTTAATTCATTTAAAAGAAAAAAAAACAGAAAAGCAGAAATAAAGCATCACAAATCACCTGAATGAAAAGGAGCAGAGAGAAGAACAAGTCTTATGTTTTCTGCCCCTTTTTACAATACAATCTTTCAATATCCAGCGTCATTATTTGACATTATTTAACAGACTGCATTTCTTTGACTTGTCACATACCACTGACTTATTTCATAATTATGACCATTATTTAATAGATTACATCTCTGACAGGTTACATTTTAAACTTAAAACATTTTAAACATTATTAACAGATTACATTTTTTTTGGCTTTCTCACAGCCCACTGACTTATTTCATAGTTTCATACTTACTTAATACATCTAGTTTAATATGTTTTTTAAATAACTTAAGCGACCTTAATTCTTTGATTTCTTTGTTGAGATTGTTCCATAATTTTACACCATTTACTGCAATACTCCGTTCCTTTATTTTGGTTCTGTTGTGTGGGCCGCTGAAGAGGAGGTACTGCTGGCCCACCACCACCAGAGGGCGCCCTGCCTGGAGTGCGGGCTCCAGGCACCAGAGGGCGCTGCCTGCCTCACAGGAGCAGCCGGGGTAAACAGCTGTCACTTATCACCTACGACAGCTGTCACCAATCATCTGATCTTCAGTGGTATATCAGCAAGACGACATCTCCACCTCTTTGCCGAGATATCGCTCTACCAAGGAGGTAAAGTACTCAGCCGACTGTGTTGTCTTCCTGACATTAATACTTTGTTACTTTGTGCGTTGGATAGCAGACATTTCTTCCGACGAGAGGTGGAGGTGGTTTTCCCACCATACGTGTTGCTGGGTGCAAACGCACCCACATTTAACTGTTTTTGTTCCTCGCCAGCAGTACCAGATCCGACAAGCGGAGGCAGTGGCCACCTGGGAGTTCGGGACTTGGCGGCTCCAGTATTCCCGGGGCTCGGTGGCAGAGGAAATCGTGTGGTTCCGGTTCTGCTTTGGACAGACGTCTCTTATCTTCGAGCCTGCCCACGTGACACATTTTGTGAATTGACTTCTTTGTCTACTATTGTAATCTGCTGTGTTTGTTGTGCTTATTCACAACAGTAAAGTGTTGTTATTTGACTTCCTCCATTGTCCGTTCATTTGCGCCCCCCTGTTGTGGGTCCGTGTTCCTACACTTTCACAACAGGATATCTCGGCCATCGTCATGGACCCCGAGGGGCGTCAACCGGCTGTTGAACGGCCAATGGAAGAGCAGGGCGCACACGCGTCTGCAGGAGGAGTGATCGGTGAGTTGCAGCGAATCCTCACCGCTTTTACGGCTCTGTTGGATCTAATGACCGAGCAGAACGTCCTCCTTAACCGCAGGGTGGAGGCTCTCGCCGCGCAGGTGGAAGCGCGCCCTCAGGGCGCTGCTGCGGCTCCCCCTCCTGTCGATCCTGTGCGCAACAGTGACGTTCCACAGGTCGTTCAACGACCCCTCCCACCTTCCCCTGAAGCATACATAAGCCCTCCAGAGCCGTACGGGGGTTGTGTGGAGACGTGCACGGACTTTCTTATGCAGTGTTCGCTCGTCTTCGCACAACGTCCCGTCATGTACGCGACTGATGCTAGTAAGATAGCTTATGTGATTAATCTGCTTCGCGGTGAGGCACGCGCTTGGGCTACAGCGCTCTGGGAGCAAAATTCACGGCTCCTTCTGACATATGATGGGTTTGTGAGGGAGTTCAGAACAGTGTTCGATCACCCAAATAGAGGAGAGACCGCTTCAGCCGTGCTGCTGTCAATGAGACAGGGGCGCCGGAGCGCAGCTGCTTATGCAGTCGACTTCCGCATCGCGGCTGCGAGGTCCGGCTGGAATAGCACTGCCCTCCGTGCCGCCTTCGTAAACGGACTGTCGTTGGTCCTGAAGGAGCACCTGGTGGCCAAGGACGAACCGCGGGATTTAGACGGGCTTATTGATCTCGTTATACGATTAGACAATCGGTTAGAAGAACGCCGTCGGGAACGAGACGAAGGGCGTGGCCGGGCACGCGCCGTCCCTCTCCCTTCCGGTTCCGACCGAGTTCCGCCCTCCCCACGCTCCACGGCCTCTACGCTCCGTGTGGTTACAGCTCCCCCTGCTGATGAAGCTATGGACACGAGCAGGGCCACATTTAGGCCACCAGATAGACAGAAGAGGCTGGTCCGCGGAGCGTGCTTTGTTTGTGGCTCAATAGAGCATCAAGTGAGGGACTGCCCCGAGCGGTTAAACACCAACGCCCGCCCCTAGAAACTGGGCTAGGGGTGGGCCAAGACATTCACGTGGGACATACCCATATTGCCACACGACTCCCAGTTACAATCCTTTATGAGGATTTAACCCTGCAGGCCCCAGCACTGGTGGACACGGGCTCTGAAGGGAATCTGCTAGACAGCAGATGGGCCAGGGAGGCAGGGCTCCCTCTGGTGGCACTTACTTCACCTGTGCAGGTGTGGGCACTAGATGGCTCCCTACTCCCTCTAATCACACATAAGACACCACCAGTAACTCTGGTGGTGTCAGGGAACCACCGGGAGGAGATCGAGTTTTTTGTGACTCCTGCCACCTCCCGTGTGATTCTCGGGTTCCCCTGGATGTTAAAACACAATCCCCGGATCGATTGGCCGTCCGGGGTAGTGGTTCAGTGGAGCGAGACCTGCCATCGGGTATGTTTAGGTTCCTCGGTTCCTCCCGGTTCCCAGGCTAGGGAGGAGGTCAGAGTCCCGCCCAATCTTGGGACGGTGCCGGTGGAGTACCATGACCTTGTGGATGTGTTCAGTAAGGATCTGGCGCTCACCCTTCCCCCGCACCGTCCGTACGATTGTGCCATTGATTTGGTTCCAGGCGTTGAGTTCCCGTCCAGCAGGCTGTACAACCTCTCACGACCTGAGCGCGAATCAATGGAGACCTACATCCGGGACTCTTTAGCTGCCGGGTTGATCCGGAATTCCACCTCCCCGATGGGTGCAGGTTTCTTTTTTGTGGGCAAAAAAGACGGCGGACTTCGTCCATGCATTGATTATAGGGGGCTGAATGAAATCACGGTTCGTAACCGATACCCGTTGCCCTTGTTGGATTCAGTGTTCACGCCCCTGCATGGAGCCCAGATATTCACTAAGCTAGATCTTAGAAATGCATATCACCTGGTTCGGATCCGGAAGGGAGACGAGTGGAAGACGGCATTTAACACCCCCTTAGGTCACTTTGAGTACCTGGTCATGCCGTTCGGCCTTACAAACGCCCCCGCGACGTTCCAAGCATTAGTTAATGATGTCTTGCGGGATTTCCTGCACCGATTCGTCTTCGTATATCTAGACGATATACTCATCTTTTCTCCGGATCCTGAGACTCATGTCCGGCATGTACGTCAGGTCCTGCAGCGGTTGTTGGAGAACCGGCTGTTTGTGAAGGGCGAGAAGTGTGAGTTTCACCGCACTTCTTTGTCCTTCCTGGGGTTTATCATCTCCCCCAACTCCGTCGCTCCTGATCCGGCCAAGGTTGCGGCGGTGAGAGACTGGCCCCAACCCACCAGCCGTAGGAAGCTGCAACAGTTCCTCGGCTTTGCAAATTTCTACAGGAGGTTCATTAAGGGCTACAGTCAGGTAGTTAGCCCCCTGACAGCCCTGACCTCTCCAAAAGTCCCCTTCACCTGGTCGGATCGGTGCGATGCCGCGTTCAAAGAGTTGAAACGGCGCTTCTCGTCTGCACCCGTTCTGGTGCAGCCCGATCCTAGTCGCCAGTTTGTGGTTGAAGTGGACGCCTCGGACTCAGGGATAGGAGCTGTGCTTTCCCAGAGCGGAGAGGCCGATAAGGTCCTTCACCCGTGTGCCTATTTTTCCCGCAGGTTGACCCCGGCCGAACGGAACTATGACGTCGGCAATCGAGAACTCCTTGCGGTGAAAGAGGCTCTTGAAGAGTGGAGACATTTGTTGGAGGGAACGTCTGTGCCATTCACGGTTTTCACTGACCACCGGAACCTGGAGTATATCAGGATCGCCAAGCGGCTGAACCCCAGGCAAGCCCGCTGGTCACTGTTCTTCGGCCGTTTTGACGTCCGGATCACCTACCGCCCCGGGACCAAAAACCAGAGATCGGATGCCTTGTCCCGGGTGCATGAAGACGAAGTCAAACCATCTGCGCCAGGGGCAAGGCTGACCACCGCAGGGCATCGGGACTGCTCCAGCCGCTGCCTGTGCCTCATCGCCCCTGGTCCCACATCGGCCTGGATTTTGTCACGGGCCTCCCGCCGTCCCAGGGCAACACCACCATCCTCACGATAGTGGACCGATTCTCCAAGGCGGCCCACTTCGTGGCCCTCCCGAAGCTCCCGACTGCCCAGGAGACAGCGGACCTCCTGGTCCACCACGTCGTCCGGCTGCATGGGATTCCAACAGACATCGTCTCTGGTCGCGGTCCCCAGTTCTCCTCGCAAGTCTGGAGGAGCTTCTGCTGGGAACTGGGGGCCACGATGAGTCTCTCGTCCGGGTATCATCCTCAGACCAACGGGCAAGCAGAACGGGTCAATCAGGAGGTGGAACAGGCCCTGCGCTGCGTGACGGCCGCGCACCCGGCGGCCTGGAGTACCCATTTGGCCTGGATCGAGTATGCCCATAACAGCCAGGTGTCTTCAGCCACCGGCCTCTCCCCTTTTGAGGTGTGTCTGGGGTACCAGCCCCCGTTGTTTCCGGTGATTGAGGGAGAGGTCGGTGTGCCCTCGGTCCAGGCCCACCTGCGGAAGTGCCGTCGGGTGTGGCGCGCCACCCGTTCTGCTTTGCTAAAGGCCCGGACGAGGGCAAAAGCCCATGCAGACCGTCGGCGGACCCCGGCCCCTGCGTATTGGCTGGGGCAGGAGGTGTGGTTGTCGACAAAGGACATTCCCCTCAAAGTGGACTCCCCTAAACTGCAGGATCGTTACATCGGTCCCTTCAAGATCCTCAAGGTCATCAGTCCAGCCACAGTGAGGCTTCAGCTTCCGGATCCATCCTGTTTTCCATGTGTCCCGGATAAAGCCGCATCACACCTCACCCCTCTGTGCTCCGGGTCCGGCACCGCCTCCTGCCCGGATCATCGATGGCGAGCCGGCTTGGACTGTGCGCCGGCTCTTGGATGTCCGTAGGATGGGCTGGGGCTTCCAGTATTTGGTGGACTGGGAGGGGTATGGACCTGAAGAACGCTCCTGGGTGAAGAGGAGCTTCATCCTGGACCCGGCCCTCCTGGCCGATTTCTACCGCCGCCACCCGGACAAGCCAGGAGGCGCCCGTTGAGGGGGGGGTCCTGTTGTGTGGGCCGCTGAAGAGGAGGTACTGCTGGCCCACCACCACCAGAGGGCGCCCTGCCTGGAGTGCGGGCTCCAGGCACCAGAGGGCGCTGCCGCCTCACAGGAGCAGCCGGGGTGACAGCTGTCACTTATCACCTACGACAGCTGTCACCAATCATCTGATCTTCAGTGGTATATCAGCAAGACGACATCTCCACCTCTTTGCCGAGATATCGCTCTACCAAGGAGGTAAAGTACTCAGCCGACTGTGTTGTCTTCCTGACATTAATACTTTGTTACTTTGTGCGTTGGATAGCAGACATTTCTTCTGACGAGAGGTGGAGGTGGTTTTCCCACCATACGTGTTGCTGGGTGCAAACGCACCCACATTTAACTGTTTTTGTTCCTCGCCAGCAATACCAGATCTGACAAGCGGAGGCAGTGGCCACCTGGGAGTTCGGGACTTGGCGGCTCCAGTATTCCCGGGGCTTGGTGGCAGAGGAAATCGTGTGGTTCCGGTTCTGCTTTGGACAGACGTCTCTTATCTTCGAGCCTGCCCACGTGACACATTTTGTGAATTGACTTCTTTGTCTACTATTGTAATCTGCTGTGTTTGTTGTGCTTATTCACAACAGTAAAGTGTTGTTATTTGACTTCCTCCATTGTCCGTTCATTTGCGCCCCCCTGTTGTGGGTCCGTGTTCCTACACTTTCACAACAGGTTCTGTATCTTGGTTTTTTAAAGACCTCTATTCCTTTCAATTTATAACTACTTACTCTTTTTTCAAACATATTTTGAATGTTTGTTGGTAAGGTATTTTTATTAGCTTGGTGCATTGTTTGTAATATTTTCAAATCGACTAAATCATGAAATTTAAGTACCCTGTACTTAATGAACAATGGATTAGATGGATCTCTAAAACCACTGTTGCTAATCACTTTTAAAGCTCTTTTCTGCAGAATAAATAAAGGTTGTGTATAAGTTGTATATGTTGATCCCCAGATTTCTGCACAATAAGTTAAATATGGAACAATCAATGAAGTGTACAATGTTAATAAACCATAACTATTTAATGAATATTTTACTTTATGCAAAACAGCAATGGCTTTTGCTATTTTCCCTTTTATGTAATTTATGTGACTTCCATGTAAGATCTTCATCAATCATGACTCCTAAAAATTTTGTTTCTTTTACCCTTTGTATATCCATTCCATCTATTTGTAATGACACATTATTTTTTTTCACTCTGTCATTAAACAATATGAAATTTGTCTTATTAATATTTAGTGACAATCTGTTTATATCAAACCAATATTTAACTTTTTTTAACTCTGTATTTATCACTTGTGCTACTTCCTGTATATCTGATCCAGAGTAAAACAGCATTGTATCATCAGCAAATAAAATGCTGCCAAGCACATTAGATATAGATATAGATGGTATGAAACATGAAAAAATCAAGAGACCAGAAACAAACACAAAAACAGGCAACCTGAGAAAGTAAACGTCATTATGTGGCCATGCCACGTGCAGATAAAATATGTCTTACGTATATTATATCAGCAAGGAGCTTATTGGGGTTAAGCAATGTCAACTTCATTGGACACTCATGATGTTTGCAAAAAACATTGCAATGGATGATGGGATGGGCAGGGAGTGCATTTTTTGTAAATTAAATAATAATAATAATAATATTCCTGATTACATTATTGCAATTAATTATTCTATACAATTATAGACTTTTGATTTCGGTGTACCCGTGATTATGCGGACCTGGTGAACCCTATCCTGACCAGGTCCGCATAATCACGGGTACACCAAAATCAAAAGTCTATAACTGCTTTATTATATGGTAAACAAGAAAATTGGGAGTTTGTCAAACATACAAAACTGAAAAATCAATCTCAAGTTTCATCTTATTATTACTGTCATACTGCACCAACTGACATCCCATCGATCGACTGGAGATGCCTATTAAGTCCGTGACGAAGATTCATCAGGCTTGTTTTCTTATAAAGTTCGCCATCTGCCTGTCTAGCTTCCGTGTAAAATCGACCGACTACTCTGTCAAGTATCCGTCTGTCATAAGTTTCAAAGTTGGGCACATGTCCCTTTTCAGTGACGTACTTGCGAAACAGGTTCACAACTTTTTTGTGTAAAATTCGTTTTAAGTCAGCATCTCTAACAGATGCAAACCTGTCTTCTGCCATCTTGTCAACAAACTGACAGCCAAAGTAAGTGTTGTATTGCATTATCTGATTGGTCGTTATCGATAGAAGGCGTGGCTCAATTAGCTAGCGCTACACTGCATGCGAGGTGTACTCGTTTTGCACGCGCGGTCTACTCGGATCCACCAGCGGTCAACACGGCATGTGGTACAGCTCAGAAAGTGGCGAATGGGCCAATCAGAAGTTGGCAAAATCCCATACCGTATAATCGTTTATAATATTAGTTTATAATTATTGTAATTATTAATTTAAATTAAAAGTTTAAGTAATTATTATCTATTATCCTAAAGGCCCAAGTGACAGTGACCTCAGCTGATTTTCCCAAGATGCATTTGCCTGGATGTGTTTGGAGGGCACGAGTCCTCCTCATCATTCAACAAAATTCAGAAAGTCTTTTTTTTTTTTTTTTTAACCAAAGTCCCGCTCATGATAGTACAACTCCAGACAGGCAAACTCTTCTTGATACCTTGGTTTAATGTTTTTTCTGTGGAAAAGTTAATGCTGGCTGCTCTGTTGTATGTTGTGTATCTCCAGGCAAAAGCACTCTTCTTGATATCTCAGATTCATTTTTTTCTGTGCACAACATTAAAACTGGTCCTGGTGTTGCAAGTCATTGCAGTCATGAGGCCTTTTTGAGCCAATAAGCTAAAGACACTGCAAGAATGCGCTCATTGTTGTGTGGGCCGCCAGAAGAGGAGGTACTGCTGGCCCACCACCAGAGGGCGCCCTGCCTGAAGTGCGGGCTTCAGGCACGAGAGGGCGCTGCCGCCACGGACACAACCGGGAGTGACAGCTGTCACACATCAACTCATGACAGCTGTCACCCATCATTTCATCACTCCATAAAAGCCGGATATCATCTCCACCTCGCTGCCGAGATATCATCTACCTGTGAAGGTAATTCTCTGCTAAACTGAAAACATTGACTAACAGTCTGAACTTCTTTGCAGCCGTTTTCCTGTAAGTGTTTCCTTATCTGTGGGATTGGCGTTTGGTGTGATCAGCGACGGCTTCGCTTCACCCCCCCAACCAGATAAGTGGTTGACAGGAGCTGCACGTGTGTGTGATTAGAGGTGGAGGTGACTTTCCACCTTCTGACTGTTTTTGTTACTGGGTGTGTGCACACACCCACATCTCACTGTTTGTGCTCCTCGCCAGCAGTACCAGATCCGACAGTCGGGGACGGTGATCACCTGGGAATTCGGGACTTGGCGGCTCCAGTATTCTCCGGGTTCTGTGGCGGTGGAAATCGTGTGGTTCCGGCTCTTATCAGGACAGACGTCTTCTATCCTCGAGCCTGCCCACACGTCACCTTGGTGTATTGACTGCTGTCAGATTCTGTGATTGTCTGTATCATCATTGTGCACATTCACAACATTAAATTGTTACCTTTTGGCTCATCTATTGACCGTTCATTTATGCCCCCTGTTGTGGGTCCGTGTCACTACACTTTCCCCAACACTCATCTGGTCATGATCAGGGTTATATCTCATTGCTAAAGAAATCCCCGATGTGAACAAATAAATATATATTTACCTTACAGCAAGAACAATTTGTGTTTGTGTCAGGTATGGGCCAGGGTGTGGTTCAAACAGTGTAGGACACAAATGCATACTTACAATGCGGGCTTCGGAGTTAGAAAAAGCAGACATAAGACGCAGGAGTAGGCGGAGACGTGGTCCAAAAACCTAGCAGAGTTCACAATCACGATGAGGCAGGGTTCAGAGGCTGAGACAAAACAAGGTCAAAAACAAGGCAAGGTCAAAACACGGGCAGACTAAAGATCAAGACTGTGGATAGGCTGGGATGCGAATGAAAATTCAACAAACTGGCAGGGCTTAAATAGAAGAGGTGGTAATCAGGAAACAAGACACACGTGTGGGAGAACAATCTGGAAGGAGGGGGTGTGGCAAACAAAAGGGACAAGACATACCCCCACCAAACCCTGAACACCAGACAAGAGCGTGCAGTAAGACAAAAACAAAAGTGAACAGGACTCAACTCCAAAATGAACCTCAAACCACGGTGATCTAAACAAAATGCCAAAACCAGAGAAGAACAAAACCCAAGTTCTAATAGAAAATAAATAAAATAAAGAAGACCCAACATAAAACAACAAAGAATTAACCAGAAAATAAATGTAAGTACCAAAAAGAGAGCAAGAACAAAGATAAAGGCTAAGACTAAACTAGAAAGGAACTCACAAGTGGCAACAGTAAAATAAACAGATGATTCAACATATGACAAAAGAAAAACAAACAGATGATACAACTAATGATAATACAATGGAGAAAAACTGTTGTGTGGGCCGCCAGAAGAGGAGGTACTGCTTCATCCTGGATCCGGCCCTCCTGGCCGATTTCTACCGCCGCCACCCGGACAAGCCTGGTCGGGCGCCAGGAGGCGCCCGTTGAGGGGGGGGGGTCCTGTTGTGTGGGCCGCCAGAAGAGGAGGTACTGCTGGCCCACCACCAGAGGGCGCCCTGCCTGAAGTGCGGGCTTCAGGCACGAGAGGGCGCTGCCGCCACGAACACAGCCGGGGGTGACAGCTGTCACTCATTATCTCTTGACAGCTGTCACCCATCTACTCTACATCATCTCACTCCATAAAGACCGGACGTCATCTCCACCTCATTGCCGAGATATCTTCTACCTACGGAGGTAACATTCTCAGCCTTAATCTGTGCCGTACTGCACTGTGTGTTTCTGATCTTTGTACAGGAGGTTTCAGTCGTTTGTGTCAGCGGGAGGCTGAGCTGGTCGGTAACGGCAGGGTGACGGATCGCACCCTTCACGATCAGTGAGACAAGTGACTGTTCAGGTTCTGTAAAAGACTGTGTTCATATTTGCGGAGGTGGAGGTGGACTATCCACCATAAGTGTTACTGGGTGTTCGCACACCCACATCTGATTGTTTCTGTTCCTCGCCAGCAGTACCAGATCCGACACGCCGAAAAGGTGGCCACCTGGGGACTCGGAACTTGGCGGCTCCAGTATTTTCCAGGTTCGGTGGCGGAGGAAATCGTGTGGTTCCGGTTCTTCTCAGGACAGACGTCTTCTATCCTCGAGCCTGCCCACACAACACCTTTGTTAATTGATTGTTGCACCTATTCTGTAATCTGCTGTGTGGAGTTGTGCTATTCACAACAGTAAAGTGTTCATTTGACTTCCTCCATTGTCCGTTCATTTACGCCCCCTGTTGTGGGTCCGTGTCCCTACACTTTCCCAACAAAAACAAAGGCTGGACAAAAACTGGAACGTAACTAGACACATGGCTCAAGTATGATGAACAGAAAATAATCAATCAATCAATCAATTTATTTTTATATAGCGCCAAATCACAACAAACAGTTGCCTCAAGGCGCTTTATATTGTAAGGCAAGGCCATACAATAATTATGTAAAACCCCAACAGTCAAAACGACCCCCTGTGAGCAAGCACTTGGCTACAGTGGGAAGGAAAACAAAACCAGTGACTACAGTAAAACACACAGAAAAACAAAGACCGAGGATGAAAGAGGGAGGACATAGATACAGACATGAAACCAAACCATAACAAGAGCCAGAACAGGCAGAATCATGACAGTTTGTGTGTGTCTGTGGCAGGCAGCGTTGCCACAGTTACTTTGAAAAAGTAATCCAATTACTGATTGTGCCTTGAAAAAGCAACATTGTTACTTTACTGATTACTCAATTTAAAAGTAACAAAGTTAGATTACTAGTTACTTTTTTAGTTACTTTCAGCAGCTGCCAATACTCACTATTCAATAGTCACCCTTTCTTGACTTCAATGAACATAAATACTTGTTTAGACCCAACATAAAAGAACAAAGAATTAACCAGAAAACAGACCTTAAACTTTGGACATAATAAACTCTACATGGTGGATCCTTGATCTCTGGACATAAATAGAAATTAACAAAATCTATAGTTATTGTCAAAAGCATTTCCTTTCAGACGTTATTGGCATGAATGTCTTTCCATACATCTGAGCTGAGCTCTTGCAACTGTGCTGTGCTGCACGTCTGGATGTAATTTATAAAGAATGCAGGACGTCTCATTTTGGGATGAAAAAACGTTTTAGTCGATTGTACTTTCTTGTCTGTATTACAATGTTTGTAAAGAGGTGTCATTTTATTTACAGCGGCAATTCATTTAGAAGTTATTAATTCTGAGTGGACTCTGTCTTGGCAGAGAGCGGCGCAGCGTTTGGAGCTGTGCCAACGGAACAGCAGACGATTCTCGTTTCTTGACTGCAAGAAGACAAGAGTCCCAGTTAGTGACTTTAATCCACACAAAAGTGATTCACGATATTTTAATGCCTTTGAGAGGGGTTAAGAAGCGGACATGCCGTTTCTGAAGAGCAGCAAATCAAAGAACCAGTGAGCTAGTGGATTGAAGCATTGCTTCATTTGTTCATGCTTCAAAGTGGTGTCGCGCTGCAGAAACGGTTAATTACAGAGCCACTGCAGGGTCTGTAATCAACATAGAAAAATGATCATTTTCCTGACAAACACCCTCAAAAACAACAGCTACTCTGAAGAACCGATAAGGGAATCATTAAGCAAAAAGGCTATTGATATCAGTGGATTGAATCATTTCTTAACAATACTCGAAAAGAACCGGTTCTCGATACCCAACCCTAATTATTAAGCAGTATTAGTAGTAGTAATAGCATGAAAAATGTCTTCAAAAGTGGACCTTTAATCTGTTGTGGGGAGCTGGGTATTACCCCCACGGCCCCTTCCCATATGGATTCACCCCTGGCTTGTTGTTTGTGCATACCCCGCCTACATCGTCGGGAGTTGGGACACCTGTTTTAAAGTGTGATCGACCCACAATACAAAAATAATCGTAAAGCAGTTACTCGGAGAAGTAATTTTAATGTGATTTTGAAAGATTGACGCTTTAGATTACTCGTTACTGGAAAAAAACATCAGATTTGAGTAAGTAACATGTTAGCGGCATCACTGGTGGCAGGCTTGGGGTTGGGGGGGGTGAGTGGGCTTTTCTGTCACAATATCAATGAGCAACTGGTGATGGACATTAGAACCCCACCGCCTAATCAGCATATCAACATATCCCCAGATACCCTGATGTAAACTGTTTGAGAATCTAAGACTGTCCCTGTACAGGATGCTAGTCCATCACAGGTTACATCCCGAGGAAGGGCAGTACCCATTTATAGCTGGGTGGACTTTGAGATTGTAGATAACGTGTCTTGTCCAAGGACAGAAACAAGTAGCCCGAAGCACACATCTGGAGTTAAACCCCGGTCTATATCTTGGTCATACGTACCTCCTACCCCACAGAGCCACCTGCTCTTGTCAGACATTTCAAAGAGGCTGAGGTCTGCAAGTTTGCAATAGTGAGCTTGCAAACCTAAGATTGCAATAGTGATATTTCATCAAATTCACAATCCAGATCCTGTAAACAATAATATTAATAACAATAATACTTCAGAGTTGCACTCCTCAGATGAGTATCTATGCTCTGCTTTGCTTCAAATATACCAAGTCTATTTTTGACGGATGTTGGATCTCGTACATTTTTGACAAGGTAGTGCTTTCGACATGAATCGTCACTGCGGTTTTCCCGACATACTGTTTCATCACTGAGCTTGCAGCTTTGTATGTGGACTATATGTTGTGTGGGCCGCTGAAGAGGAGGTACTGCTGGCCCACCACCAGAGGGCGCCCTGCCTGAAGTGCAGGCTTCAGGCACGAGAGGGTGCTGCCACCTCACAGGAACAGCCGGGAGTGACAGCTGTCATTCATCAACTCCTGACAGCTGTCACCTATCATCATCTCATCAACCACTCCATAAAGGCTGGACGACATCTCCACCCCGCTGCCGAGATATCACCTACCATTGGAGGTAATAATCCTCAGCCGTATCTGTGCCGTATCGCACTCCGTTTGTCTGTCTGTTACAGGAGTACCTGGTTACTTGCGTCAGCTGGAGGCTGAGCTGGTCGGTGACAGCAGGGTGACGGAGCGCACCCTTCACAATCAGTGAGACAAGTGACTGTTCAGGTTCTGTAAAAGACTGTGAAGGTGTAATTCCCACCTGTATTGCTGACTGTTACTGGGTGTGGACACACCCACACCTAACTGTTTCTGCTTCCTGCCAGCAGTACCAGATCTGACAGCCAGAGACGGTGGCCACCTGGGGACTCGGGACTTGGCGGCTCCAGTATCTTCCGGGTTCGGTGGCAGTGGAAATCGTGTGGGATCCGGTTCTTGTCTGGACAGACGTCTTCTATCCTCGAGCCTGCCCACACGTCACCTCTGTGGATTGACTACATATAAATTCCGTAATCGTCTGTATTTCGTTGTGCACATTCACAACAGTAAAGTGTTGTATTTTGGCTCATTCATTGTCCATTCATTTACGCCCCTTGTTGTGGGTCCGTGTCACTACACTTTCACAACACTATATCAGGCAGGATGAACTTCAACAGGACCTCACAATGTATCATGTGGACAGAACTCCATTTGAAGCAAGTTTCACATCATATTCTGTAGTATGTAAACACTCAAAAAAGTCAACATGGGTGTTGGTTTTTATGTTATATGAACGTACGTAAGTCTAACGTAGCTTCTACGATACAGAATCAAGTGTTATGGGTGAATACATTCAAATCATGTAGTTTCAACATAACATGTAACAACTTAAAATTTAACTTGCTCAGTGAACATAATAAAATTATGGAAAGTATTTCCACCCAAGTAAAATGCCTTAATGTAGCCAGAAACAATTTTGCTGAGTGACCTAAATGTAAATTTGTTGGGTCAACATGATGAATTTGTGCTGCTGTTACATTACTACCATGGGTCAGGCCAACTAGATTTGTAAGGGTAGATTAAAAAACAAAACAAAACTAAGTCCATTTCGCTGCTCACTTTTTTGCGCTCGGTGTCGCCACAGCAAATCCAAGGTGGATCTGCATAAATTGTGCTTATCCACTTGGTTAGTGCACTTGGTTTCAGTACGAAAGGTCCCCGGTTCAAACCCCACCCGTCATATTTCTCCGTGTAATGTGGAGTTGCGTCAGGAAGGGCATCTGGTATAAAACCTGTGCCATTTCAACATGCAGATCCATTAATTATTTTTGTTACTTTTACCCTTACAAATCTAATTCATCATGTTGACACAACAAATTTACACTGAGGTCTACATTTACCTTTTCAAATCTAGTTGCCCTGAACCATGATAATTAGGTAACAGTAACGCAAATTCATCATGTTGACCCAACAAATTTACACTTAGGTCACTCAGTAAAATTGTTTCTGGCCAAGTTAACGCATTTTACTTGGGTGGAAATACTTTCTAGATTTTTTTTTATGTTCCCTGAGCAAGTTACTTCTTGAGTGAAGTAGGTTTGTTTAGCTGCTCCCTTTGTTTTTCCACTTGGGGTCGCCACAGCAAATCCGCTGTGGATCTGATTGTTGAATTGGCATAAGTTTTATGCCGGATGCCCTTCCTGACACAACTCTGCATTACATGGAGAAATGTGGCAGGGGTGGGGTTTGAACTGAGAACCTTCCACACAAATTTTACAGTATGTAATATATATCCTGAAGGCAGTGGCACTGACTAGCATTTTGATGTATTTATTAGTAGTAAATATGCATAGGGGTCGTGGCCAAGTGGTCCCCATCATCCTATCTCATGCCCAGACTTGATATCAGGTAGGATGAACTTGAACAGGATGTCACAATGTATCATCCTATTTAAAGCGAGTCTCGCATTAATATGGTGCCCAAGTTAGTGCACTTGGTTTCAGTGTGGAAGATCCTCTGTCTGCCTCTGTCTGTCTCTCTTTCTGCCTGTGTCTTTCTCTGTGCCTCCCTCTCTTTCTCTGTCTGTCTCTTGCTCGCTTAATCTCTCTCTTTCTCTCTCCCTGTCTCTCTCCCTCTGTCTCCCTCTCTCTGTCTCTCTCCCTCTGTCTCTCCCCCTCTCTGTCTCCCTCTCTTTCTGTCTCTCTCCCTCTGTCTCTCTCTCTGTCTGCCTCTCTCCCTCTGTCTGCCTGTCTCTCTCCCTCTCTCTCTCCCTCTGTCTCCCTCTCTCTGTCTGCCTCTCTCCCTCTGTCTGCCTGTCTCTCTCCCTCTCTCTCTCCCTCTGTCTCCCTCTCTCTGTCTGCCTCTCTCTCTCTCTGTCCGCCTGTCTCTCTCCCTCTCTCTCTGTCTCTCTCCCTCTGTCTCCTCTCTCTTTGTCTCTCTCCCTCTCTCTCTGTCCCCCTGTCTCTCTCCCTGTCTCTCTCTCTCTCTGTCCGCCTGTCTCTCTCCCTCTCTCTCTTGTCTCTCTCCCTCTGAATGCCTGTCTCTCTCCCTCTGTCTGTCTCTCTCCCTCTCGCTCTCTGTCCGCCTGTCTCTCTCCCTCTCTCTCTCCAACTGAACGCCTGTCTCTCTCCCTCTGTCTCTGTCTCTCTCCCTCTCTCTCTCTGTCTGCCTGTCTCTCTCCCTCTCTCTCTATCTCTCTCCAACTGAATGCCTGTCTCTCTCCCTCTCGCTCTCTCTGTCCGCCTGTCTCTCTCCCTCTCTCTCTCCAACTGAATGCCTGTCTCTCTCTCTCTGTCTCTCTCCCTCTCTCTCTCTGTCTGCCTGTCTCTCTCCCTCTCTCTCTGTCTCTCTCCAACTGAATGCCTGTCTCTCTCCCTCTGTCTCCCTCTCTCTGTCTCTCTCCCTCTCTCTCTGTCTGCCTGTCTCTCTCCCTCTGTCTCCCTCTCTCTGTCTCTCTCCCCTCTCTCTCTGTCTGCCTGTCTCTCTTCCTGTCTCCCTCTCTCTCTGTCCACCTGTCTCTCTCCCTCTCTCTGTCTCTCTCCCTCTCTCTCTCTCTGTCCGCCTGTCTCTCTCCCTCTCTCTGTCTCTCTCCCTCTCTCTCTCTCTGTCCACCTGTCTCTCTCCCTCTCTCTCTCTTTGTCTGCCTCTCTCCCTCTCTCTCTGTCTCTCTCCCTCTCTCTCTCTCTCTCTCTGTCCGCCTGTCTCTCTCCCTCTCTCTCTGTCTCTCTCCCTCTGTCTCCTCTCTCTTTGTCTCTCTCCCTCTCTCTGTCCGCCTGTCTCTCTCCCTCTCTCTCTGTCTCTCTCCCTCTGTCTGTCTCTCTCCCTGTCTCTGTCTCTCTCCCTCTCTCTCTCTCTGTCCGCCTGTCTCTCTCCCTCTCTCTCTCCAACTGAATGCCTGTCTCTCTCCCTCTGTCTCCCTCTCTCTCTCTCCCTCTCTCTCTGTCTGCCTGTCTCTCTTCCTGTCTCCCTCTCTCTCTGTCCGCCTGTCTCTCTCCCTCTCTCTCTGTCTCTCTCCCTCTGTCTCCTCTCTCTTTGTCTCTCTCCCTCTCTCTCTGTCCCCCTGTCTCTCTCCCTGTCTCTCTCTCTCTCTGTCCGCCTGTCTCTCTCCCTCTCTCTCTTGTCTCTCTCCCTCTGAATGCCTGTCTCTCTCCCTCTGTCTGTCTCTCTCCCTCTCGCTCTCTCTGTCCGCCTGTCTCTCTCCCTCTCTCTCTCCAACTGAATGCCTGTCTCTCTCCCTCTGTCTCTGTCTCTCTCCCTCTCGCTCTCTCTGTCCGCCTGTCTCTCTCCCTCTCTCTCTCCAACTGAATGCCTGTCTCTCTCTCTCTGTCTCTCTCCCTCTCTCTCTCTGTCTGCCTGTCTCTCTCCCTCTCTCTCTGTCTCTCTCCAACTGAATGCCTGTCTCTCTCCCTCTGTCTCCCTCTCTCTGTCTCTCTCCCTCTCTCTCTGTCTGCCTGTCTCTCTTCCTGTCTCCCTCTCTCTCTGTCCACCTGTCTCTCTCCCTCTCTCTGTCTCTCTCCCTCTCTCTCTCTCTCTGTCCGCCTGTCTCTCTCTCCCTCTCTCTGTCTCTCTCCCTCTCTGTCCACCTGTCTCTCTCCCTCTCTCTCTCTTTGTCTGCCTCTCTCCCTCTCTCTCTGTCTCTCTCCCTCTCTCTCTCTCTCTCTCTCTCTCTCTCTGTCCGCCTGTCTCTCTCCCTCTCTCTCTGTCTCTCTCCCTCTGTCTCCTCTCTCTTTGTCTCTCTCCCTCTCTCTCTGTCCCCCTGTCTCTCTCCCTGTCTCCCTCTCTCTGTCCGCCTGTATCTCTCCCTCTCTCTCTGTCGCTCTCCCTCTGTCTGTCTCTCTCCCTGTCTCTGTCTCTCTCCCTCTCTCTCTCTCTGTCCGCCTGTCTCTCTCCCTCTCTCTCTCCAACTGAATGCCTGTCTCTCTCCCTCTGTCTCTCTCCCTCTCTCTCTCTCTGTCTGCCTGTCTCTCTCCCTCTCTCTCTGTCTCTCTCCAACTGAATGCCTGTCTCTCTCCCTCTGTCTCCCTCTCTCTCTCTCCCTCTCTCTCTGTCTGCCTGTCTCTCTTCCTGTCTCCCTCTCTCTCTGTCCACCTGTCTCTCTCCCTCTCTCTGTCTCTCTCCCTCTCTCTCTCTCTGTCCGCCTCCCTCTCTCTGTCCACCTGTCTCTCTCCCTCTCTCTGTCTCTCTCCCTCTCTCTCTCTCTGTCCGCCTGTCTCTCTCCCTCTCTCTCTCTCTCTCCCTCTCTCTCTCTCTGTCCACCTGTCTCTCTCCCCTCTCTCTGTCTCTCTCCCTCTCTCTCTCTGTCCGCCTGTCTCTCTCCCTCTCTCTCTCCAACTGAATGCCTGTCTCTCTCCCTCTGTCTCTCTCCCTCTCTCTCTGTCTGCCTGTCTCTCTTCCTGTCTCCCTCTCTCTCTGTCCACCTATCTCTCTCCCTCTCTCTGTCTCTCTCTCTGTCCGCCTGTCTCCCTCCCTGTCTTCCTCTCTCTCTGTCCGCCTGTCTGTCTCCCTCTCTCCCTGTCTCTCTCCCTCTGTCTCCCTCTCTCTCTGTCCACCTGTCCCTCTCTCTCCCTCAGTCTCTCTCTTTCTTCCTCTCTTGCTGTTTTCGTGCAGCGCAAACATCAAACTTTTGGGAAACACGAAGCCTTTCAACTGTCAAATAAATGTATCATCATCAGCGCTCACGCACAGGATTTTAATGGAGACTTTCTTCCCTTTTAGCAGACAGACTCTGTGTTTGGCTCCTCCTCGGCTGCACGCTGAGCTGGCATTTCATAGCATATTACAGCCTCAGGACAGTGAAATGGCTAACGTTTTAGCACACATTTTCAGAACACTGCGGAAGAGAGCTCTCTCAAAACATCCCGGCTTCAGAAAAACTCGCAGACCTCCCTCCTCCCACTCGGCAGCAAACAAGCAGAGAGCAAACAACAGCAGTTGAGAGGATTCACAGTGGCTCTTCTCCAGTATCTATTTTAGGAATTTTAAGAGGTTAAAAAGTCATGTCAGTGGCTGGTCGAGCTAGCTGCAAACTGTTTCGTTTGTGGGCAAATATAACCTCTTTGTCATATATTATGTTAAAGCTAGTGAGAATGTTGTGTGGGCCGCTGAAGAGGAGGTACTGCTGGCCCACCACCACCAGAGGGCGCCCTGTCTGGAGTGCGGGCTCCAGGCACCAGAGGGCGCTGCCGCCTCACAGGAGCAGCCAGGGTGACAGCTGTCACCCATCACCTAAGACGAGACAGCTGATAGCAATCAACAGGGAGGTATATCAGCAGGACGGCATCTCTACCTCATTGCCGAGATATCGCTCTACCAAGGAGGTAACAAACTCAGCCAGTTGCTCTATTCTAAGAGTTAATACTTTTTGCTTGTGCTTAAGGTCAGCTGAAGACAGTGTTGGACGTGACTAGATAAGTACTCACCTTCCAATCCTTCAGTGTTGTTTTTGAGAAGAGGTGGAGGTGGTGTTTCCACCCTGTGTGTTGCTGGGTGCAGCCGCACCCACACCTGACTGTTTCTGTTCCTTGCCAGCAGTACCGGATCCGACGAGCGGAGGCAGTGGCCACCTGGGGTTCGGGACTTGGCGGCTCCTGTATCCCCGGGGTTCGGTGGCAGAGGAAATCGGGTGGTTCCGGTTCGACTCGGACAGACGTCTCCTATCGTCGAGCCTGCCCACACGACACCTTTGGAATTCGGTTACTGCTGTATTTGTAATCTGTTGTGTTTGTTGTGAGTTCACAACAGTAAAACTTTGTGATTTGACTTTCTCCATTGTCCGTTCATTTGCGCCCCCTGTTGTGGGTCCGTGTTCCTACACTTTCCCAACAGAGAATAAACATTTCTAAAACTGAAAACACTGATTTTGTAACCTGATAACACGTCTGGAGTGATTTACAAGACATTTTGTGGATGTCAGCATGCATGCTGACTTCAGCTAACTCAAAGCTAACTTCCTGCTCTTGTCAAAAGCTCATTATGTGCACACGCACACCCGCCTGCAGATGCTGTTATCATGTAAATATTGTTTATGATTGATTGATTGATTGATAGACAGAGGGGCTTTACCGACCATGCACAAATTGTACATAAGACAATAGGATCTTAATAATTAATGTAAATAACATATATATATATATATATATGCTATAAAGGCGCCATCATATGATGAACAGCCAGGATATGAAAGGAGTGGCTTCAGGACAACTCTATGATTGTCCTTGAGTGGCCCAGACCTGAATCTGATCGAACATCTCTGGAAAGATCTGAAAATGTCTGTGCACCGACGCTCTCCACCA
The DNA here is from genome assembly GCF_902500255.1 of Thalassophryne amazonica. Taxonomy (NCBI): domain Eukaryota; kingdom Metazoa; phylum Chordata; class Actinopteri; order Batrachoidiformes; family Batrachoididae; genus Thalassophryne; species Thalassophryne amazonica. Next base: position 17,480,249 of record NC_047123.1, on the reverse strand, counting down.
ACCTGTTGGAGCTTGAGAGGTGCTGCAAAGAGGAATGGGCAAAACTGTCCAAAGATAGGTGCACCAAGGCTGTGGCATCATATTCCAGAAGACTTGACGCTGTAATTGCTGCCAAAGGTGCATCAACAAAGTATTGAGCAAAGGGTGTGAATACTTACAGTATGTACATGTGCTTTCTTGGTTTTTTACTTTTAATAAGTTTTCAAAAATTTCAAAAGAACTTTTCATGTTGTCATTATGGGGTGTTGTAAGTAGAATTTTGAGGGAAAAACTGAATTTACTACATTTTGGAATAAGGCTGTAGGAAAATGTGAAGCATTGTGAATACTTTCCGGATGCATTGTATCACCACAACGCAGTACACAAAATAAATATTAATCAAACACATTTCTGTGTTATCGTTTTCAGGGTGAAAGCCCACTGTGTAGTAGATGAAGTGCTGAATGAGTTAGTGGGGGTCCACATCATTGGGTCATTCTCTCCATATGAACTGACCACGTTCAAAGCTGTTGGATGTCACTAAGCAACACATTTGACGTATGTGTTTGAGGTGTGATGAGGTTGCAAAGTGAAGCGATGTGGTTCTGTGCTGAATCCCTCCATCATTCACCTATGATTTTCTAGGATTTTTTTCTCTCTCCATAACACCAGTGATTATTGCGCAGTGAAGAAACGTCATTCCCAGACACCTAAAAGTGTTCTTGCGATTGACACTAGAAGAAGCCTTGTGTTTTAATGTCCTTGTTAAGGCTCATTTTACATCTCACATTTTTCGATCGCAGCTGTCAAAAAAGCACCAAAATCTCGATAACCCAGTCTCACACACTATAGAACCGCCTTGGGGGTTGGATGGCAACCATCCAGGGAGACAACTGATCTTTTCCCACCGCTCCAAAATAATCCGTCTCCTTCAGCCAAGTGAAACGTTAGTGTCTTCTCCACCTGCTGGGATCCTAAACAACATGACAAAACCCATATGATTGTCAGGATGGAGCAACGCGCTGGTGTCCCTGACTGAGACGAAGGACATAGAAAAATCTGATGGATGGGCAACATCGAGCGAGGGAGAGGGAGGGAGTGGGGAGGTAAAACAAATGCAGGAGATGTGACTGGACTGTTGATTAGGGAGCACCAGAACGTATTTGGATGGATGGAGTCATTTGAAAAGGTGAGCAAGGGGCTGTTCACAGGGATGGAGGAGTGTTGCATCACAACTGGAAGTCCACCAGAGTGAAAAGATAAGGCAGGTTCTAAACGCACCCGTGGGAGGAAAAATGGAATGCGAGTGAAAGGAGCAAGAAGTGTTGGGGAAAGTGTAGTGACAGGGACCCACAACAGGGGGCGCAAATGAACGGTCAATAGATGAGCCAAAAGGTAACAATTTAATGTGAATGTGCACAACGATGATACAGACAATCACAGAATCTGACAGCAGTCAATACACCAAGGTGACGTGTGGGCAGGCTCGAGGATAGAAGACGTCTGTCCTGATAAGAGCTGGAACCACACGATTTCCACCGCCACAGAACCCGGAGAATACTGGAGCCGCCAAGTCCCGAATTCCCAGGTGATCACCGTCCCCGACTGTTGGATCTGGTACTGCTGGCGAGGAGCACAAACAGTGAGATGTGGGTGTGTGCACACACCCAGTAACAAAAACAGTCAGAAGGTGGAAAGTCACCTCCACCTCTAATCACATACACGTGCAGCTCCTGTCAACCACTTCTCTGGTTGGGGTGTGAAGCGAAGCCGTCGCTGATCACACCAAACGCCAATCCCACAGATAAGGAAACACTTACAGGAAAACGGCTGCAAAGAAGTTCAGATTGTTAGTCAATGTTTTCAGTTTAGCAGAGAATTACCTTCACAGGTAGATGATATCTCGGCAGCGAGGTGGAGATGACATCCGGCTTTTATGGAGTGATGAAATGATTGGTGACAGCTGTCATGAGTTGATGTGTGACAGCTGTCACTCCCGGTTGTGTCCGTGGCGGCAGCGCCCTCTCGTGCCTGAAGCCCGCACTTCAGGCAGGGCGCCCTCTGGTGGTGGGCCAGCAGTACCTCCTCTTCTGGCGGCCCACACAACAAGAAGAGCTGTAAGATGAGGTGAGGGCAAGAGGCGGCGTGTGACGGGAATCCGGATCCTGAAAAGAGATGCATTAGATCTCCTAAAAAACTGTTTTGTCAGCCTTTGCAAACTCGAGAGAAGAGTCTACAGGTGTCGTTTTCTAAGGTCAAGTATAAAACCGACAGATTTGCTCTGCTTACATGGCAACTTTGTTGTAATCTGAGACTCAGGCTGCAGAGAAATAGCATCAACCTTCATGATTCAACACCTCTTAGCTTCACTTAATGCCTTGTTGAACCTCGTCAAGCACCTCGAGTTCTCGTCTTCATGTGTGTGTGCGCCTGTGATTAGAGTGTCAGGCCGAATCCTTGCACAGTATTCCGTAAGTGGCTCTCTGGCACTTCAGTTGGAAAACACTTTAGACTTTCCCTTTGCTAATTATGTTGCACTAATTAGCTTGTAGCTAGAATCCAGTAAATGCCTAATTGCCTATTGACATTATGCAACGAGCTACAAGAAAACTCTCCATTTTAGTTACTGTATTGCTGTAAGAGTAAGACTAAGATCCAGGCTTTCAATGACTTCCTGAACTCAATAATCAGAAGTGTATCCGTATGCGGGGAAAGTGTTGAGATATTCACTTATCACAGTGGTAACATTCATGCCTCTGGGTCCTTGGCCTTTGAGATCAAGATTTTGGCTAGACCTTATGGAGGTGTTTGGTGGAGAACAAATGTGTACATCTTTAGGGTCCTTTTGCTTCCTGTCTTTCTGTATGGTTGTGATACTTGGTTAGCAAGTATCTATACTTGCTAACCAAGTATCTATAACTATCCCTACGTGTCTCCACTTAATTTCCATCATCAGCAGCTCACTCTCTGTATTCTTTTCTGTGTTCATGTTGACTGATCGAATGTAGTGGGGAATTCATGCACCAACTGAGCTATCTGCACTTTTGTTTGATTGACAAGTAATCATGAACTTGGCAAGAGAGGACCTTGAGGTATCCATTGTCACATTGTCTGATCATTCTCATGTTCTGAAGGAACAGGACAGTTAGTACAATGGCACAAAGTTAATTTCTACATAGTCACACAGGATATAAGTCAACGACCTTTGTGTCCAATTTAAGTGGCAGAATATATTGAAGTGTGATGCTTGGCAGTCATTTTGGAGAGAACTCAAAATAAGCCAAATGATCTGGAATCTAGCCAAATATTGTTGTATTAAGCAAAATCTGCCAATGGGGTAAGAAAAAAATGACTTGGTTAGAATTCTCAAACTTGCACAATGTCTAGGCACTGAATAATCAAAATGTGCCTTAAAACTAGACAGAATTCTTATTTTATGATTAGCCTCGATCTTAAAATAAGGAAAATAATCTTGTTCCTTTGCTTGGATGATTTGAAATCCATTGCTTTTCCTTGTTACTGGTTAAATACAGCTTGAATTTAGTTGGGAAAACTTAAGAAAAAAGTGAGATACATTTTCCCAAAATAAGATATTTTTTCTTATGTACAAAATGCTTGACAAGATTATTTTTTCTATTTAGACAAAAATTAAGTAAATTTTTTGAACACATCTTTTTTTTTTAAACTTTCTTAGATATGACATTTTGCAGTGCAATAAAGAGACTTAATGGCTTCTGTGCAACTGGAACATTTGCTAAAGTGATTCTCTGCACAGCCTGTGAGTATGATTGTTAATCTTAAATGTTTATAAGGAAATAAAGTGTATTAAACCCAAGTCAAGTCCAATGTTATCAATACTGTTTGAAGAGAAAAAAATTATCAATGTACAAGTATGCCTACTAAAACAACAACAAAAAAAAAACAATCATTTTCAGTTTTATTTTATTACAGTACATACAAACCTCATTCTAAAAACAAAACAAACAAACAAAAAAAACTATCAAAAAAACAAAACAAAACAAACAAAAACAAGTGCACACATAAAAAGTTGCAGGAAAATTATAGTGTTAGCAAGACACCTCATTGTTTGTGTATGTAAAAATTGCAAAAATTATTTAAAAAAAATTGTGGGAATATATTACCAATGTTATCCATCTGTAGGCATCCTTTACATGGTCCCAGGCACGTCTAATGTCAGATGAAATTTTCACCTATTCAGTGGTGTTGAAAGGAATTTTACTGAGTGCTATTAGCATGCCCAGTATCATTGTATTGTGTAGCTGTTTAGCCTGTGATGGTGTTATCATTCTAAATAAATACAAGAACAATTAAAGCCATTTTTGTCCTGAGTGAAAAGAGGAACTGAAATACATCTTAAAAACTAAGCTCATGTTTTGGAAAAAGTTACACTTTTGCAGGATAATTTCCAAGTCAGATACATGCTAAGCTACCTGGTGTGGCAGCTAGCAAGAAAATTAATTAATAGTTACACGACAAGAATGACTTACTGTCCAGTATCATATTGTGACGGACTGAAAATATACCATTAATATGTCTGTTTTTAACAGAATTTACAGGACAGAAAGTTATACAATGACAATTATATCTGTCATCATTTCCCAGCTAGCTTTGTCAGTGTGCAGTACCTACTGTATAAAAACAGAAAAGATGGGTAATAACTCAGAACAGAGGATGTAACATCAGAATCACAGACGGACATTTAGACCCACATTGGTATGTTGGTTGGACGAGGGGATTTGGACACAATAAGGTACTCCTGTGGTCGGACTGTCCTCACTTTGGTGAGAAAGCTAATAAACGTAAAAGGTGACCTTAGCCTTACCCCCACTTGTTATATATTTTATAAAAATGCTTCAAGAAAAGTTGTCCTAAATCTTACATATGAGTACTGGATGAAGACAGCTGGAACAAATGAATACTTCAGCATTGCTGATTTTAGACTGCAGTGACTCAGCTCCAGTTCTTGGGGCGACTGCAGTTGTGTAGGGTAACAGTACGAGGTCTATTAGAAAAGTATCCAACCTTATTATTTTTTTCAAAAACCATATGGATTTGAATCACGTGTGATTACATCAGACATGCTTGAACCCTCGTGGGCATGCGAGAGTTTTTTCACGCCTGTCGGTTACGTCATTCGCCTGTGGGCAGTCTTTGAGTGAGGAGTCGTCCACCCGCTCGTCGATTTTTTTCATTGTTTAGGAATGGCTCAGAGACTGTTGCTTTGTTTGATAAAAAATTTTTCAAAACTGTAAGGCACAACTGAGTGGACACCATTCAATAAATTCAGCTGGTTTTCGGTAAAAATTTTAACGGCTGATGAGAGATTTTGGTCTGGTAGTGTCGCTTTAAGGACGGTCCACGGCGCCTGACGGCGATCTGCGCTTCGAGGCGGCAGCGTCTCGCCGTTTCAAGTTGAAAACTTCCACATTTCAGGCTCTGTTGACGCAGTAAGTCGTCAGAGAACAGAGAACTTTCAGAAGAAGTCGGCATGAGGAGTTTATTCGGACATTCCATTGTTAACGGTCATTTTGTAATGAAAGAACGTGCGGGCAGAGTCGCATGTCGGGCTGGACCCGGCAGGAAAAACACCTCCGTTGGAAATCTTAACGGGCAAGTTGGAACATGCCCAAGCTGTTAAACAATTTCTCAGTTACTCACTTGTTGAAAGCCATTAAAAGCCGCCTGAATTCTACAAATGGTTTTCAACACAGAGGTGTTTTTCCTGTCGCGGCGCACACAGATTTGCTGAGTCGTCACGGAAACAACTCGGCGAATTTGCGCGTACGTCTTCATTAAAAAAATGTCCTTAAACAGTGGAATGTCCGCATAAATTCCTCATGCCGGCCTCTTCTGAATCTTCTCTGTTCTCTCACGATGTCCTGGGTGAATTAAGCCTTAAATTAGGATGTTTTCAGCTCGAAACAGGCCGACGACAGCGCCTGGAAGCGCTGCAGGACGTCCCGCTCCATGGGAAGTCCTTACACCGACAGAAACACCCCATAATCTCTCATCAGCCGTTAAACTTTTCACAGAAAACCAGCTTAATTTCTCGAATAGTGTCCACTCGGATATTCCTCACAGGTCCAGAAAAAATTTTGATAAAGCAACGCGCGCCGTCTCGAGCAGCGTGTGAAACAAAGGAATTCAGCCGAGAGGGCGGGACCACATCTCACTCAAGGCCTGCCCACAGGGAAATGACGTCACCGACACGCGTGAAAAAACTCACGCATGCGCACGAGGGTTCAAGCATGATTGGTGTAATCGCATGTCATTCAAATCCATATAGTTAAAAAAAAATATAAAAGGGTCGGTTTATTATCTAAGAGACCTCATATATTTGTTGTATATTTTCTCCACTGCTGCCTGTTGTATGTATTTCAATCTGTGATTTGAATGTAAGTGTCAGCAGATAAAATACTTGTTTGTGTGTGTGTGTGTGTGTGTGTGTGTGTGTGTGTGTGTGTGTGTGTGTGTGTGTGTGTGTGTGTGTGTGTGTGTGTGTGTGTGTGTGTGTGTGTGTGTGCGCGCAGCAGAATCATGATCAAAGCTTAAGACACTGAGGGTTCTGTTTTTATGGTGGTTGTAGAGCACTTGGATAACAACATACTTGCAGTTTGCCACCTTTATACTGTTACTGATCAAGTAAGAACATGCTGTGACAGTCTGTTTTTATACATCTGACTGAAATCCTTTGTTCTGATTGGCTGATTTGCGTGTAATAATTGCAATACGTTTCACAATAAATCATCCAAAGTTAACAATAGCCACATTATTGACTGATTCTGCACCATTTTGGACAACATTATGAATGATTGCAGACTGAATTTGTCATAACGGGGCAACAATGTTTCGCGCATGCGCAGGGGTGATGCGTCACAGACGACATCATGGCGGAGAGCAGAAGATTTGCGTCCGTGGATACTAATGGGATAAACACTTTTCCATTCAAGAAAGACAGTGAGAGTACTGCGAAACGTATCAAGAAAAGTTCTGCACTGTTCACGCAGTTTTTAGTGAGGGATGACGGGAAAGATTTGGATGAAAATTCAGTATGGTATATCTTATATATTAAGATAAGACTTTATTGATCTCACAGTGGAGAAATTCACATGTTATGTCAGCTCTTAAAAAAAACACACAAGATGGGTGCGAGTAGAGGAAAATGTGCATCAGACAGCGTGTGCAAGGATAAACAATAATAATAATACTTGTATAACAATACCATCAGCCAGGGTGTAACATGATCCCGGACGAGCCCCCAGTATGTTACACCCTGGCTCTTAGAGTACAACACAAGGGAAGACAAAACTAACCAAAAGGTTAAACATATTTATTGTCACAAAACTCTAGGGGAATTAACAACAATCATAATGAGGGTAAAAAGAAGAAAAAGATTGGAGCTGCTGCTGTCTTGCTGCCAGGTGGAGTGTGAGCAACCAAGGGCGGGTTCAAGGTGGGCTTTTATATGCTCCAGGACTCTGCAGGCTGGAAAACCTGGAAACTGGAGCAAACAATTACTCTCCCACATAACAACAATAAAATAAGAAAATGAGGTAGAAATAGAATATATATATATATATATATATATATATATATATATATATATATATATTTTTTTTTTTTTTTTCCAATTCTAAGGTGGGACTGTGCTAGTATACTAAGGTATATCTAAATATCTAAAAAGGAAGAGTAAAAGAGAAGAGTAGAAAAGAGTAGAGTAGAGCCACTTAGGTGCCTGGTCTTGAGAACCAGGGATGGTAGGTGGTATTTCACCGACAAGTTCGAGAAGCTTCCCACCGCCACACTCGACCATGAACTGGGACAGTTCTACGAATCAGTGTGCTCCAAGTCTGGCTAGAGGTTGAAACACAGTACCATGAACTCACGACGGTACGGGATATCCAGGTACTAGATTACTAGTACATGTAGTAATAAATGATAAATATTACACATCTGTTAACTGTCCAGTTAACTAGGTTATTGCCTAGTTTTTGTTATGCATTATCCATTATGGTTGGGTTCACACACTATAAAATCAATCTGCCTCGCGAATGACAACTGTCCGGGCAGACCAACAGTCAATCAGAACCCCTCGAAAATAACATTTGTACATAACAGCCAGGTGATACGTGGGCATGTACGTTTCCATTTCTGGTTGCTACGGTACTCACCATTGAGGCAAATGTATGCTGGATCATGTGCACCACAAGGCCAAAATGTTGCAGCTGACATTCCTTCGCATTGTGAGTGGTACCTTTACATCTCATCAGTGCCTCCCTAAGAGTAAATTTCACACAGAGTCATTCCAGTGGTACCAAGGATCATCCGAAGAGACGTAGTACCGACGGCGTCCTGTCATTACCATACGTTCTTAGCTGGATTCCAAAGCTTACAGCTGTAGATTAAGGCAAGACATGCCAGGACCCTAACCAGCTAGACATCTATTCTCATGCACAGATATTGCCATCACCAAAGGGGAGGTGATGGTCTAGTGCAGGGGTAGGCAACCTGTTCCAGAAAGAGCCATGAGGGTGCAGGTTTTCTTTGCAGCCACTGACTCCACCAGGTGATTTTACTGATTAATATCACTTTGAGCAGATGGAATCAGTTAATCAGTGAAATCACCTGGTGGAGTCAGTGGCTGCAAAGAAAACCTGCACCCTCATGGCTCTTTCTGGAACAGGTTGCCTACCCCTGGTCTAGTGGTTAAGTGCTGGGCTTGAGACCAGAGGATCCTTGGTTCAAACCCCAGCCTGACTGGAGTATCTCCAAGGACCCTTGGGCGAGGTCCTTAATCCCCAAGTTGCTCCCGGTGTGTAGTGCGCTCCTTGGATGGCAGCACCCTGACATAGGCTACGTTTACATGCCGTTAATATTCAGGATAAGGTCAATATTCCAGTTTCTGAATCATTAGGAATAACCCGTTTACATGCTAAAGCAGACTGACTTACTCCTGTATACATGGTCATTGGTATCATTTGGAATATCCCCATCTAAACAGCGATGCACGTCTTCCACTGGTGCTTGATTTGGTCTGGCGTTTGTGCAAATCCTGCTTCGTGTAATTTTTCGGCCACCTTCTTGTAAATGTCGCTATCTCTATACTTTCTATTTATTTATTTATTTATTAGTTTATTTGACAGGGACAATACAATCAGACATAGCTACAAATCAAAGCTTATAGCTGATGTGATGCATACAGAGTATAGCAACAAGTGCTAATTTACAACTCCCGTCCCTGGTTAGGCTTTTCTACTCTAACATGACCTAAAAATATCTTAATTTACATTTGAACATCTATAATAAATACAACAGTGCAATTCAAACTCTCATCTCACTCATTTCATTCATTCACTCTCATGTTTACTGGTGGGTACAGTTTTGGTTTGATTTAAGCCAAGATTTAAGTTTAAAGGTGAACATTTTCAACTCACTGATGGCCTTAATATCTGTGGGCAGTAAGTTCCAGAGTTTACAGCTTTTGTAAGAAAAGGCTGACTGTCCAAACGAGGTTCTGCACTTGGGGATGGTACAGTTATGATTTAAGCTACGTCTTGTTGTCCTGCTGCTGTTTTGTCTCCCCATAAATTCCCTAAGTGGTTCTGGAGCCAAATTGTGGTAGCATTTAAAAAATAATTTTAGAAAACAGAAATTGCTAAAACTGTCAAAACTCAGTTATGTTTGTGGAGGATTTGACAGTGGTGATGACGGATTGGTTTTCTGTCCATAATTTTGATTGCTTGATTGTAAAGTGAACCAATGCGCTTTGTGGCTGAAGGAGCTGCCTGGGCCCATGCTGTCATGCAATAGGAAATATGAGAGAATATCTTCCCATGCATGTACAGCAGGGCCGCCTGGTTTGGAATGAAGTGCCTGATAAGTCTAAAACAATTTATATTTCTTTGTATTGTTTTGGATATTTTCTTTATGTGTTCATCAAATTTTAGTTGCGGGTCAAGGACCAATCCTAGATATTTCATTTCATTTACTTGTTGTATTTCACTGTTTTGGAAAACTATTTTAAAATTGTGTACTAATTTTTGTTTTTTGATTGAAAAGCACATAGACACTGTTTTAGTGAGGTTAGGGACTAATTGATTTTTGAAAAGCCACTGACTAACTTCAGCCATACATGCAGATAAAACATCTTCGGCTTGCTCTGGTGTCTTTGCGGGTGCATAAAAAAACTGCATCATCCGCGTAAAGTTGGCAGCGAACACCTGGGCAAGATAGTGGAAGGTCATTTATAAAGAGACCAAAAAGCAGTGGTCCCAGTATGGAGCCCTGAGGTATTCCCATCGAGATGTTTATGAGGGAGGATTTGTCCTGAGCCACTCTCACACACTGCTCCCTATCCTGCAGGAAAGAGGTGAACCACTGCATCGCCTCCGAGGAGATGTTAAATGTGGACATTTTGGCTAAAAGGAGGCTATGATTGACTGTTTCAAACGCCTTTTTAAGATCCAAAAACACAGCTCCTACCACTTCACCCTTGTCTAGTGAATTTTTAATGTTTTCTATGAAGCAGCAGTTGGTGATCTCAGTTGAATACCCTGCTCTAAAGCCAAACTGCTGTGGGTGGAGGAGCTGGTTGGCCTCCAAGTGGTCAGTCAGTTGAGCTGCCACAACTTTTTCAATACGTTTTGACAATACAGGTAAAATTGCTATCGGCCTGTAGTTGTGCATAGAGTCCTGGACTCCTGATTTAAAAATTGGGACAATCACAACTTTTTTCCAGCCTGAAGGAAATTTACATTTTCTAATGGACAAATTAATAAGGTATGTCAAAGGTTTAACTAACAAGTTACTATAACGTTTGAGAAGGCAGGAATTTATATTATAGATATCATTTGCTTTGGAGTTAGACAGTTTTTGGATAATCTTTGATACTTCAGTGTCATTCACTTGTAACCCTAACCCTAACCCTAAGTATTCAGAAGAGGACTGTAGCGATTCACTTTCAAATGTGGCTCTCTCAAAATCTTTTGTTAGTTCTTCTATTGATAGTCGGATGGAGCATGAGATCGATAGATGGATTGGTGCAGCGTCTGCAGTCTGAGATTTGGCTCATGACCGAAAGAATGAGATCGCGGGTACAAGCGGCCGAGATGAGTTTCCTCCGCAGGGTGGCTGGGCGCTCCCTTAGAGATAGGGTGAGGAGCTTGGTCACTCGGGAGTAGCTCGGAGTCGAGCCGCTGCTCCTCCATGTCGAAAGGAGTCAATTGAGGTGGCTCGGGCATCTTTTATGGATGCCCCCTGGACGCCGTGCTGGAGAGGTGTTCCGGGCACATCCCATTGGGAGGAGGCCCCGGGGAAGACCCAGGACACGCTGGAAGGATTACATCTCTCGGCTGGCTTGGGAACGCCTTGGGGTTCCCCCCGGAGGAGCTGGGGGAGGCGTGTGTGGATCGGGAGGTCTGGGCGGCTTTGCTTGAGCTGCTGCCTCCGCGACCCGACTCCGGATAAAGCGGAAGAAAATGGATGGATGGATGGATATGAGAAGGTGGGTTATAGAGAACAACAACATTAAAGTTCATTGATGGTGACAAAATTATATTTAAGGCTAAACATTCAAGAGGAGTATTAAGTTCAGTTACTTTACAATTAAATTTACCTTTAATGTAAATTAGAACTCCTCCTCCCTTTCCAGAGTCTCTGTCCTTTCTGAAGCCGTCAATAAAAGACATTATATTCATGTCTTTCACGATACTAATGAAGTACTCGGTTTCCTCTTCACTCCAAAAGTGTGGCGCTGTGCTGTCATGTCTGGATTTTCCCATGCTTGTTTACCACTGCTTGTGGTGTCCGGTGGGTTGCGCGCGCCGCATACAAGTAGTTGCCATACTCAAAAGACCAAGATTACTTGCAGATAGGACATGCGCAGAACACAAAATAATGTTCCTTTCTATGGGGATATCCCGATGCGCGTTTATATGATGTTTATATGCGCGTTTAAAGCTTATAGTTAGGGCTGGATCAGGTGACCCTGAACCGTCCCTTAGTTATGCTGCTATAGACTTAGACTGCTGGGGGGTTCCCATGACGCACTGAGTGTTTCTTTCTCTTTTTGCTCTGTATGCACCACCCTGCATTTAATCATTAGTGATTGATCTCTGCTCCCCTCCACAGCATGTCTTTTTCCTGGTTCTCTCTCTCAGCCCCAACCAGTCCCAGCAGAAGACTGCCCCTCCCTGAGCCTGGTTCTGCTGGAGGTTTCTTCCTGTTAAAAGGGAGTTTTTCCTTCCCACTGTCGCCAAGTGCTTGCTCACAGGGGGTCGTTTTGACTGTTGGGGTTTTTACGTAATTATTGTATGGCCTTGCCTTACAATATAAAGTGCCTTGGGTCAACTGTTTGTTGTGATTTGGCGCGATATAAATAAAATTGATTGATTGATTGATATGACCTGATATTCGGGTTAGAAAAGGAGTAACCCTGGGGTCATATTCGGGTTTTTAAAAACCGGAATATGAGCATATTTGGGTTTTTGCGGGTGTTTACTTGGCCTTGTGCAACCGGGTTATTGCTAATATTCCGGTTATGAAAGGGTTATTGGCTGCATGTAAACGTAGTCACTGGTGTGTCGTGTGTATGGGTGAATGCAAGGCATAATTTTATAGTGTTTTGAGCTTCTGATTCAGATGGAAAAGCGCTACATAAATGCAGTCCAGTTACCAGACACCTCTGTCCAGTAATGTCATGCTTGGGATGAGAATTGATAATATTTTGTCGCTATTGCTAGGTTATTGATTCTGCTTATCAGTCTGAAACTTGAATGATTTCCTTATCAATTCCTGACCATTTGTCTGTGTGGGAAAATATAGACCAACACAGGTTTTCCATGGCAGTGCATCAGTTTTCCTTGCTGGATGCAGATTTTCCAAAAACTCATGTATCTGACAGCTCTGACAAAACAACAACAAAAAAAGAACAAACCCAAGCTTGAGGCTCTCACATAACCTTCTTTGCACTGCTTGTCAATGTCTGCTCACAATGACCTTCATGCAGAACATTTACATTTAACTGCCAGTCACTCTTCCTTCTGCAGTGCGCGAACATCATGAGCATACATGCTTAAATTTATGACTTTATTTTGAGGTAGTTACCAGGAATAGTTTCAGGATCAAGACAGATTTGTTGAAGTAAGGAAAAAAAAAAAAAAGACACACAACCACAGATGAGACAAGACACCAGGTTGTCATGACAATGGCATCCTGATGAAATGTAGCAGGGATGAGAAATAGTATTTTTCTACTTTTCTATACTGTTTTGCATCAAGAATGTAAAGGTTTGGGGGGTCATTCAAAATGGCATTTTATTACCCAAAATAAAACCTTGACAGGAACCTTCTGGCAGCGTGGGTTGTTCCCGAGTTATCCCGCTGAGTGGGTAGACAACCTGTCTAGATATGTGCTGTCAGGGGGCCATGACAACCTGGGTGGGACTTTGGATCACAGTGGGAAGTGTGCAAGGTCACATTCACCATTTAAGACAACTAGTGCAGTGCATAACCAATGAATATACCTGTACAGTATTTAGCACAGCGCTTTAATTTCACTCAAAATATTTTATTTTACAAACTATGTCTTGTCAGTTTTGAACGGTTTATCTATTAAAGACTGCAAACTGAAGGAATTCAATTGTAAGGGCCCTATCCCACTGGGGAGCGGATTAATTGCGCATGAATTGCATATACAAATTACAGGCGTTCTTTGTCGTCCGCAACAAAAATGGTCAAAAATGACAAATGTCCCAGTATGAATTATGGATATATTAATAATGTATAGCAAATATATGATGAACAATTACGGATGTATAACGCATGTATTGAGGAAACGGATCTGACGCATTGCAATTATCACGGCAGTATTACGGGTGTATTGTGAATGCATCTGCACTGCGGTCATAAAAGAAGCGCACTCGGGCCTTTCGGCATCACTATTCACACCAACACCACAGCCTTTGGAGTTGATGTTCATGTTGTCATGCAAGGGTTAACTGTTCATGAGTTTATGGGGGGAAGCCGGTCAGGGTTGTGAGACGGTGTTTCTTTTTTTTTTCAAAAAGAGAGATTTCGGCGTGAGTTGTGGCTAAACAGCAACTCTTCCTTTTGTTTGGTGTTAAATAAAAGTACTGAAAGAGAACCAAGGTCCACGGCTGACGTCTCTGCAGCTGAGGATTTACAGTATGTTGTTGGATTGCTGCAGCGATTACATCTGGGGATCCATAACTACATCTGGACATCACCACAGCTGGACTGGCACTGACTGGCAGGTATGTTGCTTTCTGTCTCATATAGTACTTTGGGTTTACGTGACGTGTTTGTTATGCATTCACAGATTGTCTGCAAATCAGCTGCAAAGCAGATGTAATCCAAATGCTTTATCCGCAACCTGTTGTGTGGGCCGCTGAAGAGGAGGTACTGCTGGCCCACCACCACCAGAGGGCACCCTGTCTGGAGTGCGGGCTCCAGGCACCAGAGGGCGCTGCCGCCTCACAGGAGCAGCCAGGGTGACAGCTGTCACCCATCACCTGAGACGAGACAGCTGATATCAATCAACAGGGAGGTATATCAGCAGGACGGCATCTCCACCTCCGAGATATCGCTCTGCCAAGGAGGTAACGTATCCAGCCAAACGGATCATCTTTTGACCATTAAATACTTTTTGCCTTTACACAGAAAGAGAAAAGACAGCAGGAGACTGTATTTTGGATAAGTACTCACATTCCTGCACTCACCTGTATTTTCCTGACAAGAGGTGGAGGTGGTGTTTCCACCCTGTGTGTTGCTGGGTGCAGCCGCACCCACACCTGACTGTATCTGTTCCTTGCCAGCAGTACCGGATCCGACGAGCGGAGGCAGTGGCCACCTGGGGTTCGGGACTTGGCAGCTCCAGTATCCCCGGGGTTCGGTGGCAGAGGAAATCGGGTGGTTCCGGTTCGACTCGGACAGACGTCTCCTATCGTCGAGCCTGCCCACACGACACCTTTGGAATTCGGTTACTGCTGTATTTGTAAATCTGTTGTGTTTGTTGTGTGAGTTCACAACAGTAAAACTTTGTGATTTGACTTTCTCCATTGTCCGTTCATTTGCGCCCCCTGTTGTGGGTCCGTGTTCCTACACTTTCCCAACAGGATATCTCGGCCAACGTCATGGATCCCGAGGGGCGTCAACCGGCTGTTGAACGGCCAATGGAAGAACAGGACGCGCAGGCGTCCGCAGGAGGGGTAATCGGTGAGTTGCAGCGGATCCTCACCGCTTTCACGACTCGGTTAGATTTGATGACCGAGCAGAATGTCCTCCTGAACCGCAGGGTGGAGGCTCCGGGCGCCGCTGCGGCTCTCCCTCCCGTAGACCCTGTGCGTAACATTGACGTTCCACTGGTCGTTCAACGACCCCTCCCACCTTCCCCGGAAGCATACATAAGCCCCCCAGAGCCGTACGGAGGCTGTGTGGAGACGTGCGCGGATTTCCTTATGCAGTGTTCGCTTGTCTTCGCACAGCGTCCAGTTATGTACGCGACTGATGCTAGCAAGGTAGCTTATGTAATAAACCTGCTTCGCAGCGAGGCACGCGCTTGGGCTACAGCGCTCTGGGAGCAAAAGTCACGGCTCATTCAGACGTATGATGGGTTTGTGAGGGAGCTCAGAACCGTGTTCGATCACCCCAATAGAGGAGAAACCGCTTCAACTGTGCTACTGTCGATGAGACAGGGGCGTCGGAGCGCAGCTGCCTATGCAGTCGACTTCCGCATCGCGGCTGCGAGGTCCTGCTGGAATAGCGCTGCCCTCCGCGCCGCCTTTGTAAACGGACTGTCATTGGTTCTTAAGGAGCACCTGGTGGCTAAGGACGAACCGCGGGATTTAGATGGGCTCATCGATCTTGTCATACGGTTAGACAACCGGTTAGAAGAACGTCGGCGGAACGAGACGAAGGGTGTGGCCGGGCACGCGCCGTCCCTCTCCCTTCCGGTTCCAACCGCGCTCCGCCTTCCCCACGCTCCACGGCCCCTGCGCTCCGTGGGGCCACAGCTCCCCCTGCTGACGAAGCTATGGACACGAGTAGGGTAACATTTAGGGCACCAGACGCACAGAGGAGACGGGCCCACGGAGCTTGTTTTGTCTGTGGTGCGATAGAGCACCACATGAGGGACTGCCCCGAGCGGTTCAACTCCAACGCCCCGCCCCTAGAGACTGGGCTAGGGGTGGGCCGAGACATTCACGTGGGACACACCCACATTGCCACACGACTCCCAGTCACGATCCTTTATGAGGACTCAACCCTGAAGGCCCCAGCACTGGTGGACACGGGCTCTGAGGGGAATCTGTTGGACAGCAGATGGGCCAGGGAGATAGGGCTCCCTCTGGTGGCGCTTACCTCGCCGGTACAGGTTCGGGCACTAGATGGCTCCCTACTCCCTCCGATCACGCATAAGACACCACCTGTAACTCTGGTGGTGTCAGGAAATCACCGGGAGGTGATCGAGTTTTTTGTGACTCAGGCCACCTCCCGTGTGGTTTTAGGTTTTCCCTGGATGTTGAAGCACAATCCACGGATTGATTGGCCGTCCGGGGTAGTGGTTCAGTGGAGCGAGACCTGCCATCGGGTGTGTCTAGGTTCCTCGGTTCCTCCCGGCTCCCAAGCTAAGGAGGAGGTCAGAGTCCCGCCCAATCTGGGGACGGTGCCGGTGGAGTACCACGACCTTGTCGACGTGTTCAGCAAGGATCTGGCTCTCACTCTTCCCCCCGACCGTCCGTATGATTGTGCCATTGATTTGGTTCCGGGCAGTGAGTTCCCGTCCAGTAGGCTGTACAACCTCTCACGGCCTGAGCGCGAATCAATGGAGACCTACATCCGGGACTCGTTAGCTGCCGGGTTGATCCGGAATTCCACCTCCCCGATGGGCGCAGGTTTCTTTTTTGTGGGCAAAAAAGATGGCGGACTTCGTCCATGCATTGATTATAGGGGGTTGAACGAGATCACGGTTCACAACCGATACCCGTTGCCCCTGTTGGATTCAGTGTTCACACCCCTGCATGGAGCCCAGATTTTCACCAAGCTCGATCTTAGAAATGCGTACCACCTGGTTCGGATCCGGAAGGGAGACGAGTGGAAGATGGCATTTAACACCCCCTTAGGTCACTTTGAGTACCTGGTCATGCCGTTCGGTCTCACAAACGCTCCCGCGACTTTCCAAGCGTTGGTTAACGATGTCTTGCGGGATTTCCTGCACCGGTTCGTCTTCGTATATCTAGACGATATACTCATCTTTTCTCCGGACCCTGAGACCCATGTCCAGCATGTACGTCAGGTCCTGCAGCGGTTGTTGGAGAACCGGCTGTTTGTGAAGGGCGAGAAGTGTGAGTTCCACCACACGTCTTTGTCCTTCTTGGGGTTCATTATCTCCTCCAACTCCGTCGCTCCTGATCCGGCCAAGGTTGCGGCAGTGAGAGACTGGCCCCAACCCACAAGCCCTAGGAAGTTGCAACAGTTCCTAGGCTTTGCTAATTTCTACAGGAGGTTCATCAAGGGCTACAGTCAGGTAGTTAGCCCCCTGACAGCCCTGACCTCACCAAAAGTCCCCTTCACCTGGTCGGATCGTTGCGAAGCCGCGTTCAAGGAGTTGAAACGGCGCTTCTCGTCTGCACCTGTTCTGGTGCAGCCCGATCCTAGTCGCCAGTTAGTGGTTGAAGTGGACGCCTCGGACTCAGGGATAGGAGCCGTGCTGTCCCAGAGCGGGAAGACCGATAAGGTCCTTCACCCGTGTGCCTATTTTTCCCGCAGGTTGACCCCAGCCGAACGGAACTATGACGTCGGCAATCGAGAGCTCCTTGCGGTGAAAGAGGCTCTTGAGGAGTGGAGACATCTGTTGGAGGGAACGTCCGTGCCATTCACGGTTTTCACTGACCACCGGAACCTGGAGTATATCAGGACCGCCAAGCGGCTGAATCCCAGGCAAGCCCGCTGGTCACTGTTCTTCGGCCGTTTTGACTTCCGGATCACCTACCGTCCCGGGACCAAAAATCAAAGATCGGATGCCTTGTCCCGGGTACATGAAGATGAGGTCAAAACGGAGTCGTCGGATCCCCCGGATCCCATCATCCCGGAGTCCGCTATCGTGGCCGCCCTCACCTGGGACGTGGAGAAGACCGTCCGGGAGGCCCTGACACGAGACCCGGACCCCGGAACCGGACTGAAGAACAAACTCTACGTCCCACCAGAAGCCAGGGCTGCAGTTCTGGACTTCTGTCACGGTTCTAAGCTCTCCTGTCATCCTGGGGTGCGAAGAACCGTGGCAGTCGTCTGGCAGCGCTTCTGGTGGGCGTCCCTGGAGGCCGACGTCCGGGGTTACATCCAGGCCTGTACCACCTGCGCCAGGGGCAAGGCCGACCACCGCAAGACATCGGGATTGCTACAGCCGCTGCCCGTGCCTCATCGCCCCTGGTCTCACATCGGCCTGGATTTTGTCACGGGCCTCCCGCCGTCCCAGGGAAACACCGTCATCCTCACGATAGTGGACCGATTCTCCAAGGCGGCCCACTTCGTGGCCCTCCCGAAGCTACCAACGGCCCAGGAGACAGCGGACCTCCTGGTCCACCACGTCGTCCGTCTGCATGGGATACCATCAGACATCGTCTCCGATCGCGGTCCCCAGTTCTCCTCGCACGTCTGGAGGAGCTTCTGCCGGGAACTGGGGGCCACGGTCAGTCTCTCGTCCGGGTATCACCCCCAGACCAACGGGCAAGCAGAACGGTTCAACCAAGAGATGGAGCAGACCCTACGTTGTGTGACAGCCGTGCACCCGATGGCCTGGAGTACCCACCTGGCCTGGATCGAGTACGCCCACAACAGTCAAGTATCATCAGCCACCGGCCTCTCCCCTTTTGAGGTGTGTTTGGGGTATCAGCCCCCGTTGTTTCCGGTGGTCGAGGGAGAGGTCGGTGTGCCCTCGGTCCAGGCCCACCTACGGAAGTGCCGTCGGGTGTGGCGTGCCGCCCGTTCTGCTTTGTTGAAGGCCCGGACGAGGGCGAAGAACCATGCAGACCGGCGGCGGACCCTACGTATCGTCCTGGGCAGGAAGTGTGGTTGTCCACCAAGGACATTCCCCTACAAGTGGACTCCCCAAAAGTACAGGAACGATACATTGGTCCGTTCAAAATTCTCAAGGTCATCAATCCCGCCGCAGTGAGGCTTCAGCTTCCGGCCTCACTGCGGATTCATCCAGTGTTCCATGTTTCCAGAATCAAACCTCATCACACCTCACCCCTCTGCACTCCGGGTCCGGCACCACCTCCTGCCCGGATCATCGACGGCGAGCCGGCTTGGACTGTACGCCGGCTCCTGGACGTCCGACGGATGGGCCGGGGTTTGCAGTATCTGGTGGACTGGGAAGGGTACGGCCCCGAAGAGCGCTCCTGGGTGAAGAGGAGCTTCATCCTGGACCCGGCCCTGCTGGCCGACTTCTACCGTCGCCACCCGGACAAGCCTGGTCGTGCGCCAGGAGGTGCCCGTTGAGGGGGGGGTCCTGTTGTGTGGGCCGCTGAAGAGGAGGTACTGCTGGCCCACCACCACCAGAGGGCGCCCTGTCTGGAGTGCGGGCTCCAGGCACCAGAGGGCGCTGCCGCCTCACAGGAGCAGCCAGGGTGACAGCTGTCACCCATCACCTGAGATGAGACAGCTGATATCAATCAACAGGGAGGTATATCAGCAGGACGGCATCTCCACCTCATTGCCGAGATATCGCTCTACCAAGGAGGTAACGTATCCAGCCAAACGGATCATCTTTTGACCATTAAATACTTTTTGCCTTTACACAGAAAGAGAAAAGACAGCAGGAGACTGTATTTTGGATAAGTACTCACATTCCTGCACTCACCTGTATTTTCCTGACAAGAGGTGGAGGTGGTGTTTCCACCCTGTGTGTTTCTGGGTGCAGCCCCACCCACACCTGACTGTATCTGTTCCTTGCCAGCAGTACCGGATCCGACGAGCGGAGGCAGTGGCCACCTGGGGTTCGGGACTTGGCGGCTCCAGTATCCCCGGGGTTCGGTGGCAGAGGAAATGGGGTGGTTCCGGTTCGACTCGGACAGACGTCTCCTATCGTCGAGCCTGCCCACACGACACCTTTGGAATTCGGTTACTGCTGTATTTGTAAATCTGTTGTGTTTGTTGTGTGAGTTCACAACAGTAAAACTTTGTGATTTGACTTTCTCCATTGTCTGTTCATTTGCGCCCCCTGTTGTGGGTCCGTGTTCCTACACTTTCCCAACACAACCAATCTGTATGCATTCGCTACAACTTATTTTAGTTCGTGATGTGGATGTGATAGGCACGCAATATATCCGTTTTACACACTGTCCCAGTCCGCTGCCAAGCCGCAAATCTCTGTCAGTTGCGGATTTCAGCGGATATACAGCGCATAGCGTCAATATGTATTGAGTATGTAAGGCGGATGTCATCCGCAACCAAAATTTTGTGCAGCTCAAAAATCCTGGCAACGGAAAAACATGCCTCTGTGGATAATTGCGGATGTGTGCGGGTGTCGGGCGACTCATACAAGCATGTTTCACGCATATTGCGGATGTTTGGCGAATATGAGCCAATTTTGTGCGCAATCCATATGCAAATCTTTGTAAACGCCAGTGGGACTGGACCCTAAGGCATGGAAGAAGTTTCTCTAGGAATTATTTTAGTCATAAGTTCAAGTGGGAGGGGGAAGTGTTGGCTTTTTCAATACTTGAAAGACACTGCTATACCGGACTGATGCAGAAGGTGGCAGCAATGCAACCATAAGGATGCTGGCTGTCATTAAATGCCACAAAAGAAAAAGTGTGCTTATTTTTAAACACAGGGTCACGTTTTGAGAGGAGCGCATTTTGTGTCAAAATAAACCCTTTTTTTAAAGCTAGCGGTTTTATATGATGAAATAAATGGAACACTGAAACAAATTTTGATGGAAATTCGTATACAAATGGATGTTTTGCAGGACAGAGGGCGCCATGCTGAAAGTAATAATATTATAATGTCAAAATAAAGGTTTAATATCAAAAAGGTTTTGAAAATTAATTCCAAAACGATGAGGTCAATCTGACAAACATATGATATGCAAGCCACAAACACACACACACACACACACACACACACACACACACACACACACACACACACACACACACACACACACACACACACACACACACACACACACACACACACATTTTTGCTTTATACATAGATGTAGAAAATCAGTCAATATGTCACAAAAATAAATACATTTGTAATTTGCAAATAATTTGGTTGCAATGATAATAATACAATTTTATTTATTATTATCATCATCAAATTAACAACAATTTATTGGTTGTGTTTTAAAAGATTATCATCATGATGATGATTATCATCATTTTTTCAAATATTATAATCAATTTATTATTTATTTATGCTATTATTACCAATATTTGTACATTATTGTTGTTGTCACTGTATCATTTATTGTTGTCATCAGTGCAGTTATTTTTTTAAATGTTAACTTTACAATTGTATTGCTATTTATTAGTCATCAGCAGCATGTTTCTTTTTGTCAAACATCATCATCCACTCATCAACAGATTATTATTAGGTTGATTTAAAAGTGCTGGTGATTGATGTCTATACAGCAGTTTGCATGTGTGTATATGTTTGCAAGATATCTTAAGAACACCAAATCTGTTTGTGATCAAACATTGCAGCTACATTGGGGATATGGATGAGAAGAAGTGATGTCATTTCACTTAAGATCAGTCAATCATCAAGGGTTAGAGTTCTAAGTCAAATTTTTGACCCTATGCAAATATATATAGTAGGTGCTAATAAAAGTGATTTGAAGTTTTTTTCAGTGTTGAATAATTTTGCTTTTACAGTTAACAATAAAGACAATAATGACATTAAAAAATGATCATTGTAGTTGTCCACCTACAGCAACTTCAACAGACTCCTTTTTATTTTCAAAATCGTAGCAACTTTAACTTTTGACCCCTGTACAAACTGAAATTGACCTTTGTCACCATTCTTAGGGCCCCTTCACACATAACACAATTTACATCGACTAGTGCATGAAGGAGGAATTGCATGCCAATTGTGAAAAATCGGAGCTGCATCCAACGCCACGTACACGTGTCGCTACTGCCTCCAACGCCTCGTACACCTGTTGCTACAACTATTTGCGCAGAACAGTGGCTGGAAGACAGAGTGTGCACTGTGAGAGCCCATTTTACCCCTCTTGCAGCAGGTGTCGGCCAAATTCCATGTGACACATACGAACATCTATCACCACTCGCTTGGCACTTAGAACATGTGTGGCCATTCGTGCTGTTAGCACAAAAACAGTCAGCAGACAATCACTTTCAAGCTGGATGTGACATCTGTCTAAGTGCCCCCATGACTGTATAGTTGCCAAGTACACATGTGGCATGCCAGAGTGTCAGCTCCCTCCACATCACATGTGCGTGTGTTTCGCACGCTTCTCCCCCAACACATGGCATGCATGTGGTTCGCATGCCCCCCACAGGCGAGGCGCCTCTCATCTGATCAAAGAGTGACGTCTTGGTCTGTGCGCTGAACGGACAGGGGGTGTGGCTGACTGCCGACAGCAGCAGCTGTTGACATCTCTGGTCCTGGACGTCACAGCTGCAAAACACGTACCATGTTTTGATGGACACGCACGTGTGTGTGTGCTTGCTGTCCTCACGTGGAAATCCATAAAAACATATATTGCTTTTGCGACAGGCTGCCCCAGATGATATGGACCATCAGATCATAACACGCAGCGGGGGATCTGAATGTCACATCACTCACGTGAGCTCTGTTCCACATGACACGGTGTCTGTTCTGTGGCGTGTCAAGCCGCACGCGCGTGGGGTCGGCTGGACATGCCGGGTTCAACAAATGTGGACATGATAAGAGTGCACTGCTCCATTCATGTCATTTCATGACTGTAAGTCTGTGACCATGGGTCATCTACAGAGGAACACATGGTTCATACTTGTGTTGTTCGCTCAATAAGAGGCATTCAATAAAATGTGGTGTTTTTTTTATGGTGTGTGGTTTTATTTTTTATTTTTTTAAATACATCCATCTCCTTGTTGATTTCAGGCATTTTTCTGCATCTTTTACAGGCCAGCAATGGTAGCACAGTGGTAAAGTTTCTGACTGGCAATCAGAGCTGTTGTAAATTGCAGGTTCGAATCCCATGGGTGGCATGTATTTTTTTTTCACAGCAGCTGCGCGATGTGATTACACATGCTCCAGCTGCTCGCACTGCGACGGTTTTGTGCACAACACCATTGCGTGCATGAAACCGTCACAGCGGGCCCGTTCATGCCTGCCCGTTGGCTAGATGTTTTCGTGGTTCGCTCATACAAGCTGTTCCACCGTGATTTGCCCCGATTTGTACTTATTTGTACTATGTGTAAAGGGGCTCTTAATGTTTTTACCCCATAACTCCATAACATTCAGTCCTAGATAGTCCAAACTATACCTTTCTGGAATTTTTTGCGAACAGATAAATAATGTGGTATAGCTTTCAATATGATTGGAACATTTTTAAATTTTGACCCCTGTGCAATTCTTCAACTGACCCCTACCTGGAAAATCAAGTGTCTAGTTGGGTTTTACAAAAGAATAATGTCTAAGGAGTATTTGTGTCCAATTTGGTGCTTGTATCACCATGTGAAGGATTGTTTCAGTTATCTGCTGCACTATTGGGAGTTGGGGAATAAACACACAATTAGCCAGACATTGCCAAAACGATAGGAAACATTCATTTTTTGCAAAATTATCAATTTATTAATCAAATGCAGCTTCTACCAATGATTGCATGAAAGATAGGACATTTTTGCAATTGTACAATAACAACCCCCTTGTGTCTACTCGAGTGTGTTTTTGAAAGCTCTTTGATTTGGATTACATCACTTGTTGTGGTGCAATCCCATTCGTTTTTGTCACTAAAAACAAACAAAAGAAACTTCCTGCTCTCTTCTGCCTGTCACAATAACACGTGAAGTCTGAGAACTGAAGTGAGTGAAGAGAAGCAACTTGAGGAGGTGAAGTGCTGACTCGACTCTTACTGACAGGAGCCAACTTTAATTCAGACACTCTACATTCAGCACACAACTTTTAGACAAACTCCGGTTTGGTACCCGCACACCTGCGACATATGTGGAAACAACAAACTCACAATTCAGAAATCTCCTGCTCAAAACACATTTCATAGATTTTACAACGTGACCATTTCGCTGTTCTTCTCTCAGCTTTTCACAAAACTAGTATTGAATATCTAATGTATATCATTTATACATAATTTACACCCGTGAATTATGTCACATGATAGGGCAAACATATTGTCATTATTTACATGGTAACTGCAGCAAAATCAGTGAAGCCACCATCTCAAAGTTAACCAATATCTACTAATTGGTGCTAATGGTGTGAACATACAAATTAAATAATACAAAGGTTTCACTCAAATCTTGGAGCAAAGATTGTGTAGGTGGTCCATTAGTACAATTACCTGCACAGCAAGACCTATTGTGCCAGAGATTTGTAATAAAATACTCAGAATGGACAGACACGATTGAGCCTGTTGCAGTGAGCAGCTTCTCCGTCCGAGGCCCTGGACTACCCGGCACACCTGCTGTCAATCAAAGGGACCACAAATAAAGGAAGTAAACAAAATTACCCTTTTACAATTATCATGAACAGAGAAACTACACACCAAAAATAAAATAATAACAATAAAAAATTGTACCAGGCTTGGAACATGTCTATTTCTGCTGTAAATTTAGGCATTTTAAGCATGGGTTCTAAGGGGAGTGACTCACTGTCACACTATCCTGTACTACCCTCACATACTTCTCTGACACTCCAGACTTCCTCATACAATGCCACAACTCTTGTCTTGGCACAATTATAAGCTTTCTCTAAATCCACAAATACTCAATGCAACTCCTTCTGACCTCTATACTTCTCCAACAGTATTCTCCGAGAAAACATTGCATCTGTAGTGCTCTTTCTCAGCATGAGGCCATACTGCTTCTCACAGATCATTTGCCAAATATTTATTAATTTTCCCTAGCAACTACATACAATTGGTGATTTTGCTGCACTTCAAAGGCGCTTTGAATGAGCGCCCAAGACAAGGAACGATACGTTCTCTGCTTCTGTCGGTGGAAATGCACTGTTGAATGAGAGTCAGTTGGAGGAAGTGTTGTTTTAATCATTCATATTACATGTAGGCACATACTATTAAGCAAAACTGACATTGATAATACTTTTTAAAAATATATTATGGCTTTTCCCCTCCACATCGAGGAGGGCAGCGCCCGAGCGCCCCCTATGGGCCGGCCGCCACTGAATATATTATGTATATATATATATATATATATATATATATATATATATATATATATATATATATATATATATATATATATATATATATATATATATATATTCCAATCCACCTAACCCGCATGTCTTTGGATGTGGGAGGAAACCGGAGCACCCGGAGGAAACCCACGCAAACACGGGGAGAACATGCAAACTCCACACAGAAAGGCCATGGGAATTGAACCCACGACCTTCTCGCTGTGAGGCAACAGTGCTAACCACTAAGCCACCGTACTGCCCCATTTTATACAAATAATGGATTTTGTCCATTTATTACATTATAACGGGCAGAATTCACTGGTCCTGTGTGTGTTAACTTTTGCATCAGATTCATTTTTACTTCATAGCTGTGTATAGTTACAAGTTCAATAAAACTATTGAGCATATTACAGTATTATAGTTTTGTAACGGCCATTTTAATGCAAATTTCCTCCAAAATACAACTTAGTTTGTGGGTTTGTATGACTGTCGCAGTGCTTGTTTGTCTTTGGAGAGAGAGCGATGCCGCAGAAGGGGTGAAGGATTTCTTTCACACCATTGATTCATTCCTCTGTTTGTTTATGCATTAGAATGGACCCCCCCCCCCCCCAAAAAAAAATCTCCAATGAATCAATCTTTGTTTAAATCTGTTTTGGGAGCTGGTGTGCATACATCTTGATTTTGTTCTTGAATTTCCTCTCAAGTCAAGCCACATGAATTGCAACACATACTGAGTAAGTGAAGCATTCTTGTAGCAATACCCTGACTTGAGGAAAATGTGGAGTTAAAGTAATATTTGTTGCCACTGGGAGTTTTAAAGGTATAATTATGGAAATTTTAATAAAGATAAGCCTGATTTGTTCGTTTTTTTAGTTGATGTCACCATTCAGGGATAGAGTCTGTCGTGGATAAGGCCGTAGTGATCTGATACATGTGCCAAGGTGTTGGGGCGACAGGTGTTTTGTCACACTTTGTAAGGCTGAACAGATGGGAGCCGCCCTCAGGCTGTGTCTGCTGGTCATCTGACATAAGTGCGACCTGACAGCAGCTCTTTGATGTCTTCTTCATACAGCTGCACTGCACAAGGATACTGTGTCGTACAATGAGGGCTGAATTATTCCTACAAATCAGCCCTTCCTGGGTGGAAAAAAAGCACATCTCAAGCTGCTCTCATAAAAACCTCATACTTAGTGCAAGCTATGGCAATAATTCAAAGCAATCAACACTACGAGCGGTCTGAAAACTCTACTGAAAGCAGGATTTTCTTTCAAGTGCTGAAGTACTCAAGTTATATGACTTTAATATAGTGTATAGAAAAGGAAAACACTCAGATATATATCAATATTATGGCATGTTATACAATACTCCATCCCTCAATCCATCCATCTAATAATAAAATCCCAGCTTGCTGAGGCAGGTGCAGAATACCTTTGAGACTAAAGGCAAAGGAAAGCCAGTGATCAGCAGATTATTTCATGAGGACAATGCCCCAGGTTGCAAGTCGCTTCCATGGTTGCTTTGTGTGACAGCGTCTTCCAACTTTTTGACCAACTATCATACTATTCTGCAATATTAGCTGGGAAGAAATGTTAGATTAGTAATGAAAGCCAAGGTTCTTTCACAAACTGAAAAGGAAATGGTCTCGGTTTCCCATAATGCCATAATGCATGAGTCTGTTGGGCTGCCTTCCAAAGGGACAAATTACAAAACTGAAAATAGTATACTACTTTGTTGAGGTACTATTGACCAAATGCATAGATGATGGAGGTCTTTTGTTATCTGAACAATGCCCTAGTTCATAAGCTGGTTGTTGCCATAGCTATGATGTATAAATTTGGCTTTCAGATGTGACTAATAATGAATACAGGCTTTATGATGTCACATCTGCAACTGAGGACAGTTTCAGAATGAATAGATGGAGACAGTAACCACACAGGATGTAAAGAGAAAAGAGAGGTGATTCATTTACCAGAGTAGGGGTCCCATCCAACAAACAGAAGGAGTCCGATATGTTGGGAAAGTGTAGTGACACGGACCCACAACAGGGGGCGTAAATGAACGGACAATGAAAGAGTCGAATATGAACACTACTGTTGTGAATGAGCACAACCACAATACAGAGGAATACAGAATTTTGCAAACAGACAATCCACAAAGGTGACGTGTGGGCAGGCTCGAGGATAGAAGACGCCTGTCCTGAGAAGAACCGGAACCACACGATTTCCTCCGCCACCGAACCCGGAAAATACTGGAGCCGCCAAGTCCCGAGTCCCCAGGTGGCCACCGTCTCTGAATGTCGGATCTGGTACTGCTGGCGAGGAGCAGAAACAATAAGATGTGGGTGTGTGTACACCCAGTAACAACAATGGTGGAGATTCCACCACCACCTCTCACACACACCCGTGCAGCTCCTGTCTCAAACACTTATCTGGCTGGGGTGTGAAGCGAAGCCGTCGCTGATTACGCCAATCTCCCAGATAAGGCACTCCGCAGGAAAACAGCTGTAAAACGAGTTCGGGCTAAGACACAGTTAGTTTTAAGGCTGAGAATATTACCTTCACAGGTCGATGATATCTCGGCAACGAGGTGGAGATGACGTCCGGGTTTTATGGAGTAGTATGATGAAGTGTAGATGGGTGACAGCTGTCATGAGATAATGAGTGACAGCTGTCACCCCCGGCTGTGTCCGTGGCGGCAGCGCCCTCTCGTGCCTGAAGCCCGCACTTCAGGCAGGGCGCCCTCTGGTGGTGGGCCAGCAGTACCTCCTCTTCTGGCGGCCCACACAACACGACAATCACAACAGGAGTTAGTGTAGCACTCAAACCGAACACAGGTAGTGGGAGGCAACAAACAACCAAGGTCAAAGAACAGGTAATCCAAAGATGTCACAAATAGCAGAACAACCGGTAGGTGTCACAGAATAAAATGGCAAACCCAAAGAGGAACAGTGCAGTACTAAATAGTAATGCAAATGAACAGATTTGGGAATGTGAAGCGGTGACAAAGACACACCTACAAACACACACAGAAACTGATGAAGAAAAAGTGACACAAACCCCTGGGACGTCTGGCGGTGAGTAGAGAACAAACACAAACTAAAAGGGGAACCACAAGGTAAAAAAAATCCACAAACCAAAGAACTAACAACTAAGGTGGAACACAAAAAAGGCTTAAGTGTACAAACACAGAACCCTCTGATTCACAGATAAAAACAAAGACAGGGGTCAGATCACAACAAATATTTTGACTGACAGAAGTTGGAATGGTAGAAATGTCTGGTTAGGGGATACCATGTCTTATGATCCCCATATGAAAATGAAAAGAGTACCAGGCTCATCTTGGAAATCCAGCAAATCCAGCTCATGCCATCAACCATTTTCTCATCCAGAAAATGGACTGAGTACTCAATCAATCACTTTGAGCTAGAGGGGAAATGTAAGCAGTGGAAAAGTACATCCTCACCCCATACAGAGAAGATCAGGGCTGTTTCATCTATTGGAAACATATTGGGCTGAGTTTCCTACATTCAAAGGGAATTGTGTTGATGGACATTCAAAAAGGCCAAACGGCAATAAAGCGTAGTATCCTAGGTAACTGGGGTAGCAACATGATATCACTGACCAACTGACTAAATGCCCAGGATAGCTGCTGAAGTGGATCTTTGTTCTTCAGTACAATGCCCCAGCTCAAATGGTGACCTTTGGCATGGCAGTTACAGATGATTGTGGCACAAGCCTTGCTATCTTTAATTTGTTTGTTTGTCTGTCAAGGCAAATAATACCTCCCTTCATAGTCAACATAAGTAATTCCCCATTACACAGCAGGTGGGGTGGTTGCATGCCAAAAGGGTTGCCATGGTGACTGGGCGCAGCAAGCTAATCGCTCCTATGACCGTCTTACGTTATCGTTCACTAACGACTTCTTTGACAGCTTTACATGCAATGCCTGTGGTGTATCCAGGCAACCTAAGCATTAAGGCGTAACATTGCTTTAGACCTTAAGGTGCATCATAATAGCTATATTTAAATTGCAGCAACGGATCTCTGTCCTTCTGCAGCTGTGCCATCAGGCAGTGATGTCCTGATGCTTTTTCCCCTCTCTGAGCAGCATAATTGGAGGAAAGAAGGAGCGGAGTGATATCGTAATCACATCCTGACAAAGAGAAACCATCACGTTGGGTTGCACAAGAGGACCGTTGGATGTCTCAGACCCAAACGTCAGGCTGTCTTCTGTTCCTCAGCTTTATATGCTGAGGTCAACAAGAGTCTCTGCGTTAATTGCTTTGCCATGGATTTTGTGAGTGTAAGCAAATGCTTGCGCCTCTTTAACACCTCGTGAGAGCACGGCCATCCAAGCGCCGTATCATCGGAGACTTGACAAAGTACGCAGTCTCATGAGTAAACCTACTCATTGAAATCCCGGCTTTAACTTGTTTAATTTATGCAAAACCCGGCTTGCATTCACCGTATTCACAGGCCTGTCATTAAGGCCGTTTACCATGGTCTTTTTAACCTGCTCGTTAAAGCAGTTCTTACATGCACAGAAGCTAGCGAAGGCTACGAGGGGAGGCAGAGGAGAACGGTGAACTGCCAGCCGTATTCTGTCTGCAGCGCGAGCCTGTAATGAAAGCGAGCTATTGCTTGCCTCAGGAGTCTCATGTGGCGACTGAATAGGTTCTTTGTCTTTCCGAGCACCCATTCTGCAGCACGGTGATGCACGTGCACGCTCACCCAGGCATGAGCCAAGCTTAGTATGCCTGTCTGTGTCTCAATAATGAAAGCTACACATGCAACATCACACACACTCCTTTTTGGAAGGGTGTTTGGGACAGTAACTTTAAAACTGCTTTCTCAAAAAGTACCTGAGAAAATTGCTGTACTACTGTATTGTAATAAAATGCTATTACTGTAAGATCACATTCATACCATAAACGTATAATCTTTTGTTAATTTTTGATTGCAGGTGCATTTCAAATTATTTGAATATTGTGAAAAGTTCAATATTTTTTGTAAGGCATTTCAAAGAGTGAAAATTTTGCATATTCTATTTTCAGTACATAGAAACTAAAATCTTTCAATATTTTTTATTTTAACTTTGATAATTACAGCCTACAGCTCCAAAAAAAAAAAAAAAAAAAAAAAATAGAAAACGCATATCTCAAAACATTAGAACATTTTATTTCAAGTCACTATTTATGCATTATGAATACCAGAAAGCTCTTAGATCTGATTCAGTATACACAATAATGGGGAAGACATTTGAAGTGGCAGTTGTCCAGAAGACACTCACAGACACTTTCCATAAGGAGGTTAAGCCACAGAAAGTAATTGCTGAAAGCTCTTGGCTGTTCACAGTTCTGGATCAAAGAATACTCATGGAAAATTAACTGAAAGGGAAAATTGTGGTTGGAAAACATGCACAAGCAACAGGGACAGCTGCAGCCTTGAGAAGATTGTAAGGCAAAGCTGATTCAAGAACTTCATGGTGCTTCACAAGGAATGGACTGAGGATGGAGTCAGTACATCAACAGCCACCACCTGTTTTCAACTGATCTTCTGAAGTATTCTATGCATATTCTTTTTTTTTTTTGAGGTGTTGGCCGTAATTATCAAAATTAAAATCAAATTAAAAAAATGACTGAAACATTTTAGTTTCTATGTACTGAAACTGGGAAGCACAGCGGCTTAGTGGTTAGCACTATTGCCAAACAGCAAGAAGGTCATTGGTTCAATTGCTACCTGTGACCTTTCTGTTTGGAATTTGTATATTCTCCCTGTGTTTGTGTGGGTTCCCTCTGGGTGCTCTGACGTCCTCCCAAAGACATGCAGGAACTGGAAACTTTAAATTGCCCGTAGGTGTGATGTGGGACTGTGTACCTTTAGTTTTATGTATTGCTCGTTTTTGGTTTGTGTTCACCATATTCTCTTGTCTTGTGTCTGGGGTTTGGATCTGGGTGTGTTTTCTTCTGTTTGTCATGCCCCGCTCTTCAATGTTCTCACACACCTGTTTCTCATTTTCCCTCATCAACACCTGCTATTTAAGCCCTTTGTTTTCCCTTACATCTTTGCCAGTTCATTGTTCCTTAGTGTCGTTGCTACCAGCCTTTGTCTCAGTCCTTATTTGTTGTTTTGCTATGCTGTGTTTTTGAACCTATTTCCTGTTTTTTGACCTTGCTTATTGTCTAAGGATTTGGATGCCGCTATTTTTAACCTGCCTTTCTGTGTACTGACCCCTGCCTAGTTTAGTATTAAACCCTTTTTCTTACACTATGCACCAGACTGAGTCTTGCAATTGTGTTCATGACAGTAGGTGTGTATGCGGGTGTGAATGTGTCCTGCGACAGACTGGCATCCTGTCCAGGGTGTACTCCACCTCTAGCCTTATGAATGCTGGGATAGGCTCTATTCCCCATAACCCTTAATTGGAGTAAGCGGTTGAAGATGAGTGAGTGAAATATCACAAGATTTTGAACTTTTCATGACATTCTAATTTTTGAGCTGCACCTGTATCTCAATGCCAAATGAACATCAGGACAAGAGAAAAATGTCAGTGAAATCCTTAACTCATAGGATCTCGCATCTCTTAGATTAGAGATCAGATTAGATTAGATAGAACTTTATTGATCCCTTTGGAAGACTCCCTCAGTGACATTGATGTTCCAGCAGCACTGTATAGCAGCACTCAGGGTAAGAAGCAGAGGTGGGACAAAGTCACCAGCAAGTCATGAATCAAGAAGTCTCAAATCAAGTCTCAAGTCATCTTGCAAAAAATTGGTGGTGATTATCACTTGAGACTTGCCGATTCATGACTTAACAATGACTTGACAGTGACTTTGTCGCACCTCTGATAAGAAGCACGCAGACTATCAAAAGTGAAAGTAAAAAGAAAAACATTTTGCAAATATAAATACACAATATAAATACAAGACATACATGGTAATGGTTCAGTAAATGGACCCCATTTATATAGCACTTTTCCATCTGCATCAGACACTCAGAGCGCTTTACAATTACACCTCACATTCACTCGCCCACTGATGTCAGGGTGCTGCCATGCAAGGCACTCACTACACACCGGGAGCTAATCGCTAATAATTCGGACCTTGCCCAAGGGCCCTTAGTGATTTTCTGGTCCGGCTGGGGTTTGAACCGAAGCCTAATGCTTAACCACTAGACCGTCACCTCCCCTGAAAACCAGTATTGACATACTGATTAATACTGGTTTACTGGTTACTGCTGCTCCTTTGCTGCTCCCATCCTCTGTCTTCCTATTACCCCTCCTCCCCCTGAGTGAGGAGTTGTACAGTCTGATGGCCTGAGGGACAAAGGAGTTTTTCAGTCTGTTGGTCCTGCACTTGGGGAGGAGCAGTCTGTGGCTGGTGTGGGCTATTCTACAATTAAAGAATGATACTTTTTATTATTGTGAGTTTGGGTTCAGAGTCTTGCTGAAGTTACCCTGGAGTAATGAGGTTTGTTCCAAACCCTTCAGTTGATGGCAACCATTCACCCTACTGCACTATGGCAGGCTAATAATACCACTGCTCAAATTGATCACTGAATTTAGATGTCAGATTAACTGATCACACAACACATGGGTTGTATTAAACTAACATTTAGCAGTATAATATAGTGAAGCAGTTAATTCATAAGAACCAAGTTGTTCTTAGATATACGTAGTCATTTAATAGATTTGAAAGTAAAGAATTGGACTTGGTTCGGGGCTCATCATTAAGGGGACTGGTGGTGCTTTTGCAGTACTGTAATTGTGATGTATCATTTTGTTTTCTATCCTGATGATGTAATCTCTTTACAAATAATCCATTACTCCCCAAGCTGGAAAGGTGCAGGGTTTTTTCAAACATTTTGTACTACAACCAGATAACATCTGTCACTAATCCCACGATGCTCGTGTTTACAGACAATGCAGTGAGCGCTGAAACAGCCCTCGGAGCCTCAGAGACCACACTTAGGCCTTGAGGATGCCGCTACATAAAAAGTATGGAAATGTGACAATGCTCCACAGCATCCAACACATCTGTGCATTGAAAGGCAGCACAGAGGATTATGCCACACAATGGTCTGACAGCGGATAAGTTTTATAACACCCTACAGTATTTTTAGCATCAGGATCCCAGTGAAAGCCACACCTTTAATCTTCGTTTTATTAGTACGAGACAAGACATGGCACAGGTTTTCCCTCCTGACTGGTATCATGCACTCATGGTCAGCCTTAAAGACAGATTTGAAAATATTTTCAGAAATACAAGCAGCCCTTTAACGGCAACCTTTTCAATATGAGGTAAATAGGAAGAATTGATTTTGTTTTATTTTACTGACTTTTATTTAATCCCTCTGTACTGTCCTGTACAGTAGGTGGCACAGCACAGCTAATATCAGTTGTTTCAAAGCAGTGTTTCGATTGTAGTTCTGGAGAAAAGTTTTGGCACATCACCTGTCACACGTTCTATCTGTTCTTTAATTCTAGTTTTTCTTTCCCATTCTATTTGTTGTGTGCTGGGGTGTTTGGCTGGCTTGGTTTCTGTTTTTCCCACCAGGTGGTATGCATTCAGGACTGAGTGGCTGAGCATTAGGACCTCACCCTGAACACCTGAGGCTTGTTTTCACATGCAGGTCATCAGGACTTACAGCTGTGGTGTATTCTGTCTTGATCAGAGATTGCTGCATTTAAACCTTGAATGCACAGTGTGTGATTGCCAGAGACCCGACCTTGTGAGCAGACGTGTGAGATCGACGTCAGGAGAACAATCTCACCATTACGGATGCAGAGACTGCTCCAGGTTTGACGCCACAGTCTGTGAAGGAGGATTGGGTGAGGTCTCACGCTCTTCAGCACACTTCCTGAGGTAATTTGGTTTTGGTGACTTTTATGAAGTAATGACAGTGGATTTGGTGTCCCTCACACCTTGTGTTAGTGAGCTGTCACGTTATGCTAATTGTCTAATCAGCTTCTGCTGCAGTGGAGATTTGAACTGAGTTGTTCCGTGCCTGCAGGGTGAGAAGCTGATATATATTTAAGCCAGGAAGTGTTTGCTGATTGTGTGCACCCTTTTGAGCTGTATCTCTCTGGGTAGAGAGGGTTAGACTCACCTCATGTTTTCTTTCTTCACAGACTCGGTTTGTCGCGGCCACCTGGGGGGGTGTCGGCGGGGTCCCTGGGTCCGAACTGCTGTGGCTCCGGACCGTTTGCGCTGCTGAGAGCGCGCCGTGTTTTCACCTCACCAGACGGCGGACATTTTTGGTTGTTTATCACTGCATTTATTATGATTATTAAATTCTGTTATCTTTTGAACCGTGCTCTGCTTATTTCGTGCTGGGTCCTGTCAAACGCTGGGTCGGTGCTCCGACCGCGTCCGACACATAACACTATTGTCTATTTTGGCTTCTGTTAGTTGTCTGGCATCTTTTTCATGTGGACTGCAGAACACTGGTGTGTGTGTCTAAAAGTGTTTTTACAATTATTTGAAGCAGTGTTTTGAGTTGGATTCAGCAATAGCCAACAATTTTGTCACCACCCCCAGCCACGGGTTGATTCTATTCTTTAATTTTGGCTTTATCTTCCTGTTCTGCTGTATTTTTATCTGTAATTTGCCCACATACTGGGCATCATGTTTCTCTGCTAGTTTGTTTGCTTAACTCCACTCATTAACTGATGCTAACGTGAGGGGCGGAGCAAACACCAGTGGGATATTACATAGGCAACAAAAGTTGCTTTTGGGGTTGATTTCAAATCAAATCAATTTTATTTATATAGCGCCAAATCACAACAAACAGTTGCCCCAAGGTGCCTTATATTGTAAGGCAAGGCCATACAATAATTACGTAAAAACCCCAACGGTCAAAACGACCCCCTGTAAGCAAGCACTTGGCGACAGTGGGAAGGAAAAACTCCCTTTTAACAGGAAGAAACCTCCAGCAGAACCAGGCTCAGGGAGGGGCAGTCTTCTGCTGGGACTGGTTGGGGCTGAGGGAGAGAACCAGGAAAAAGACATGCTGTGGAGGGGAGCAGAGATCAATCACTAATGATTAAATGCAGAGTGGTGCATACAGAGCAAAAAGAGAAAGAAACACTCAGTGCATCATGGGAACCCCCCAGCAGTCTAAGTCTATAGCAGCATAACTAAGGGATGGTTCAGGGTCACCTGATCCAGCCCTAACTATAAGCTTTAGCAAAAAGGAAAGTTTTAAGCCTAATCTTAAAAGTAGAGTGAGTGTCTGTCTCTCTGATCCGAATTGGGAGCTGGTTCCAGAGGAGAGGAGCCTGAAAGCTGAAGGCTCTGCCTCCCATTCTACTCTTACAAACCCTAGGAACTACAAGTAAGCCTGCAGTCTGAGAGCGAAGCGCTCTATTGGGGTGATATGGTACTATGAGGTCCCTAAGATAAGATGGGACCTGATTATTCAAAACCTTATAAGTAAGAAGAAGAATTTTAAATTCTATTCTAGAATTAAAAGGAAGCCAATGAAGAGAGGTCAATATGGGTGAGATGTGCTCTCTCCTTCCAGTCCCTATCAGTACTCTAGCTGCAGCATTTTGAATTAACTGAAGGCTTTTCAGGGAACTTTTAGGACAACCTGATAATAATGAATTACAATAGTCGAGCCCAGAGGAAATAAATGCATGAATTAGTTTTTCAGCATCACTCTGAGACAAGACCTTTCTAATTTTAGAGATATTGTGCAAATGCAAAAAAGCAGTCCTACATATTTGTTTAATATGCACATTGAATGACATATCCTGATCAAAAATGACTCCAAGATTTCTCACAGTATTACTAGAGGTCAGGGTAATGCCATCCAGAGTAAGGATCTGGTTAGACACCATGTTTCTAAGATTTGTGGGGTCAAGTACAATAACTTCAGTTTTATCTGAGTTTAAAAGCAGGAAATTAGAGGTCATCCATGTCTTTATGTCTGTAAGACAATCCTGCAGTTTAGCTAATTGGTGTGTGTCCTCTGGCTTCATGGATAGATTAAGGCGGGTATCATCTGCGTAACAATGAAAATTTAAGCAATGCTGTCTAATAATACTGCCTAAGAGAAGCATGTATAAAGTGAATAAAATTGGTCCTAGCACAGAACCTTGTGGAACTCCATAATTAACCTTAGTCTGTGAAGAAGATTCCCCATTTACATGAACAAATTGTAATCTATTAGATAAATATGATTCAAACCACCGTAGCGCAGTGCCTTTAATTTTAATACTTATGGCATGCTCTAATCTCTGTAATAAAATTTTATGGTCAACAGTATCAAAAGCAGCACTGAGGTCTGTTTCTGTACTATGATGAATTCTGAAACCTGACTGAAACTCTTCAAATAGACCATTCCTCTGCAGATGATCAGTTAGCTGTTTTACAACTACCCTTTCAAGAATTTTTGAGAGAAAAGGAAGGTTGGAGATTGGCCTATAATTAGTTAAGATAGCTGGGTCAAGTGATGGCTTTTTAAGTAATGGTTTAATTACTGCCACCTTAAAAGCCTGTGGTACATAGCCAACTAATAAAGATAGATCAACCATATTTAAGGTCGAAGCATTAATTAATGGTAGGGCTTTCTTGAGCAGCCTGGTAGGAATGGGGTCTAATAGACATGTTGATGGTTTGGAGGAAGTAACTAATGAAAATACCTCAGATAGAACAATCGGAGAGAAAGAGTCTAACCAAATACCGGCATCACTGAAAGCAGCCAAAGAGAACGATATGTCTTTGGGATGGTTATGAGTAATTTTTTCTCTAATAGTTAAAATTTTATTAGCAAAGAAAGTCATGAAGTCATTACTAGTTAAAGTTAAAAGAATACTCGGCTCAATTGAGCTCTGACTCTTTTTACAGCTTGGCTACAGTGCTGAAAAGAAACCTGGGGTTGTTCTTATTTTCTTCAATTAGTGATGAGTAGTAAGATGTCCTAGCTTTACGGAGGGCTTTTTTATAGAGCAGCAGACTCTTTTTCCAGGCTAAGTGAAGATCTTCTAAATTAGTGAGACGCCATTTCCTCTCCAACTTACGGGTTATCTGCTTTAAGCTGCGAGTTTGTGAGTTATACCACGGAGTCAGGCACTTCTGATTTAAAGCTCTCTTTTTCAGAGGAGCTACAGCATCCAAAGTTGTCCTCAATGAGGATATAAAACTATTGACGAGATAATCTATCTCACTCACAGAGTTTAGGTAGCTACTCTGCCCTGTGTTGGTATATGGCATTGGAGAACATAAAGAAGGAATCATATCCTTAAACCTAGTTACAGCGCTTTCTGAAAGACTTCTAGTGTAATGAAACTTATTCCCCACTGCTGGGTAGTCCATCAGAGTAAATGTAAATGTTATTAAGAAATGATCAGACAGAAGGGGGTTTTCAGGGAATACTGTTAAGTCTTCAATTTCCATACCATAAGTCAGAACAAGATCTAAGATATGATTAAAGTGGTTTGTAGACTCATTTACATTTTGAGCAGAGTCTAACAATAGATTAAATGCAGTGTTGAGGCTGTCATTCTCAGCATCTGTGTGGATGTTAAAATCGCCCACTATAATGATCTTATCTGAGCTAAGCACTAAGTCAGAGAAAAGGTCCGAAAATTCACAGAGAAACTCACAGTAACGACCAGGTGGATGATAGATAACAACAAATAAAACTGTTTTTTGGGACTTCCAATTTGGATGGACAAGACTAAGAGTCAAGCTTTCAAATGAATTAAGCTCTGTCTGGGTTTTTGATTAATTAATAAGCTGGAGTGGAAGATTGCTGCTAATCCTCCGCCTCGGCTCGTGCTACGAGCGTTCTGGCAGTTAGTGTGACTCGGGGGTGTTGACTCATTTAAACTAACATAT
The DNA here is from genome assembly GCF_902500255.1 of Thalassophryne amazonica. NCBI lineage: Eukaryota > Metazoa > Chordata > Actinopteri > Batrachoidiformes > Batrachoididae > Thalassophryne > Thalassophryne amazonica. The sequence continues at coordinate 17,442,002 of NC_047123.1, read as the reverse complement.
TCATCCTGCTGTAACCAGGTTTCTGTAAGGCAGAATAAATCAATATGTTGATCAATTATTATATCATTTACTAACAGGGACTTAGAAGAGAGAGACCTACTGTTTAATAGACCACATTTAATTGTTTTAGTCTGTGGTGCAGTTGAAGGTGCTATATTATTTTTTCTTTTTGAATTTTTATGCTTAAATAGATTTTTGCTGGTTATTGGTGGTCTGGGAGCAGGCACAATCTCTACGGGATTGGGGTAATGAGGGGATGGCAGGGGGAGAGAAGCTGCAGAGAGGTGTGTAAGACTACAACTCTGCTTCCTGGTCCCAACCCTGGATAGTCATGGTTTGGAGGATTTAAGAAAATTGGCCAGATTTCTAGAAATGAGAGCTGCTCCATCCAAAGTGGGATGGATGCCATCTCTCCTAACAAGACCAGGCTTTCCCCAGAAGCTTTGCCAATTATCAATGAAGCCCACCTCATTTTTTGGACACCACTCAGACAGCCAACAATTCAGGGAGAACATGCGGCTAAACATGTCACTCCCGGTCCGATTGGGGAGGGGCCCAGAGAAAACTACAGAGTGCGACATTGTTTTTGCAAAGTTACACACCGATTCAATGTTAATTTTAGCGACCTCCGATTGGCGTAACCGGGTGTCATTACTGCCGACATGAATTACAATCTTACCAAATTTACGCTTAGCCTTAGCCAGCAGTTTCAAATTTCCTTTAATGTCGCCTGCTCTGACCCCCGGAAGACATTTGACTATGGTTGCTGGTGTCGCTAACTTCACATTTCTCAAAACAGAGTCGCCAATAACCAGAGTTTGTTCCTCGGCGGGTGTGTCGCCGAGTGGGGAAAAACAGTTAGAGATGTGATCGGGTTGGCGGTGTACACGGGGCTTCTGTTTAGGACTACGCTTCTTCCTCACAGTCACCCAGTCGGCCTGCTTTCCCGGCTGCTTGGGATGTTTCAGAGGGGAACTAACGGCGGCTAAACTACCTTGGTCCGCACCGACTACAGGGGCCTGGCAAGCTGTAGGATTTTCCAAGGTGCTGAGCCGAGTCTCCAATTCGCCCAGCCTGGCCTCCAAAGCTACGAATAAGCTACACTTATTACAAGTACCATTACTGCTAAAGGAGGCCGAGGAATAACTAAACATTTCACACCCAGAACAGAAAAGTGCGGGAGAGACAGGAGAAGCTACCATGCTAAACCGGCTAAGAGCTAGTAGCTGCGCTAAGCTTGCGGATTCCTAAAAACACACAAAGTGAATAATGTGTAAATAATTTAGAGGTGATTCAGCAGAGGGAGTGCTTTAGTTAAGGCACGTGAAGATTACACTGTGAAACAAATTGTTATCTAGTTAACTAGATCAATCTAACTGCACAGATTAAACAGCTAACAGATACAGCAAAACACCGCTGTGCTCCGGAACAGGAAGTGATACAATACCGCAGTGAAAGCCAACCACCAGTAGAGAGATCCTCTTGGTGGACAAGAATTTGATGTATCAAAGTTCACAATGGACTAATTTTCGATTTTCTTTACAGATATCAAGTCACATCAAGTTGCCGGCGTCTCCTTGGCCCCCTCCAAAGTAACAACAAAGCACTTTCTTGTTGTAAAATAAATAATGCAGGCATAAAATTTACCCACAATACAGTTCTGGCATACTTTGCAGAATTTAGAGTAAAATATCAGTTTGTTTCATGCCCAGTTTTCATTTTACTTGTGCACCAGTGGATGTTTAAACTGAGGTATGGTCAGGCATATCTCATGGTCAAATTTTGGATTTTGGTAAAAATGACAATGTGAAAACGGGGAGCAGTTTATACCTTATGGGGGATAAAGGAGTTCAGGTGGATAGAGATGGAGGAGGGGAAGCTGTTGCGGGAATGAGGTGGTCATCTGCTTCACCTCAGGGAGCTTTGGTGGATGCTGCCCACAGAAATGATCTGCGCATAGGCTTTGACATTTTGTGTGGAGATCTGTTCCGTCACCAGCAAAACCTTTCACTTCTACTCCCATCTGTCGCCGTTTTCTAAATAGCAGGTTCAGGTGTATTGTGGCTGTTAAAGAGAATAACAGAGGACAATGTAATTGACTTAATTCATGTTACACCCAAAACCAGTCAAATAGCCGAGGTGTTGTATACAGTCCATAAATATGGTTTCTGCTGATGCTGTATCAGACCACTGTGGTGAAGAAAGAGCTGATCCAGAAGGCAAGACGCTCAAATTAGCAGTGGAGTTATTCTACTATTCTTACCTATGGTCAGGAACTTTGGGTAATGATGGATAGTCACAGATACAAGTGACAGAAATGAGGTTCTTTTGCTGTGTATCAGGATTTACACTCAAGAAGGTCTAATATTCGGGAGGAACTCTCAAAATCAAAAGGAGCCAAAAGGAACCAGTTGAGGTGGTTTGAGCAGCTAGTGAGGATGCCCTCTGGTTGTCTCCCTAGGAAGGTCTTCCACTCATGTCCAACTGGATGGCCAAGGGTAAGACCAAGGACACACTGGAGGGATTCCATTTCCCAGCTGGCTTGGAACGCCTCATCAGTAAAACTGACTTCTGTGGTAACCAGTTGCAAGCAAACTCTTGATCATCTTAGCCCTTCATGGCACACATTTGTCCACCTCTGCTTTAGACTGCGCTACAATTAGAGAAGACAGTACCCACAGTTTCCTGAAGCTCTACCTGTTTGCTAACCTTGTCAGTATGTTTGCCTGTTTGTGCCTTACCCACTTCTCCTCTGCAGTCACACTGCTCAACACTCCACGACTGTGAAAGGTCTCATCTCCTGGACCGTCCAGCACCCCCCATCTATGTTCATCTGGTCTTCTCCTGCAAGCCATCCTGCTCTTTGCAACCCATCACCTGGTCTGTTTGTCCATTGTTGGGCTGTCTCTCCATCTGACCAGTGGCTCTGGTGCATCCATCTGTCTGGTATTTATCCTGTATTGGTCTGAAGTGTATCCCCTCAATATCTGCTATGAATTGTCCTCCCCACCTTGTACCATTTAAATAAATCTATTGCCTGCCAAGTCTGTATTTGCATCCTGCAATTGGGTTCTGTTCCCCTACCTTGGCATAAAGTGTGCAAGTTTAGAGTCGATCACTATCTTTTAGTAGTTGGCAATGCAAGAATGCAAATACCAGTGATCACAAAACCCCTTGGGGACATAAATAGGGCTTCAGCATCAATTTTATTTTAAAAAAGGGGTGGGTCATGTAAAATTATAGATAGCGTGCCTAAAATTTTTGCATCTAAACTCTAACTCTGTACTTAAAATGCCCTTAGGTAACCTTAACCTAATTTGCTGGACATGCGCAACTTCACCCTGGCTGGGTGTACAAAAGAGCACTTTCAGAACTGCTTTTCACACACACTTCTTCAAAATCCTGCTATATTGACTTTGACTTTGCGTGTGTCTTCGAGGCCTCGAATTAAAAGCCTGTTATTTTGCTAATTTGTCAATTCTTTGACAAATTAGCAAAATAACAAACAGCCTCAGACAGTTTCTGAGGCTGTTTAGATGTTAGATTAAACAGCCTCAGACAGTTTAATTTAACGTCCTTTTTGCCTCAACAGGGGTTACAGGTTAATAAATTTCTGTTACACTCCACAGGTTGTGTTTCTGAAGCTCAGCCAACATTGTTATGATAGAAAATCCTCTACGTAGTGAGCCTTACACTTTTGTGCTCCATCAGCCGTGTGCCATTTAACCACAAGTCACTGCAAACTGGATTCGTCACGTTGACCACAACTGCCCGGTTGCTTCACAAAGTGTGCAAAGGACAAGAATACTCCGGTTAAAAAAAGAAAACCCATCCCATCCAAAACGTTCCTCCCAACTTCTCCTATGTCAGGACTGATGCTGTTTCTTTGGGCTGACTTTGATTGGCAGATGGGCTGATAACCCTTACGCCTACCCGCTCAGTATCTGTCAATCAAACAAAACCCAGTGAGATGTGAGGACAATAAGTAGCTACACAGCCAGAAGGAAGAATGGCGAGACAGAGAGAAAGGGGCCAAAGTGTTTGCAATCTGCAGGTGGAACACAAACATTCTTTTGGATAATGGTCCACAGTGATGATAACATTTTCAAATAATACAGTCAGGTCCATAAGTATTTGCACATGGACTATTTCTGTAATTTTTTCAAGATGCACCACCTTAATCACATTGAAAAGAAACCATCACAGTGTGCTTATAGTGTAGACTGTTAGCTTGATTTCAAGAGGTTCTTAAGGGACTATTACACTGTACAGTGAATCTGTCTGTTGGAGACATTTCTCAAATACTGAGTGACCATTCAAGAAGGAGACAACTAAGGAAAACCAACAACATCATATCCAAGTAGGTTGAGTCAGGTCAACTGGTTCGCTCTTCATCCAGAAAACCATCCGTTTTTGTTGGAGTAGTGAAAGATGAAAGGATTTGTCCTCTGTGAAGTCACTGATGTCACGAAAGTTGTTGAGAGTTGTTGGTCACCAGAAGTCACTTGAATCAGGTCTACGTTACTATTGGGTAGGTTGCAAGTGAGTTGACTCAACCTACCTGGATATTCTCGGGCTACCAATATATCGACATTTATTTGGTTCCCAGTCACATTACTTGTCTGTGTGCTCGGAGTGTCAGGCACTCAGGGTGATGTGGCACCAAAGGTTGTGGGACCCAAATGCAAAAACTCACAGACAGTGGAATTGAAATTGAAAGGCTTTATCAGTCAAAAAATGAGCTTGGATTCGGTACACAGTTAGGCAGTCATGGATGCAGAGGTACAGATAGTCAGCAGGCCAGGGCGTCGTCAAAAAGGCAGGCTCAGGTCTTTAACACAAGCAGACAAAGTACGTGGGCAGCAGCAAGACGAGGTCACAAAATAGAGCTGGGTCAGTACACGGCAAAACAAGGCAGAGCTATGAAAAGGCTGGTACGAGGACTGTGAAAGTCAACGAACTGGCGGGGCTTGAGTGAAGGCAGAGAGTTTAAATAACCAAAGTGGAAATGAGGAAAGTGAGAACAGGTGTGTTGGAAGAACCAGGAAGAGGGCGTGGCAAACAGAAGAAACAGAAAAGTTCAGGTGGGCGTGACTTAGTGCAAAAATACTGAACAGCAAAAACCAAAAGGTATTTCTGATGAAGAAAAAACAGAAATAACAAAATACAGAGACAAGTGCAATGAGACAAAGATGAAAGAAAACAGAAGACTAAGTGATAAACTGAAAACAAAAGCAGAGACAAAAGTAAACTTCACAGAAAAGGCCAGACTAAAGCATAATACAAGAAATTAAATAAACAGAACAAAACCAAGACTGAAGTGAAAACTAAGGTAACAATTAATGACACAATGTGGCAAAACAGCTACTAAGACAAAACTACACAATACATGAACGATGAACAGAAAACAAAACCAATGAAAACATGAACATAGCAGGAACGCAAATACAGATGTACAGAACAAGAAAGCAAAGATCAATGAAAAAGTCATAACAAAAAGCACATCAAGGGCAGGACCATGACAGAACCCCTCCCCCACGGGCCCACACCGGGGGCCCACAACCCCCCCCAAGAACACAACAAGAACCAAGGCACAAACCGACCACGAGAGGGGGGATGAGGGAATGGTCGGAGGGCACAGACAACAGAGTGAATGGGCCAGAACCCAAGGGAACCGCCAACAAAAAGGGCAGCATCACCTGGGTGGCCAAAACACCATGGAGGGACGAAAAGCCCTGCAGGAGGGTGACAAAGCAAAAAAATAAGGAACAAACAGGCAGTCAGGCAAACAAACAAGCATGGAGTCTGGGGGACGACGGCGAAGCCCATGACGATAAGCAGGAGGCTCGGGAGGTCGGCCAGAAGGGAGACAGGGCCTCGTGACAGAAGTAACAAGTGGACCAGGGTCAGGCGCATGACCCAAAACCTGGCGAGCAAAAGGGCAGGAGGGAAGGGCTAACATAACCCCAGAACCAAGGAACCAGAGACCAAACATAGTACCGGACCCCCAGAACAGGGAAGGCTGCGAATTAATGCCCAAACCCCATATTACCATGCAAGGAAGTCCAAAAAACAGGGAGATAGATAGACAAACAGCCAAATCTGGGGCCCTACGCCTGATAATACTGACACTGAACATAAACAAAAATGCCACAATAAGAGGAGTAACGAACCCAGTAAATGAATCAGATACAGCATAATAGTGAGTAAACCACCGAGATAAAAAGCTATGGGAGCCACTGACATACATGATGTTATCAAAAGAGTTTGAGGAAGCAAAAAACTGCTTAGCTGAAGCGTGCAAGAAGTAAAAAAACTGATACAAAAGATTAGGGAGGCGAACAGGAACCAACCACTCCAGAATGGACCAGGGGGGTATCTTGATTGAGCCCAAATACAGAGCACCAACCAGTTCCCAACAAAAAAGCAAACAATGAAAAGACCAGACCAACAGGATCTCTCTTAAACACATATCAAAAGACATGGTTGCTATTAGCTTAGCACTGTAACAATACAAGAGCAATACATTGTGGAAAACGGTTCTATGCAAACCTGTCACAAAACGAAAACTGCAGAAAAACCACCAAAAAAGCATGTTCAAAAAAGAAAATAAAAAACTCACAGTTCTGTAGATCGTAATCCCCAAGGGCACCCTTGAGGGTGGCGTTGATTGGTTCAGATGTAGTGTGGAGGTCATGGATATGTCTGTGCCTTCAATAGACGTGCACGCTGTGGGTAGATGCAGAAACGTCGCCGAAGACTTTCGATATGAATACGTAAGTGACGTCTCATGCGGGGTGTGACAGGCTGAAGGCTCGAGTGGTGTGACCTTCTCCTGTAGTTCAATCGCAGCTTCGTGGGACAGGAGATGCTCTGATGAGTCTGAACGTGGGCGCACAGCAGAAACACATGCTGCTGGGCTCTGGGATGTCGTGCTCGCCGTGGAAGGCTCCTGCTGCATGCGTGGTGCTGGGAGCAGTGGTGTACTCAGAGAAGAGTGGATGACAGCGAGCTCAGGAGGCGGGCATGGAGGAATTAGGTCGGCGGGCACGAGCGCTGCTGAGGACTGGAAGGAATTACGCGCTATGGATGACTGCTGACACGAGCGTGCCTCGGTGAGTTGTAACGGCTTCAATGTTTCTGTAGGTTCACGATCCGTGGACTTTGTGAGGCAGTCAGGTTGCATGACTTCTCCTGGTGACTCTACAAGCAAAGTTGGAGACGAGAGCGCTTCTGCTCCCGTCAAAGAGACAACCACAGACGTTCCTTCCCCTGCTGGCAGCACAGGGAACGTGAGCGGGCCTGCTTCCTCCTGCGGCGTGCACTTGGTAGACAGGGCACGGGGTATGCAAGGTTCCACGGGATCCGGTGGCATGCGTGTTGAGTCATTTCAAAGTTTTCGTGGCATCAGAACGGGGATCCGACGAGGCGTGACTTGTGGTGATGCCACACTCGGCTGCGGGACCGAACCTCTTGGCTGGCACTTCTCAGCCGGCTTCAGCGTTAAGTGCCGAGGCGCAGGCGTGGGTAGCTGAGGAGGCGGGACGGATGAGGGTGTGGCAGTCTCTTGGTCACACAGAGACGGTGAAGGAAGCGTCGTGACTGGTGTCGATGCTGATTGCTGGTAGCGGACCGGTGCGTCCGACGGAGGCAGCGTGACTGCAGCGTTGGACAGCGTGATAGATTGGGGTGTGTCCGAGCAGGACTCTAGAATGTCGGCTTCAAACAGAAACGTCATTGGGTCGTCAATGTAGGTGGGGATCCGACGTTGCATAAACAGAGACTTGATGTTGGTGAGTTCTGGATAAGATGACATGATTCCCGGCTTATCCTGTAGGATGTGGTCTAATGCCGAAAAAATCCGTTGTCGTTCCTGCCGACCTGTGCTGTCCAGATATTCATAAAATAAGTCCTGAATCTTAAAGAACACAGTAGCCGTGTCCTGTGGTGCTAAGTGCTCTGACTCAGACTCCTCTTCCTTATCACCATCAATCCAGTCAGATTTGTCGTCTTCTGACGGTAGGTAGGCCTCTGGGTGTTTCATCCAATTGGGCCGTTTTTGTTCACAAAAAACATCGTCAAGGCGTAGAAGCTCTGGAAAATAGTCAAACAGCCAAGGATGTAGATTCACCAGGTCCCAGGCTTGGTCTAAATAATCACACTTCTCTTCTGGAGCATAACAGTCTCGAAAGCAAACAAAAAAAAAAGTGAGATCAGAAAAAATCCGCTTTATCACCTCTACATCTGGGAGAGCAGCAACAGAGTCCAAGGCAGGAGTGGAACTTGCAGGCTTCATGTTCTGTCCAGTTTGAATTGGCAGACCGGTCGGGGGCCCGTCTACCATGGTGGCTGTGTCCTGTAGATATGACCCTTCTGTCTCTGATGTGTAGTCATCATCCAGGTCGGTCCACTCAGACGCGCTGTCAAGGAGCTGGGGTGTGGGCGGCACGTGCATTTCTGGCTGGGAAATCCAGGCTGGGAGACTTCCTGCCGCAAACAAGTTGTCCAGATCTTCTAATTCTGGAAAAAGATCGTACAGCCAGGAGTTCTCCTCCACCAGGTTCCAAGCTTTGTCCAAAAAGTCAAATTTTTTTTTCGGGTTGTAACAAGAGTGAAAACAGTTAAAGAAAAAATTTACCTCAGAAAAAATGTCCTTGATGAGGGCCATGTCCGGGTCCTTGGCAGAGAGAGAGTTGTCAGACATGACTGGGAGTGAGCTTGCTGAGTCCCGTTTATGGCCAGTTCGTTCTGTCAGGCACTCAGGGTGATGTGGCACCAAAGGTTGTGGGACCCAAATGCAAAAACTCACAGACAGTGGAATTGAAATTGAAAGGCTTTATCAGTCAAAAAATGAGCTTGGATTCGGTACACAGTTAGGCAGTCATGGATGCAGAGGTACAGATAGTCAGCAGGCCAGGGTGTCGTCAAAAAGGCAGGCTCAGGTCTTTAACACAAGCAGACAAAGTACGTGGGCAGCAGCAAGACAAGGTCACAAAATAGAGCTGGGTCAGTACACGGCAAAACAAGGCAGAGCTATGAAAAGGCTGGTACGAGGACTGTGAAAGTCAACGAACTGGCGGGGCTTGAGTGAAGGCAGAGAGTTTAAATAACCAAAGTGGAAATGAGGAAAGTGAGAACAGGTGTGTTGGAAGAACCAGGAAGAGGGCGTGGCAAACAGAAGAAACAGAAAAGTTCAGGTGGGCGTGACTTAGTGCAAAAATACTGAACAGCAAAAACCAAAAGGTAATTCTGATGAAGAAAAAAACAGAAATAACAAAATACAGAGACAAGTGCAATGAGACAAAGATGAAAGAAAACAGAAGACTAAGTGATAAACTGAAAACAAAAGCAGAGACAAAAGTAAACTTCACAGAAAAGGCCAGACTAAAGCATAATACAAGAAATTAAATAAACAGAACCAAACCAAGACTGAAGTGAAAACTAAGGTAACAATTAATGACACAATGTGGCAAAACAGCTACTAAGACAAAACTACACAATACATGAACGATGAACAGAAAACAAAACCAATGAAAACATGAACATGGCAGGAACGCAAATACAGATGTACAGAACAAGAAAGCAAAGATCAATGAAAAAGTCATAACAAAAAGCACATCAAGGGCAGGACCATGACACGGAGAAGACACTTCATCTCTATTAGTTTGTGCCAGTCCAACCAGCTGTAAGGGAGTCCCAGCCTTGGCTGGGGAAGTAACCTATTTCAGATTGCTGTCCTGTCCAGAGGAAGTCTCCAACTCTCAGCTGTTTCACTCTACACTATCCTTGAATAAACCCCGGTACAATGGGCCTCAGGGACTGTATAGGTCTTACAAAATATAGTATTTCCCTGTTAGAAATGACATAATATGCTAAGCTAATAGGGTCAACACTCTTTCCACTCCAGGGTTCGATCACACATGCCACTGAAAATAGCCATGCAACAGTCTCCAAATTTTGGACGTAAAAAGAAAAGTTAGTCTCAGCTCCCTGTAGGCAAGAAGGAAAATTTTTACCGGACAGGTAATTTTGAGACATTTTCAATTTACTTACACAGATGAAGTGGTCAAGAGGATGCAACTACAAATTCTGCCTTTACAGAAATTGTACAACCAATATGTAGACCTGGGTTTGATTCAAGGTCACCAGCCTTGGCTGGGGGACGTAACCTGTGATGGACTGGTTTCCTGTCCAAGAGGAGTTGTTGACTGGTACAGAATCTGTGGATAAGCACTACTCCTTCTGATGAACCATCCAAGTACCACGTCAGGTCTGGGAGCAATCTCTGGTGCCACATCTACCACATTACAGAACAACCTTGGTTGCAGGATGGCAACCATCCAGGCCAACAGCCAATCATCCATTTTTTTTTAGTCACCTGTGCTTTCTGCCATTACAGATCTGGCATCCTAAACTCTTTTTTTGTGATCATCCCACTAATGCAGAGAATTAGGGATGTAATACTGCCCCTGTTATTTGCATTAATCTAATGCTGTTTATTGACCGTTTTAGTTTCTTGTTTGCGGCTAATCGTGTTTTCGCCTACTTACTTGTACATGCGTTGCTGATTTGACAGAATTTATTTGCTGAGAAATAACCTCTAAATGTCACACTCAAGATGCACGTGGGTCTGTGTGCAGCTCCGTAGCCATGTTGTACTCCAAATAGAATGAGTGTGTGTTGGGGTCTAAGTGAGCTGCTTCAAAAAAAAAAAAAAAAAAAAAATCCACAGAAAATGTCAACAGTAAAAGGGCATTTTATTCCTTTCTTAAATAATTTCTTTGGGATTTAGTTTTAACAATCACTTTTATAATGATTCAATACGTCCTCTAATGTTCTCTATGCAAAATTTTTAGGCTTGGAAAAAAAAAATGTATTCAGATGTAGCTTTTTCCCCCCCCACATTCATCAGTTTTAACAGGAAAGTTACTTTAAATGTACAAACTTTTCTTTTCCAAGCCTCCATCAAGTGTATGTTCCAGAAATATCAAATTCAAAATAAAATCCCTAATTTCTGATACATTATTCCAATGCTCACCAAATGGCATAATTTTCCTCTTCAAACCGTTTTAGGTTAACTGTTGCGCTGTGTCATACATTGTTTTGGATCTCAATTCCAGAATGTTAAAAGCCGCTCATCAAATTACATTTTGAGTTCTGCTGTTAACAGAAAAATAGAATAACATACAAACTCTGGCACTGGGAATGCGTGCACACACACACACACATATATATATTAAGTAAACTGATAAATTTTCAAGTTATAAATCTTATAAAGAAACTAAATTTATGAGCCAGTCAGAGAGAGATAGCGATGTGATCGAGCAGATACGCTCAATCTGAAATTCAATCACTAGAATAGTTTTAGTAATTACTCTGTCCTGATTACAACATTAAAAGCAATCACATAGTCAATAAGGACGTAATTAAATGTTGAAATGACTAAATTAAAGACGATTTATAAAGAATCTTTTTTTGTTTAATTTCAGACTATACGAGTATTATATTTATTTATATTTATTTTTATTTATATATCGTATTATAATTACTAGATTCAAAATGTACAGTATTCAAAAATTAATCTTGAGGTAAAAGAAAAAGCATTTGTAGGGATTTTCTTTAGAAAACTGATGTGTATAAATGACCAGTTCTGATGTTCCTCTGACACTTTTCTCCACTCTGTCATCTTCCGTGTTTTGTGCCAATGCCTCATTTCTATTGGATGTGTAAAGCTACGTCACAGTGCATAGCGGTGAAAGATGGATTGAGTTGAACTTTGACCCGGTGATTTTGACGTCAAGTGGTGGTGTGCGCTCCCGGCGGTGCATCGCCCAAGCTCATTTTTTTGCATGTCGTAGCGTGATGTGGCATTTGCACAACGCTTCTCATGAAAAATAATGGGTTTCAGAGTGATGAGCTTCACATTCACACGCTCGGTGTGAAAGGCCCTTTACCTGGAGCAACACACACATAGCGTCTAACATTGCTAAGAGTTCTCCCATCCAAGTATTAACCAGGACCTACTCTGCTTAATAGTCTGACAGGATCAGGCTTACACACAGCAGACTGCTGTGCAGTGGTTGCAGAATAAGTAAATAAATAATGTAATAAGTTTTCAAATGTTTAATGACATTGCATAATGACCTCACAAAAACAGGAGCTGACTTGTGTTTTGTGCCTGGACTGCCTGGTATTATAAAATTAATTTGCTCGTTAACTTCTGATCGCTAACACGGTGCTTGTGTCATGAATAAATAATGCATTGACTAAATAATGCATTGATTAAATTAATTTTACGTCCTGTGGAGCAAAGTTGTAGCAACACATTTGGGGAAAAAAATGTAACATACTCTGGTGTGACTCATGTTCCCCCTTCATGAGGCATTTTTTGACAGGTGCGCCTTACCCTCCATAGGGTACATACCAAGGCTTCCCCAAAGCTGAGGGAAACTAAATCTCCACGTGTTGTTGTTGGGAAGGGAATGTTTGAGCATTTAAAATTTTGATTTGGCTGTTCCTTCCTCGTCTGCTGCAGTGGATTCCTGTAATAGGCAGATTGATGAAAACCTTTTACACGCGACTCTACCTGCAGCCATCTGTTTCACACTAAACATAGCAGCCGAGGCTGATTTCTGCAAATTAATGGTTGCACGCTGCCTTTGTGATGCCTGTCCTCTTCATCAAATTCTGTTGACAGCTCTGCGGAACACACATATACACACACATACACAGAGGATTACACAATACAAAGGGTGGAGGTGTGACAACAAACCGGAGCCAAAAGAAATGATTACGAACGTGTGTCAGGCTAATGCTAATTATTATGTGACAGCATGTGTGCACATCTGTAAAGGAATTTCATGTACACCTGCTGATGCATGCATTTGTGTCTTACTGATTTTCAAAAGAGTGTGTGCTTGGGGGGGGCGGTGGTGATGCGTGCACGCTTGGAGGCGTGTGACAGTAATGAATGAGGCGAGAGGGTGGTGGTAGCAGGGAGTGATGGATCGTCGGCGTGCTGCCGGCTGACTCTCGAGGGAGGGCCGCCGCTGCATCCGAGCAGGGAGGGGACAACTTTAGAGTAATTGGGTCACCGGTACTGAGGAGGAGAGATTCCGCCCCAGATGTGTTTTTAAGGGAAAAAATGGTGCAGAAGCTAAGGAGAAGAGAAAGAAGAGGAGGAAAGATGTGAGAGCGAGGCAATAAAATACAGCAAAAAGCACAGTGGGCAAAAAATAAACTTGCTTTTTTGTACCTCAGAGAAAAGCTGCAATGATTAGAGGTTTTGCAGCTCCCAAGCTGGCAACTGATGAGAGGTTTTTCAGCTCAGCATCCTGTGTGGAAATGTAATGTATACACCTTTATATATATATGGAAATCTGACATTTGACCCCAATGTCCCTAGTATTCATAGTAATAGCCCTCTGGCTGACTTTGCCAGGGCTGTTGTTATGTGTCGGACGCAGGCGGAGAACCGACCAGCGTTTGAAGTAAGACCCAGTATAAAATAAGCAGAGCACGGTACAAAGGATAACTGAATTTAATAACATAACAGTGATGTGCAGAATTACAAACAAATAAGTGCGCGGTCTGGCGTGGTGGAATAGCGGTGCGCTCCCAGCAGCACAAACGGTCCGGAGCCAGAACAGTTCAGACCCAAGGACCCCGCCGACACCCCCCAGGTGGCCGCAACCAACCGAGTCTGTGAAAGAAGACACCATCATGTGAGTCCACCACTCCACACACAGAGAGACCACTCAAAGGTGTACATAAACAGCAAACACTTCCTGGCTTAATCACTAATCAGCTTCCCACCCTGCAGGCATGGAACACCCAGTTCAATTCTCCACTGCAGTGGAAGCTGATTAAACGACTAACATAACAGCTCAATATAATAAGGTGTGAGGGACACCACATCTACTGACTGTACTCATGTTAGTCACAAAACCTAAAGTACCTCAGGAAGTGTGCTGACGAGCGTGAGACCTCACCCCCTCCTCTTTCACAGACCATGGCATCAAACCTGGTACGGTCTCTGCATCCATGATGATGAGATGGCTCTCTAGACGACGATCTCACCCGTCTGGTCACAAGGTCGAGTCTCTGGCAAATACACACTGTGTACTCCAGACTTAAATGCAACCATGCCCCAATCCATAAAGATGCACCACAGCTGTGAGTCCTGACGAGCTGCACATGACCAGCCTCAGGTGATCAGGGTGAGGTCCTAATAACTCAGCCACACATCCACTCAGTCCTGAACGCATGCCACCTGGAAGGAAAAACAAAAGACAGAACAGAAGACAGAAACAAAATGCAGCCAGGCACCCCAGCCATACAACAGCTGTTCTGGAATCCACCAAAGTGTGTGACACATTTGGTCAAAACTGAGTTCAAAATCAAATTCCTTGACATTTGCAAAAAATTATTTTTAACAGTAATTTCTGGGCCAACCTTCACTGACATACTGAACTTGGTAGAAAACAACAAAAGTACCTGGTAAGAGTAGACCAACACACAGAGAGGCAGATATGACCTTGAGCCCAAGGCTCGACCTTTTGGCAGATTTCACCTTGATGGGGAAACTCAGAACCCACCCCCATGTGTATGGCAGGTTTGGTGTAAATCACAGTGAAAAACCTTGATTTTGACTATTGACATCAATGATCTTGACCCCAATGAATGACTTTTGATAAATATGATATTATCTGAGCAATTCCAGAATGTGCGAGATGCAGAGGTAGGACAAAGTCACTGTCAAGTCATTCTCAAGTCATCAATCTGCAAGTGCCAAGTCAAGTCTCAAGTTGGTGGCCATTATGACTTGAAACTTGACTTGGGACTTGCCGAGTCATGACTTAAGAGTGACTTGATGGTGACTTCGTCCCATCTCTGGTGAGATGTGGCCGAGAGATCAGACATCACTACAACATACTTATGCCACACACAAGCAAAACAACACTGGAGGATAAAACCCAGTGCCCTCACTGTCCCCTTGCGTTGGGAACTGAGGCACCTAGGAAACCTATTGTATAATAAAATCTAAATTTTCTTTGGTGTGCAATGTTTTAGGGCTATCCCTGAACATGTTTTCATTAAAATAGATATTTTGTCAAAGTTGTTTTACAAAAGCACATTTATTTGTAAACACCAACACACATGTTAGTAACTTGTGTGGGTTTTTACATATAATGAATCAACCAATCAGTGTGAGCAGAGGCTCAGTTTACCCATAATCCCTTTGGGCATCTGTATGCGTTAATGTCCAAAACTTCAGAATTAATGCAGTATTTTACAATTAAAAGATATGTGTTACAGTATATTTTAACTTTGTACAAATGACAGAGTTGGACATTAATGTAGTTATTCTATCTGGATTAATTTGATTTATAAATCAATACCACAAGTCAAATCTGCTTTCCTTTTCAAGATGTCTGGACCGCTGTATACTATGGAGGATAATGACTCTTCCCTACAGCAGTGGACAGGGTGCACAAAGACAGAAGCGCTGACTCATTGGTTGTGTTCGGGTTTGTGATAGTCTCTGATTCTATCAGAAGTGTTGGCAATGCTGACAATACTAAAAGTTAGCAGTTAGCTGTAGCTTCCGACACATGTTTTAGTGGTTTATCAGTTTAGTGCTATAAAAGATAACTTTTCATCGAAGCTAACTTTTTGGTTACCTGTGCCCACCACTGTATGCCATGAAGAATTAAGGCACTTCTGAAGGCAAAAGGGGTCCAACCTGGTGTCGCAGACCGAACGGCCCACCCCTAAAAATCGGTCCACCTTTTGCATCTGCATGCATCATTTTGAACCACAGCAGAACGTCTGAGACAGATTCTCTTCACCCAAAGCAATCAAATGAATTAATTATTGATAATTATTAATTATTGTTTATAATAAATAATACTATAATAATTATTGTTAATAATGGATTATTAACCATCAGATGATAAAAGTAAAACCTCTTAAATCATTCTAAACTTAGATTTAAGCAGAAAGGAGGCCGTTTTAAGAAGAAACTCAATGAAATTCCGTGACGCTTCGAAATGACAGACAGTAAACGCATCAGCGAGCAGCTCGTTTAGCCATGGCGCTCTGATCGCTTCCACCACCTTTTATGACGAAATAATGCTGAATTTATGTGGGAATGATTGTTGTACAAAAGCTTCAGATATCTGTTGCTGAGATAGATGATGACTGGAGTACGGTTCGAAGCAGAAACAAGGTGTTAATCCATGAACCGCGTCATCAGGGGGGACCGATTCTTAGGGGGACTGTACGGTCGGCGACACTGTACTCCCTTACCAAAAAATAGTACTGGTAAGTATATAAAAAGTAAACTAGAAGTATACTTGAAACATGCTTGCATATACTACTTTTTTGGTAAGGGCTAGCAAGGTGTACCTAATAAAGTGACCAGTAAGCATACTCGGACTGATAATCTGTGACTTTGGGCATTTGCCCGGTGGGCCGCTGCACGTTTTCACGTGCCTGGGCCAGCCCTCCCATATTTATAGAGATTATGAAATACAGTGTTCCCGAACCGCGCGCTGCTGTCAACACGAGGAAAGTCCGTGATCGGTGAAGCTACAGCATTTAATCGGCGCAGCTGCAGAACCACTTCCTGAATTTGTGTCAAAATAAAAGTTCTGTAGTGTTTCATACGCGGCGCAGTCTTATTCTAGGTTTCAGTTTTGTTTCCGTTTGATCACACAACGGTGACTTACATCGAGCACAATGATTGACATGACCAACAGCCAATGACAATTGGAGAAGCATACAGGGTGACCAATCAGATTGCAGGAAGAGCAGGCGGCCGCTCCCGCCCCTGCAGTGTTGCCAGATGTACGATAATTAAAGTATTTGTACGATAGTTTTACAATGTACGATCAATAATGGGAAAAAATCCAAAATGTTCGATAGTTTCAGTTGGATGCCCAAACACACATCTCTCTCAGACACTCCAGAATCATTTTGCAGGTGTTGCACTCAGGCGGCGTTAAAGACACACCACACACTGCTGGCTTTGGCCGCCCGGGACAGTCATTTGAAAGCCCGCCCCCTCTCTATACAAAGTAATGAGTTCCCATCCAATCTGTGCCGTGACAGGAAGATTCCCCAACCAACACCTTTTTTTCGAAACTTTATTTCAACAAATGCAATAACAAACGAACAAAACACAAGAGCAAAGAGATATACAAGAAAAATTAAAAAAAAGTTAAATTTCCTTATGGAGGTGTCAACATTTTTTCTGTGTTGAACAAAATCTGCAGAAGTGTCCATGGCATCGGATGACGACAGCGACCTCGAGGTTGAATTCGACTCTTTCTAGTCTGGTAATTAACACGTTTGTGTCCCACAGAAAAAAAAATCTTTCTAGTAGTGCGTTCTAGTTTCCCCATTACTATAATTACTGTTTAAAAATGTGACATAAAATTCTTTGGAAATTAAAAAAAACCCCAGACCAGTTATAACGGTAATAGGGGAGGCCGGGTCTGTTTGTAACAGTGTTCAAAGCTGCAGCCATGCTGGCATTTTGATTTCACTTTACACGTTATGAGGATCAGTTCACAGAAGTGAAATATTCTTTGGAGTATTCCACACTCTAAAACAAATTATTTGCTCAGTTTAAAAACAAAACAAAACCCTAAAATAGCAATTTGCATGTTTTTTAAAGAAATTCTAACTCAGCCACTGAGTTCACACAAGACACTTATGGTCAGACAAACCCAAGTTTAGCAACGCATTTAATTAAGTAGTTTTGTATACTTCATTTGCTTTATCCTCTACACTGTTAATTAATTTTAACCAATTTAAAGGTTTTGGTGTTATTAGTTAGTCAAGTTATTTAATTTAAGTTTTTCAAGCTTCTTTTTTTGCCTCCATTCCACTCAGTAATGTTCATGCAAAGTATTACCTTAATTTTCTCTCTCTCTCACACACACACACACACACACTTTGGAGACACAAAAGCTTTTTTCCACCTGTGTGCTTTTGCTTCCGTTTTGTACTATGATCAAGGTGAAATGACAGTGAAAGTGTGTGTTTAGGTGTGTGTTCATGGTGTTTAGGTGTATAGTATTTGTTCATTGGGGGTTTGGTATGGACGGGTGGGTGTGCCTGTTTGGGGGTGGATTCATCGGGCTGGTCCAGAGTAAAAATGCCAGGGCCGAAATTTGTTCCCAGTCCGACCCTGCCAGTAAGTGTATACAGAATTACATTTTTAAAGTAATCATCTGACTCTGGGAACAGCAAAACAAATGTTTAGGAGAAAGGGTGAGTTTTGCACCTGGATTTAACCCTCAGAGGTCTAGAAACATAAAGCACCATTGATATTAATATGGATTCACCAGCATCCGTGGACTCCTCATGGTTTAAAGACTTTTTATGTCGGTGGGCAGGTTATTGCAGAAAAATCAGACAAACATTGATGCGATTTCAACATGTCTGATGGGCTTTCTCTGAAAAACCCAGTCTGCTCCGCCGCCTTTTCCAAGTCCTCAGGTACTACATCATCCACCTCCACTTCAGCTTTCTCATCTTCATTTGTAATTCCTTTCTCATCACTCTTTTTCTGACATTTTCATCGTCTCATCACTTGTCCCCACCACCTCAGCCTACTTTCCTGTACTTTCTTAGATATCTGTCCTACTTTTGTTGGACCTCTAATGCTCTCATTTTTATTATTTCCAGCTCTATAACACCACACATCCATCTCAGCATTCTTATTCCTGAAAAATCAAAAATCAGTCACACCTCTCACCACTGATGTGTCGCCACCATACATCATTGCTGATCTTTACCTGGTCTCACAAACCTGATCCTTAATAATAATAACTTCCTTTATATGGGATGTTTCAAAACAGGGATTTATGTGGTTTCAAAACATAATTCAAGACAAAAAAATTAAAAATAACAGAAAATTTAAAAAAATGTAAACATTTAAAGGTCACAATAAAAGTACAAGATGCATATTTAAAGATTACAATAATAAAATAATAGTGTGTAAATTGAGCAACGTTTGTCTGTCAGTTTGTTCCCCTACTCCTCACAGGTCCTTTTTCCAATTTCCACCAGACTTGATATTTGCATAATGGAAGAGCGCATGATCAAGTCCAATGGAGTTTATTTTCACTTCAAGCTTTTGGGACACTGTCCATTCGTCAGGTGTGTTACTGTTCACAAGCAGTCCTTGGTTCTTGGACAGCTCTTCTGATGATTCTTTTCACGTCTGGATTATGTTGAAATTATGTTCTTTCTACTTCTGGATTATGGCCCCAACAGTGCTCACTGGAAGATTCAGAAGTTTGGGAATCCATCTGTAACCAGTGCCATCAGTATGTTTTGCAACAATAAGGCTGCGAAGATCTTGAGAGAGCCTCTCTGTTTTTATTCATCATGAAATGTTTCTTGTGTGGCACCTTGTAATGAGACACCTTTTTATAGGTCATCAGTTGGGACTGAACCAGCTGATATTAATGTGCACTGACAAGGGGCAGGACTGCTTTGTAATTACTGATAGATTTTAGCTGTTGTCTTGGCTTTCTGTGTCTTTTTGCACCTCCCTTTCTTCATGTGTTTAATATTTTTCCCCTGCCATTCCACATTATTAGACATAACTTAATTTCTGTACTTATTTGTTTTGGTTTCTTTACTTGTGTTGTGTAAGTGTAGGAACACGGACCCACAACAGGGGTGCGCAAATGAACGGACAAGTGGAGAAAGTCAAATAACAAAGCTTTACTGTTGTGAATACGCACAACAAACACAACAGATTACAATTGTGGTTATAACCAATTCCAATGGTGTCGTGTGGGCAGGCTCGACGATAGGAGACGTCTGTCCGAGTCGAACCGGAACCACCCGATTTCCTCCGCCACCGAACCCTGGGAATACTGGAGCCGCCAAGTCCCGAACTCCCAGGTGGCCACTGCCTCCGCTCGTCGGATCCGGTACTGCTGGCGAGGAACAGAAACAGTCAGATGTGGGTGCGGCTGCACCCAGCAACACGTAGGGTGGAAACACCACCTCCACCTCTAATCAACAACAACACTGTAGTGCAGGAATGCAAGTACTTATCCCAAAATACAGTCTCCTGCTGTTCTTCTCTCTTTCTGTGCAAAGGCAAAAGTATTCAATAGTCAGAAGACAATTCGTTGGGCTGGATACGTTACCTCCTTGGTAGAGCGATATCTCGGCAATGAGGTGGAGATGCCGTCCAGCTGATATACCCCTCTGCTGATGGATGTCAGCTGTCTCGGTTGATAGGTGACAGCTGTCACCTTGGCTGCTCCTGTGAGGCGGCAGCGCCCTCTGGTGCCTGGAGCCCGCACTCCAGGCAGGGCACCCTCTGGTGGTGGTGGGCCAGCAGTACCTCCTCTTCAGCGGCCCACACAACAACTTGTGTGTATTACTTGGATTGTAACTGACATCCGGTTAAAATTTCATGTCAATAGGACCTTTAGAAATATATTTACTGATGACATGTTCAGTACTTATGTTATCCGGTGTATGACCAATACAAGTAACTGCTATGGCAGAGCAGATGGTACAATTTTAAATGCTTGATCACAAAAAAGACATGCTTTAAGAGTTTCATTCAAATAATGAAGCAAATACATCAACAAGTCCAAAGAAACTGTTCTCTCCCCTTCCTTCCCTTTTTTAAGCTTATCTACCACTCCTACTGTCATTCCCTTTTGTCTTCTAATTACTGCACTCTGCATATCTTCCACTTTTACGCCACCATCCATCATCTGTTAAAGCAGCCCTCCGTCCTCTCACACTTTAACCACATCAGTGCTTTCACAGGCAGAATTAATGCACACAAACCAAAACACACAGAAAAACAGACACAGCAGAACTCTGATATTCTTAACGGTTTGAGGCTCCTGTTTTTTTTTTTTTGTTTTTTTTTTTAGCTTTTTAATCTGATCTGATTTCATTTACACAATGAATGAAAAGTGTTGTTATGCTGTTCTATTTAGCTGTTTGGACTCTAAATTAGATTGACCTCTGCAGTTAGAAAACATGCCATTTCTCTGCTTTACATTAATTAGCCTGAGATAATCTGAAATCTAGCATCATGTTGAGCAGGACCTAGAACAAAAATGTCTAGAAAATAAGGCTTTAAAACTGTTTACAACACTAGGAACCAGTAGACATAGGCATGAAGACAGTATGGGCTATGCAGTGGTGGGCACAGTTCCTCTAATCTGCTAATTATCAAAGCTAATGTTTTCATTATCGGATTAGCTTTTCAGATAACTTTTAAAACCATCGGCGGACCAATTATCTTCCGATAAATTTTGTTCCAAAAATGATGGTGCATGATTGGCGCAGGCGTCATGAATAAAGCTTTAACAGTTAAAAACATTTGTGAAGTTTGATATCAAAGATTTTAGTGCTTATCTGTTAAATGTTCTGTAGCAGATGTACAGTTCTATTCTCTGCAAACAGAGCAGAGCTGATTTCAGGAGAAACCGCTCTATCCTCTGCAGTCAAAGGAGAACTGATCACAGAAGAAAACAAGAAGAAAAAAAAAGATAATTTCTTTTGACACCATACTAACTTGCTGGCAATATCACCCAAGTCATCCAGAGGCATACAGTTTTAACTTATGGTTAAAATTTTACCCAAACTAATTTCGGACATGTTATTTAAATTAATGTCACGTCTGAAATTTTATCAAGTGAAAATATCAGCTATATGTTTTAGTTTTAAAGTATTGCACTAATTTTGAAGGTTTTAGTGTGGACATGCCTCGGCAGTGCCAGTGCATTACGGATAAACGTTCACAACAGGAGATGCTCTGATCAGGCTCCACACGGACAACAGCATTAAACCCTTTGTATACTGTGCCTACCACTCTCGTGAATATATTCTCTGGGTTGTTATTGTGTTTGTTTTATGTAAAAATGCCAGAAGAAGCTCAGGTTGCTTCTGCATTATTTTCTATTGGAATCACTGTGAGCTGCGGTCGTTTCCTGTTTGCTCTTTAACATCGTGCTTATTGTCCTTTACAACACTTTTTGTTGTCTTTGTTCCAGAGTACTATATATAAGATGTCTGAAATTCAGTTTGTGTTTATTAAATTCCACGGGACTAAACGTAGCAGACAGATTATTTATTTGGAATATTTGTTTTGGAAGGTTTTCACAGTCTCTACTGTCATCTACTGGCCAGTAGTGTTCATGGCAGTATTCAACCTATGTATTGAGATATTCCATTATCGTTTGCACGCCACAGAGTTGTTGCAGCTGATGAAAAAAAATGTACATTTTGGTTGTATAATGTTCATTTACAATTGTCATTGTGGATTCTCTCTCTGCTGTTTAAACCGCAGCAACTCTCTGGCACAGAAAGGATTATGGGTTAGGGTCTGAGCGTCTGGGCGCCAGTAGATGGCAGTGTTCTCTGCATTTTGACCCCGGTTATATCAGATGGTTGTCTAATCACAACTTAACTTTTGGCTTTTGCAAATGGCTTTTTTTTTTATATATGAATAAAATGTCATATTTTACAAAAGCACATTTATA
This sequence comes from Thalassophryne amazonica, assembly GCF_902500255.1. Lineage (NCBI taxonomy): Eukaryota > Metazoa > Chordata > Actinopteri > Batrachoidiformes > Batrachoididae > Thalassophryne > Thalassophryne amazonica. The sequence continues at coordinate 17,419,458 of NC_047123.1, read as the reverse complement.
TATAAACACCAACACACACGTCACATTAACATGTTGGTTTTTACATAGAATGAATGAGTCAACCAATCAGTGTTAACGGAGGCTCATTTTACCCATAATCCCTTTGGCATCTATGTGTTTGTTACAAAACTTCAAAATTAGTGCATTATGTAAAATTAAAAGATACAAGGTCTGTCCGTAAAGTATCGTACCTTTTTATTTTTTTCAAAAACTATATGGATTTCATTCATATGTTTTTACGTCAGACATGCTTGAACCCTTGTGCGCATGCGTGAGTTTTTTCACGCCTGTCGGTGACGTCATTCGCCTGTGAGCACGCCTTGTGGAAGGAGTGGTCCCGCCCCCTCGTCGGATTTTCATTGTCTGGAAATGGAGACAAAGGAACACCTCCGTTTCGGAGTGTTAGAGGACAAGTTGGGACATGTCTATCTCGGCTTTCAGTGCTTACCAGTCGAGTGAGTATAAAAGAACTTGTGGAGAGCTGGACATGTCCCAACTTGTCCTCTAACACTCCGAAATGGAGGTGTTCCTTTGTCTCGCTTCATCAGCGAATCGGTCGTGACGCGCGAAGCCTCCGCGCGGCTTTCCATGACAAAATCTCTTGTTAAAAGTGAAATCTGCTGGAAAATGGCTGATGTCCAGGTCTTGTGATAACCAGAGAAAGAGCACACGACGGTCTCGTATCCACAGAGCCATCAGCTTAGAAATGATCCAGTGGTTTGTGCCGCATCGTCGCAGCTCGCAGCGCGGCGCACCGACCATCCTTTAAAGGGGTCCTTAAACCTGTAGTTAAAGTCCTTATTCTCTGTGAAGCCCGTAAAATTTTCACTGAAAGCCAGATAAATTTTTCGAATGGTTTCCAGGTGCCAGTCTCTAACAGCTTCTGAAAAAATTCTGATGGAAAAAAAGTCCTTTTCATTCCGCCATTTCCAGACAATGAAAATCCGACGAGGGGGCGGGACCACTCCTTCCACAAGGCGTGCTCACAGGCAAATGACGTCACCGACAGGCGTGGAAAAACTCACGCATGCGCACGAGGGTTCAAGCATGTCTGACGTAAAAACATATGAATGAAATCCATATAGTTTTTGAAAAAAATAAAAAGGTACGATACTTTACGGACAGACCTCGTATGTATTATATTTTAACTTTGCACAAATGACAAAATTGTTATTAATGGAGTTATTCTACCCGGATTAATTTGATTTATAAATCAAAACCATAAGTCAAGACCTTGACCCCAATTACTGAGTTCAATAGGGCAATTGCAGACTCCACCGATGTGTGTGCCACAATTTTTGCAAAAACACCTTTAAAAACACATGAATAAATAAATAAATAAATAACTTAAATTTTGGGAACTGACTGCAATGACATTGACCCCAAAGAGGAAGAAGACGATGAAGAAGATGACGATGATGACAGTGTGATCAAGATGGCGCCAGTGTTTGGCTTCGCCGTCGCTGCTGTCCGCGTACCCGTTGTGTGTGTGTGTGTTGTTGATTGTCATCCTGCTGGTCTACGATGGTCTTGCTGCTCGCTGTGTGTATGACTGTCAGGCTCTGCCCAATATCTGAGCTTCTATGGAGAACTATGGGGCTTCATTCTCGTCTTCTTTTGGTGATGAGCTCTTTCGGTGGCCTCCGTTTGTGCCGTTAGCCGGTGATGCTAGCGCCAGTCAGCGCTACAGGAGCTCCCGCGGACGCAGACGAAGGCGGGGGGGAAGAGCCGGTGTGGAGGTGAGGCTGAGGCTGTTCTGGAAATGCGGAGTTGTGGGAAAATGTCGTCGATCCTGTTTGATCAACTTGCTTTCTCCGGACATGTGGATGTACGGCCCATCTCCCTCGCTGGATCATCACCGGTGGCCCTGCTGTCTCCGTCAGGTGTTTCCTGATTTTCCCGTGGCTGTGGTGGCCCCCCCGCTGGCGTGTGAAACCCGCAGGCAAAGTGGTTCGTCTCCGCGGGTCCTGTGTGCCTTCCCCCAGCAGTCTGCTGTGGAGAATCCAGCTGCAGCTCCTCTCAGGATGGCGCTGTTAAATGCACGCTCCGTTGCTAACAAGACTTTCATTTTGAATGATTATATTCGCTCCAAGGACCTGGAATTTTTATTTCTAACTGAAACCTGGCAGAGGGAGATGGAACACGCCCCCCTCATTGAACTCTGTCCCAAAAATTTCCGATTCTTCAGCTCGCCGCGTTTGTGTGGACGTGGTGGAGGACTTGCTGCGGTCTGTAGGACCAGCTTTTAATTGTTGGTGATTTTATTTTCCATGTTGATGATGCTTCTGATAAATCTGCTGCTAAATTCATCAGTCTGATGGAATCTTTCAACTTGATCCAACACGTGTCTGGCCCCACACACAGCAAAGGTCATGTTTTAGATCTTGTTTTTACTCTGGGTCTTAATATTGAGTCTATTTATTCTGAGGATATTTTTATTTCTGATCATGTTTGTATTCTTTTTAATTTGTCTCTTAATCTGGATTGTCCGTCTGCTCCTCCTGTGATCTGCTCTCGCATTTTTAATCATTTTACTGCAGATGTATTTTCTGCTGCTTTTAACCTTGATGAGTTGTTTAGTTCAGATGATGTTGATATTTTAGTTAATTCTTTTAATCATCATTGTCTCTCAATTTTGGACAGAGTGGCTCCTTTTAAAACCTGGATGAATGACAGTATTCGTAGTGTTAAGAGATCATGTCGGAAAGTGGAGCGGTTGTGGAAATCTACAAAGCTCCAGGTCCACCTCCTTCATTTAAAGGAACTTTTAATCTCTTTTAATAATATGGTGAAAGATGCGAGGGCTGCTTATTTTTCCCACTTTAATTTCTAACAGCCGACGGAATCCAAAAATTTTGTTTGACACAATCAGAGACATTGTTACACCTGCATCTCCTGCTGCTATCATTCAGTCAAATGAAGACTGTGACAATTTTTTTGTCCTTTTTTATCAGCACAATTCGTGATATCAGGGCAAATATTAATCCCTCTCTTTCTTCTTCTGTCCCCTCTCTTACCCGGCCATCAGTTCTGGATAGTTTTAAACCTATATCACTGAAAGAGCTCACTGGTCTGGTGGACAGATTGAAACCTTCCTCCTGCCCAGTTGATATCGTCCCTACCTCCTTTTTTAAAAAGGTCTTCCATTCTATTGGCCCGGTTGTCTTATTGATAATAAATAGATCACTGCTTTCCGGCTAGAGAAAGTGGTGGCCAAACAGCTTAATGAGGTTTTAGCTGAACATAATATTCTTGATAAATTCCAGTCTGGGTTCCGCCACTTGCACTCTACAGAAACTGCCCTTCTCAGAGTTTCAAATGATATTTTAATGCGCAGAGATGCAGGTGAATATTCTGTGCTTGTCCTTTTGGATCTCTCTGCAGCTTTTGACACGGTGGATCATGGAGTCTTAGTTGAGAGACTAAGGACTTGGGTGGGCATTTCTGGGTCTGCTCTGGACTGGTTTTTGTCTTATCTTTCACACAGGACTTTCGCTGTTGCTGCTGGTAAATTTATGTCCTCCTCTGCCATGCTATCCTGTGGTGTGCCTCAGGGTTCTGTTCTGGGACCTATATTGTTTGCTCTATATTTGCTTCCACTTGGTCATGTCGAGTAGTTTTAAAGATGTCTCCTACCACTGTTATGCGGATGACATCCAGCTGTACATCTCATTCACTCCTCAAACGGTCTCTAGGGTATCTGCTCTTCAGAACTGTGTTGAGGTTATTGGTGACGGGATGGCGGCCAACTATTTGTCCTTAAATATAGCAAAGACTGAGGTCCTTGTTTGTGCCCCTGATGAGTTTGTTCCCACTGTGGTTGGGAATCTTGGTTCTCTGGCCCCTTTTGTTCGCTCAGCAGTGAGGAACTTGGGTGTTACGTTCGATCACTCCCTCAATTTTGATGCGTATGTTACCCGCCTGGCACAGTCTTGTTTTTTCCATTTGCGCAATATTGCCCGTCTGCGCAGCATTGTGTCTCGGGCAGAGATGGAGATGATCATTCATGCATTTGTGTCATCACGTTTGGATTACTGTATCTCTCTATTTTTTAGCCTTAGCAAGTCCTCTTTGGACCGCTTACAAACGGCTCAGAATGCGGCTGCGAGGCTGCTGACAAGGTCATCAAAGAGATCACATATAACCCCAATCCTCTCCTCCTTGCACTGGCTCCCCATCCATTTCAGACTCCAATTTAAAATTCTAGTACTGACTTTGAGAGCTCTGCATGGTCAAATGCCATCTTATATCACCGAGCTATTACATCCATATGTGACAAGTAGGTCTCTGAGGTCTTCGGACCTGGGCCTTTTGGTTGTGCCTAGGACAAGAATGAAAACCGGGGGAGACTGTGCTTTCGAGGTGGTGGCACCTAAAATGTGGAATGCATTGCCTTTGGACCTACGCTCCGTGGACTCTGTTGAAACATTTAAAGTGAAGCTAAAGACCCTTTTGTATAGGCTGGCTTTTACCTAGTTTTTATGGTTTTATGTTTCTGCTGTTTTTAATTTCTCTGTTCTTATGTGAAGCACTTTGTGATTTCTATCTTGAAAGGTGCTATATAAATAAACCTTACTTACTTACTTACTTACTTACTTACAGTGACGATGAAGAAGTCATTGTACATATATACATACGTACAATGAAATTTGTCCTCTGCATTTAACCCATCCTAATTATAGTTAGACACAATCCAACCACTAGAAGCAGTGGGCTGCCAAACTCCGGTGCCTAGGGATGACTGGCTGAGTCAGGTGTCATCGCTGCACAAATTGGAGGCAATACACGACAACAGTATAAATGCACATTCCTCAATCTGATCTCTACTACATTACATTGACTGACATGGCGTGGCTGTGTCATGCGCAAGTGCGCTAGTGTGTGCAAACACTGGCCTCAAGCTTTCCAGAACGTGATTTTTTATCTCTGCTGAGGGAACACAAGCTGTGATGGGAGAACTTGAATCAGATTTCTGCACCATTACTGACTTTTTGGTAGTGAGACCATAATGTGCAAGTGGTCTCCAGCTGTCTCATGGGATAGCATACACTATGCTATCCCATGAGACAGCTGGAGCCTGAGAACCAAAGAACAACTCTCCTTATAAATGTGTCTATTTATACACATTTCTTAAAACATTTGGGGTGTATCTGAAAAAAAAAAAAAAGAAAGAAAAAACGCATTTCAGAATAAAGTTCCTTAACTGCTCCAGTGACAAACTTACTAATTATGCCAAGACAGAAGTTGTTAATCAGCGTTCCATCTAAGGATCCAATCTAGTCATTAAAGTGTCGATCTCTTGGTGGAAAAGCTAATTAGTATTCGAAATGGTTGGAGAGCAACGTGTTCGAGACCTCTTACACAAGATTTCATCAGTTCTCCGATACTGCGGTGAGTTCACAGAGGGATAATTGTATCAGACCTCCCCTCGCCCTCCGCTCAGTCTTGATTTTGGATGAAGGTGAAACCCAGAGAGGCTTCACCTTTTGGCCGCCGGAGGCCGAGCAGCTGGCTTGAGTTTGTGTGCGACAGCCCAAAGAATGCAAGGTAAAGAAATCCTATTAGAGACACAAATCTCCAGACAGTTGTGCAATAATCTGGTGTTTGGTTTCTTCTGGAGCATCGTTGCGTTTTGTGAGTTTAATGTGTGTCTAAGATGACAGCAGATGTCCTTGACTGTGTTTGAAGTCCTATAAAGAATTAATGCAGCTCCTATGTACATCACACCATATAAAGAACATTGTGAAGTGTGTTGCCGTGTATAAATTACAGTAGTGTTCAGAATAATAGTAGTGCTATGTGACAAAAAGATTAATCCAGGTTTTGAGTATATTTCTTATTGTTACATGGGAAACAAGGTACCAGTAGATTCAGTAGATTCTCACAAATCCAACAAGACCAAGCATTCATGACCAATCAACTTTTTAATCAAACTACGCTGTTCTTCTTAACAATGTCTTGAATGTCCCATTTTCCTCAGGCTTTCAAAGAGAAAAGCATGTTCAACAGGTGCTGGCTTCATCCTTAAATAGGGGACACCTGATTCACACGTTTGTTCGACAAAATTGATAAACTCACTGACTGAATGCCACACTACTATTATTGTGAACACCCCCTTTTCTACTTTTTTTTACTAATAGCCCAATTTCATAGCCTTAAGAGTGTGCATATCATGAATGCTTGGTCTTGTTGGATTTGTGAGAATCTACTGAATCTACTGGTACCTTGTTTCCCATGTAACAATAAGAAATATACTCAAAACCTGGATTAATCTTTTTAGTCACACAGCACTACTATTATTCTGAACACTACTGTATAATAACCCAAACACATTCTGAATACACAAAATACAGTTATTACATGAGCTAAGAAGGCAACATTTTTAGCCAAATGTTGATCAAGGCCAAATCGGCCTTGAAAACAGTTTTTCCTGACTCGGGATCCATTTTTTAGTCTGTTTCATCAGGTGGAAAACAAACAGCATGTAAGTACTACAACTGTTCCTAATTTTCCATAATTCTTCCAGTATCCAATAACTAACCACCAGTTGGCAGATATGTCAATGGGATATTACATAAGAAAATCAAAGTTGCTTTTCAATTGATGTGGTGCATCAAAGATCACCACAAATTAATCAGTTCCTCGTCATTATATGCTCTCCTTAACTGTGAAATGACAAGATGACAGCTTTTTTTGTTTCCGAGTTATTGTCTACACATGCTGGCTGGATAGACTACCTCACACACTTGCCCACTCATCTCCTATTTTCGATGTTCAGGCTCTGCATTGTTAACAGCACAGGGAATATTTCTGTAATTACTGCTGGTAACTTGTCAGTCTGTCATGTTGCTGTGGCAGAATTTTGCTTCACTGGTCTTTGCTTTGATTCAGCCACTCTGGAGGGTTTTCTCATGTGACTTGCCTGTTTGAGGTCAGGCTGCAGCATCCAAGCTTGTTTAAAGTCTGGAATTTGACAAGCACTCGCCAAAGAGTTTTTTCTTCTTCTTCATCTTTTGAGTTACCTGCTCTTGTGCTTCTACTGCGTGATCCAGCTCTTCATGAATTTCAGATGTCAAATTGAAGAGGAGATATTCTCATTCAGGACTTTTATTGAAGAGGTCAGAGTTCATGGCTCAGTCAATTATCACAAGCCAACCTGAAGTGGAAAAGTGTTGTCAGTTTTATGTCAGACTAACAGGTGCAAAATTACAGACATTTACAATAAACACCAACCCCAACATGCACCTGTCAAAAATTAAAATGTGAATAGGCTTTTAACTGAGTAATATGGACAGGGACCAAGTGGAAGAGCCACTGTGCAACACTGAAGGCAAAATATTTTCAAAATGCATGTAGGTGAAAAGGTTTTATTTCAGTTTTTATTTTATGCAAAAACATTTTAATCTCATCTTTTTCCGTAAACAATAATACATGTCGATATGGTCTTCATCAAGTATATTAGAACACTGATGCCATCTCATCGTCGTCTTGTTTTAATCATGAAAAAACTGGTCATTGACGAATAAATTTTCTCTCATGTCGTCTGACAAAATTAACACTAGTTTCCAGGCTAATGTTAGCCTGTTAGCATTGTGTTATGCAACACTAGTGAGTTTTCATGTTAACATTAGCCCATTAGCATCATGTTGTGTGACACGAGTGAGTTTTCATGCACGTTAGCGTCATGTTATGTGATGCTAGCAAAATTTTGAGACATGTGAATAATTAAATCTATCATAAAGGTGCTCCCATCTGCAGTCAGGTCACCATATCTTTTAAAGCACATTACAAAACCCGTTATGGTCCTGTCACACCTTGACGATTTAACCAGCATATACTGACAGCCTCGTTTCCACTGAGTGGTTAGGGTCGTTACTGTGCAGTATTATAAGTGTCGGAACAGCTAAATCTGGCTTGGTTTGCATTTCCACCATAGGCAGAACCCTGTGTTTGGCAGGTAGAACACTTAAATAATGATGAGCACGTCATCTAGCATACGCACGGTGTTGCATGGCATCTCTGCTCCACACGGAGGCAAAACAGAGTCATTTTAACATTATTTTATTTTATTTGTTTACTTTTTCTTTGTGGATCATGGGATTTAATTTATCGTGTGCAGACAGAATCGACTGATGTCTGAGGTAAATGCTGAGACATTAATGAATGACTTAATTGCATGACTTATGTCCTGCATGTGTGGGACATATGAGTGGTACGCTGGCATACATTGAAAATTTTAAGCATGTCCAAAACTTTTCGAGGTGCTCTGCGTATTACAAGGTATATCAGCATGCTCTTAACTCTCTTGGGCCGACCAAGCTTTACTAAATTCTAAATAACTTTTTAATGATATGAGATAGAAACTAACTTTTGTTTTCGCTGAAAAGTTAACTCTGCAGACTTTCGATCCACCGTCGGCCATCTTTGTACTCCTCATAGAAGCTGTGTGATGATGTGCGGAATGTGAGTGTCCAATCGGAATTGGTTCACCGTCACATGGTTTTCCAAAATCCAATCGTGGGGCAGATTTGCCTCATGTGATAAACCAAAGATCGTTTTCAGGAGTGATATCTCACTAGGTGGCCCATTTGAATAAATCAAATCAAAACAAATCAATTTTATTTATATAGTGCCAAATCACAACAAACAGTCGTCCCAAGATGCTTTATACTGTAAGGCAAAAGCCATACAATAATTACAGAAAAACCCCAATGGTCAAAACGACCCCCTATGAGCAAGCACTTGGCGACAGTGGGAAGGAAAACTCCCTTTTAACAGGAAGAAACCTCCAGCAGAACCAGGCTCAGGGAGGGGCAGTCTTCTGCTGGGTCTGGTTGGGGCTGAGGGGAGAGAATCAGGAAAAAGACATGCTGTGGAAGAGAGCAGAGATCAATCACCAATGTTTAAAAGCAGAGTGGTGCATACAGAGCAAAAAGAGGTGAATAAAAAGAAACAGTGGGTGCATCATGGGAACCCCCCAGCAGTCTAAGTCTATAGCAGCATAATTAAGGGATGGTTCAGGGTCACCTGATCCAGCCCTAACTATAAGCTTTTTCAAAAAAGAAAGTTTTAAGCTTAATCTTAAAAGTAGAGAGGGTGTCTGTCTCCCTGATCTGAATTGGGAGCTGGTTCCACAGGAGAGGAGCCTGAAAGCTGAAGGCTCTGCCTCCCATTCTACTCTTACAAACCCTAGGAACTACAAGTAAGCCCGCAGTCTGAGAGCGAAGCGCTCTATTGGGGTGATATGGTACTATGAGGTCCCTAAGATAAGATGGGACCTGATTATTCAAAACCTTATAAGTAAGAAGAAGAATTTTAAATTCTATTCTAGAATTAACAGGAAGCCAATGAAGAGAGGCCAATATGGGTGAAATATGCTCTCTCCTTCTAGTCCCTGTCAGTACTCTAGCTGCAGCATTTTGAATTAACTGAAGGCTTTTCAGGGAACTTTTAGGACAACCTGATAATAATGAATTACAGTAGTCCAGCCTAGAGGAAATAAATGCATGAATTAGCTTTTCAGCATCACTCTGAGACAAGACCTTTCTAATTTTAGAGATATTGTGCAAATGCAAAAAAGCAGTCCTACATATTTGCTTAATATGCGCATCGAAGGACATATCCTGATCAAAAATGACTCCAAGATTTCTCACAGTATTACTGGAGGTCAGGGTAATGCCATCCAGAGTAAGGATCTGGTTAGACACCATGTTTCTAAGATTTGTGGGGCCAAGTACAATAACTTCAGTTTTATCTGAATTTAAAAGCAGGAAATTAGAGGTCATCCATGTCTTTATGTCTGTAAGACAATCCTGCGGTTTAACTAATTGGTGTGTGTCCTCTGGCTTCATGGATAGATAAAGCTGGGTATCATCTGCGTAACAATGAAAATTTAAGCAATGCTTTCTAATAATACTGCCTAAGGGAAGCATGTATAAAGTGAATAAAATCTGTCCTAGCACAGAACCTTGTGGAACTCCACAATTAACCTTAGTCCGTGAAGAAGACTCCCCATTTACATGAACAAATTGTAATCTATTAGATAAATATGATTCAAACCACCGCAGTGCAGTGCCTTTAATACCTATGGTATGCTCTAATCTCTGTAATAAAATTTTATGGTCAACAGTATCAAAAGCTGCACTGAGGTCTAAGAGGACAAGCACAGAGATGAGTCCACTGTCTGAGGCCATAAGAAGATCATTTTTAACCTTAACTAATGCTGTTTCTGTACTATGATGAATTCTGAAACCTGACTGAAACTCTTCAAATAGACCATTCCTCTGCAGATGATCAGTTAGCTGTTTTACAACTACCCTTTCAAGAATTTTTGAGAGAAAAGGAAGGTTGGAGATTGGCCTATAATTAGCTAAGATAGCTGGGTCAAGTGATGGCTTTTTAAGTAATGGTTTAATTACTGCCACCTTAAAAGCCTGTGGTACATAGCCAACTAATAAAGATAGATTGATCATATTTAATATTGAAGCATTAATTAACGGTAGGGCTTCCTTGAGCAGCCTGGTAGGAATGGGGTCTAATAGACATGTTGATGGTTTGGATGAAGTAACTAATGAAAGTAACTCAGACAGAACAATCGGAGAGAAAGAGTCTAACCAAATACCAGCATTACTGAAAGCAGTCGAACATAAAGATATGTCTTTGGGATGGTTATGAATAATTTTTTCTCTAATAGTTAAAATTTTCCCCCTAGCCCCCTAACTCCTCAAATGCGTCCTGCGCCATTACGCACAGCGAAAGTGAAAGCAGATGGAGAGCCTCGCATGACAATCTCACTATCTAACATCAGGAATGCTCCACTAGTTTGCATTTGAATGTTACTGGATTACTCTGTAGCTCTCTCTTTCTGGCGTAAAGCACTGTTTACCATATCAATGGGGTGAGGGAGAGGGGCCGCTCCTCAGACTGGAGCCAAAGTGTGAAATGAAAGCTGCTTGCAGAGTCAGACAGAAGACTCCAAAACACAGTAGAAATAGAAATTTGTGATGTGACCTTTGTGTAATAGGAGACAGAAATGGCTTTGAGTTGAAGACAAACAAACACATAGACCATTTTGTATATATTGTTCAAAATGTGCATTTGTGTTTATTGTTTGAACTTTTTTTTGTTGTAGTCTTTCACACAAGACCTCAAATTACCTTTATAAAGTGTCAAAACAGTTGTTTATTATAGTTTGCTGTGTGTTTTGAATAAATGTGTGTGGAAAATTATTTTCCGCTTTAGTTTTTCCTTTGTTATTTATGATTGTAAACCTTTATTAAACTTACAAAACACAACAAAAGCATATATATTATAAAAGAACAGGTTGTCCTGAAAAAAGAGACATAAAACTTGATTGTGGGATGCAGGGAGAGTTGTTCACAGCAATAATAAAACATTTATTTCAGGCGAGTGAACTGTCCAAAAAATGCCCTCGGACCCCAGAGGCTTAACTTACCCATAACATATTAGACATATGTCAAGGTGTTACAGGGGTACTACTCACAATGGAGGCACTCACCTGCTAACATTATCCCATTACCATTATGCTATGTCATGCTAGTGAGTCTTGATGCTAACATTAGCCCACTGGCATCGTATTATGTGACACTAGTGAGTTTTTGTACTAATATTAGGCTGTTAGCATCATGTTTCGTGATGTTAGCAAGATTTCAAGATGTGAATGATTAAATCACTGCTTTAAGGCAGTCCTCTGAGCTGTCAGGTCCTCAGCAACCACATTTTTAAAGCACATTATAAATCCCGTTGCTCACAATCGAGGTGCTCCGCTCACGCTAACGTGTCAGCGACTTAACATCGCATATAACACCAAGTCATTTCTACAACATATCATATCAAGGCTACATCTGGGATAGGCTCCACCTCCTTATGACCTTTAGTTGGAGTAAGCAGGTATAGAAAATGGATGGATATATCAAGGCTGTGGCCCAATTCGACAGCTGCGCGGTTTGTAAGTCATTTACGTCCCCTTTCAAAGGCGGCTTGTGAGGTGGCCGATGATTAGAGTCTTATTTCCCCTGCAAATGAAGGATTCAGTGGATGGATCCTTCACAGCTCAAACAATCCCATGAATCACTTTATGTTCATGTTTTCACTGTTTTTGATTTATTGTGTTGACAATGTTGAGGGTTGGATGCATCTGTCTGTCCATCTGTTCATCTGTGTGTTCACTCATTACATTTCATCAGGTGCAGGCATTGGCTGTTCCAAAGTTGAGGAATAAACTTGAGGTCACTGAATAAATTAAGTTCAAAATCTGCTGTCCAACCTCAGTAGTCCCCGGGGACCAAGTCTTTCGTGATTTTTATTGTTTGCGGCTGTTGCCACAGTAGCACTTAAATTTTTGACAAGATGTTCAATTTGAGTCAACAGAAACTTGCACTATACAACGAGGTCAGCCTGTGTCGCTTTCCTGAAAGACACTCGTAGCCTCAAATGTCCTCATACCTCTATCGGTTGGTACAGCTTACTCTTAATTAAACCATGCCAGGCTCCTTCACATTTTGCTCCATTCCCCAGTTGCTGCCCTCATACCTCCAGCAACATTGCCGAACACCTGTCCAATCAACGTGAGCAGGTAATGAGGTTTTGGAGGTTTGTGCCATGGGGAGGGGGGGTCCTGAACGGCATGTTCCCCTGACTGACCTGCAACCAGGCCGTCATAATCTCTGAAAGCTTACATTCACCTGGCACAGCGGTGCTCGCGATCCATCTCTCTCTGTCACCCCTCCACTAATCCTCTCTCTTTCCCCCTGGAACGGGTTTGCTCTAATTGCACCCCCCTCGCCCTCACCCTCTCCAACCTCAATCTCATTCCACACCTCTATTCATTTTATCCTTGCAATTCAATTCCATTTGCTATATTAGCACAGCACACAAATTGCTTATCTTGTCAAAACACGTAGAAATAAATGGGGGGGACAAAACAACAGACTGTAAATATGAACAGGGATTATAGACGGTAAGCCGTCAAATTTACTTGCAGCCAAATTTACTTTTGCAACAAAGAACTTGTATTCATGGAACCATTTGCTGCTGCAAGAGCTGATTTTGTCTCTTGGGTGTAATACACACAGCAACTTTTTACATTTAGTTTTATCAGATACGCAATCAATATGCAAATAGGCATCCGGTTCTGCCAAAAAGACTCAACGTGTGGATCTGAGTCGAGAATGATCTTGAAATAGCTCTGCCTTTCTAAGCAGAGTGCCAGACAGGCTTTTAATGCGCACTCCCCACCCCCTTCCCACGTATTTAGTGCACTCTCACCAACACAGGCGTGCACAATATGCTTCAAAACCTCAACTGTCTTCCGAATGTCAATAAAAAGGCAGTGTTTCACCGTATTCCGCCCACGTCTACATATTCATTGACAATCAGCGAGAATTGTGTCAGACGGGTAACTTTCATAAATCCACCTTTTCGACCGACAGTACGGCAAATAAACAAATAAATAGGACAAGTCAAGAAGCACTGATGCATCCGCCACACTCCGGTACCACCGTGCGGTCCCAGATGGTCATCACCCAGGTTGACAACAGACATATCCTCACTTCTGTTATGTGTCGGACGCAGGACGGAGAACCGACCAGCGTTTGAAGGACCCAGTATGAAATAAGCAGAGCACGGTACAAAAGATAACAAAATTTAATTACATAACAGTGATGTGAAGAAAGTACAAACAAATAAGTGCGCGGTCTGCGAGGTGGATTACGGTGCGCTCCCAGCTGCACAAATGGTCCGGAGCCAGAAACAGTTCGGACCCAAGGAACCCGCCGACACCCCCCAGGTGGCCGCAACAAACCAAGTCTGTGAAAGAAGAAACCATCATGTGAGTCCACACTCCACACACAGAGAGACCACTCAAAGGTGTACATAAACAGCAAACACTTCCTGGCTTAATCACTTAATCAGCTTCCCACCCTGCAGGCATGGAACACCCAGTTCACATTATCACTGCAGTGGAAGCTGAATAAACGACTAACATAACAGCTCAATATAATAAGGTGTGAGGGACACCACATTTACTGACTGTACAAATGTTAGTCACAAAACCTGACGTACCTCAGGAAGTGTGCTGACGAGCGTGAGACCTCACCCCCTCCTCTTTCACAGACCATGGCATCAAACCTGGACGTTCTCTGCATCCATAATGATAAGATGGCTCTCAAGACGACGATCTCACCCGTCTGGTCACAAGGTCGAGTCTCTGGCATATACACACTGTGTACTCCAGACTTAAATGCCACCATGCTCCAATCCGTGTAGATGCACCACAGCTGTAAGTCCTGACGAGCTGCACATGATCAGCCTCAGGTGATCAGGGTGAGGTCCTGATAACTCAGCCACACAGCCACTCAGTCCTAAACACGTGCCACCTGGAAGGAAAAACAAAAGACAGAAACAGAAGACAGCCAGGCACCCCAGCCTCACAACAACTTCTCGAAAGTACCATCCGCCTGCCATAGCCAGGTGAAACATGAGTATCCCCAAGGCCTCCTCCAGTGGCTGGAGTCCTCAGTACTGAGGCCCTGAGCAGCTGAGGGATGAATCAAGAGTCTGGCTTTGAGATTGTTTTGCATAAAGACTAAGATCCAGGCATTCAGTGAGTTTTGAACTTATTGAGATATTCGCTTATGTCTGTGGGTCCTGTTATGTGTCGGACGCAGCCCGGAGAACCGACCAGCGTTTGAAGGACCCAGTATGAAATAAGCAGAGCACGGTACAAAGGCTAACTGAATTTAATACATAACAGTGATACAAAAAATAACAAAAGAAAGTGCGGTCTGGCGTGGTGGTTTTGCGGTGCGCTCCCAGCAGCGCTAACGGTCCGGAGCCAGAACCAATTCGGACCCAAGGACCCCCCCGACACCCCCCAGGTGGCCGCGACAAACCGAGTCTGTGAAAGAAGGAATCATTATGTGAGTCCACACTCAACACACAGAGAGAACGCTCAAAGGTGCACAAACAGCAAACACTTCCTGGCTTAATTACTAATCAGCTTCCCACCCTGCAGGCATGGAACACCCAGTTCACAAAACTCCACTGCAGTGGAAGCTGATTACACGACCAACATACAGCTCAATATAATAAGGTGTGAGGGACACCACATTTACTGACTGTATAAATGTTAGTCACAAAATCTAACGTACCTCAGGAAGTGTGCTGACGAGCGTGAGACCTCACCCCCTCCTCTTTCACAGACCATGCATCAAACCTGGACGTTCTCTGCATCCACTGATGATGAGATGGCTCCCGAGACGACGATCTCACCCGTCTGGTCACAAGGTCGAGTCTCTGGCAAATACACACTGTGTACTCCAGTCTTAAATGCCACCATGTTCCAATCCATGTAGATGCACCACAGCTGTGAGTCCTGACGAGCCGCAGGTGATCAGCCTCAGGTGATCAGGGTGAGGTCCTGATAAACTCAGCTACACAGCCACTCAGTCCCAAATGCAAGCCACCTGGAAGGAAAAACAAAAGACAGGACAAAAGACAGAAACAAAAAGGCAGCCAGGCCCCCCCAGCCATACAACAGGTCCTTGGTCTTTGAGATCAAGAGATCCCTGGGAAGAACTAACATGAAGGTCTTTGTAGCAGGGATGGACCACCCCCCCCCCCCCCCCCCCCCCCCCCCAAAAAAAAACAGAAAAGATGTGAAGAAAAAATATAGTGCCTTCCAAAACTATTGGAATGCTTGGTATTTCACATATTTTAGTTTGTTTATGCCATTTCACATACACATAATGCAAAAAATTACAAAAAAATAAAAATTTCTAAAATAATCTTCCTTAAGCTCAAACTGGAAGTAAATCTCTACAATGTTATATAAATTAATTAAAAATATAAACACCAAGATGATGGGTTGCACAAGTAATGGAAAGCTTTGGTATAATACCTGTAAATAATGTTTTTTATTGCCAGTTTTCTTTAGACAAGTCAGGGGATGGATACATGAACATTTCCAAGTCACTGAATATGTCTTGGACTTATTTTACATCAATTAGGAAGAAATACAAACAGTATGGCACTCTATGGTAAATCTGTATGGGCTTTATATATCAATCAATCACTTTATTTCATCACAGACCTTATGAAGCAAAGATATTTCATGTTTTGTGCTGTCATCTTTAATTCACTGGTCAAAATATACATCTACTCCTGCATGCCCTACAACACATTCCAAAATAAACCAAAAAAATTGAGATAGGGCAGTTTATTCTCAATATAAGGATTAAATGATCACTTTTACAGCCAGTGTTTGTGAGAAGAGTCAGGGGATGGATACATGTACAGTTACAAGTTAGTGACGATGTCTATAGGACTTCATTTCTATCAATCAAACTGTATGGTAAATCTGGAGTAAGCAGTTCTGAAATACTGAGCAACTGTGCAAGAAGAGAACTCGTGAGGGAAGCCACCAAGACTCACATGACAGCTCTTAACTCTCTTTCTCATGTTTTAGAATATACAACTCTTGTGTCTTCTAAAACATGCTCATTGGATCACAGCAAAACAATAGAAACAGTTTGTGATTCAATGGTCATTAGAGGAAGGGATGAAAAAGAAATTATTGACATAGTTCATAAACTTATGGGGAAAAAAGTCAACTGATAGTGATCGTTTTGATATGTTTTTGGTTAAAAATATTATTGATTGCATTGTTTAGCTGTTAATATATATCTGCCATTAATGACTGGGAAATTTCCTTTCAACATGAAAATAGCTAAAGTGATTCCATTGTTCAAATCTGGTGACAAGCATGTTTTTTTTTTTTCCAATTATAGGCCAATCTCCATCTTACCACAATTTTCTAAAATTTTGGAAAAGGTATTTGAAATTAGGTTAAGTGATTTTTTTAACTAAACATCATATCCTTAGCAAGCACCAATGCGGTTTTAGAAAGAATCGCACTACTTCACTAGCTGTGATGGATTTCGTTGAACAAATTTCTAATGCAACTGAAAATAAGCAATATACTGTAGGGGTTTGTTTTTGTTTTTGTTTTGTTTTTTATTTACAGAAAGCATTTGATACTATAGATCATACCTTGCTACTGGACAAATTACAGAAGTATGGTATCAGGGGATTGGCACATGACTGGATAGTGATCTACTTAGACAGTATGTATCAGTGTGTCCACTTTGGTGGGACAAATTCTGAGTTTTTGAAGATTACTTATGGGGTGCCCCAGGGTTCAGTCCTTGGGCCACCGTTGTTTTTTTTTGTATATTAATGATATATGTTTGGTTTCCAAGCACGTAAGTTGTATTTTATTTGCGGATGATACGACTGTGTTTTGTAGTGGGGATCATTTGGGACAGCTCCTGGACAAGATGGAGAATGAATTACATAAATTTAAACAATGGTTTGATTTAAATAAATTATCGCTCCATTTTGGTAAAACTAAGTGTATCATATTTGGGAATAAGTCCAGGAATTTCAGCAAAAATCTATTATTACATGATATTGAAATTGTAACAGGTACAAAATTTCTTGGTGTTCATATTGATGATAGATTAATAAGCTGGAAAACACATATTAACTATGTTAAATTTAAAATGTCAAAAGCCATTGCAATTCTGCATAAAGCCCAGGACTTCCTCACCCAACATGCATTAACCACTTTATTATGTATTACTTGTTCCATATATGACATATTGTGTCGAGGTTTGGGGTAATACATACAGAACTAATACTAAACAAGTTTTTCTGTTGCAAAAGAAAACTATAAGAATTATCAGTAATAAACCATATCGAGAGCCAACAAATCCGTTATTTGCTTGTAAGCAAATTTTAAAATTCTGGAACTTGGTTGGTTATATTACAAAACAGATTATGTATAAAGTCAAAAATAAGCTTTTGCCTCTACATGTCCAGGATCAGGATTCCAGCTACAGTTTGAGAGGAACAGTATTATTTGAGAAATTGAAGATCTGTACTACTGTTAAAAGTCACTGTGTTTCCGTCAGGGGTGTTAATATTTGGAATGATTGTCCTGATAATATTAAAATACTTGGTACACTGGTTGGTTTTAAAAGGCTTTACAAAAAGAGCATATTTACCCGTTATAGGTTGAAGGATTAGGTTTACCATTTTTATCATTGTTCACTCTTGTTTGTGATTTGAAATTTCTGTGATTAAGTTAAATTGTTTATGCACTTTTTTCTTTTTTGTTTAGTTGTTATGAGCTTATATATATGTATACATTCTTTATTTTTAATGGTATAAAGCGAGGTGCTTATAAGCTTTGCTTCAGCCTTCACCCTTTCGGCCACACAGGTTTTTTTTGTACATTGTTTCTTTTATATTTTGTTATTGCCTTTGTTGTGTGCTGGATAAATAAATTCATTCATTCATCCATTAAGTAACTATAGGCTTCCCTCACTAGGCTCCTTCTTGTACTCCAAAATACAGTACTGTTTTTATTTCTTAATAATCAGTGCAAATGAAGTCAAAGACATAGTGAGTGACTTGAAAATCTTCATGTATCTCCTGTGGTGAAAGTGGGTGTAAAAGTGATTATGTGTATTAAAAATAATCCTCATATTTAGTTTAAACTGAGAAACTGTGCATAAAAACATCTGTAATTCTTAAACGTTTAATGTGATATTTTTGTTTAACGGCTTGATTTTAAACTGAAAATCGACACCGCAAACACAAATGTCGAGGCATAATAATAATAATAATAATTATTATTATTATTATTATAGTAATTAGGCCTCTGGGGTCTGAGGGCATTTTTTGGACAGTTCACTTGCCTGGCATAAATGTTTTATTATTCCTGTTAACAGCTCTCCCTGCACCCCACAATCAAGTTTTATGTCTTTTTTTTTCAGGACAACCTGTGCTTTCAGAATATATATGTTTTTGTTGTGTTATAAGTGTAATAAAAGTTTACAGTCAAAAATAGGCAAGGAAAAAATAAAGCGAAAAATAATTTTCCACACACATTTATTCAAAACACACAGCAAACTATAATAAACAACTGTTTTGACGCTTTATAAAGGTAATTTGAGGTCTTGTGTGAAAGACTGTACAACAAAAAGGTTTAAACAATAAACACAAATGCACATTTTGAACAATATATACAAAATGGTCAATGCGTTTTGTTGTCCATTGATATGGTAAACAGTGCTTTATGCAGAGTTAAGCAACAGAGTTATGTTATGTGTTGACGCGGGTTGAGGAGCGGACCTGCGTCTGACAGAACCCAGCGCTAAAAATAACCAGAAAGCGGTTCCAAAACAAAACAATTTATTTTTTACCCTCTTTGGTGCATAATAATGTGTACAAACTAAACAGCGTCTTTCTGGTGGAGTGACTGTTGGCACGCTCTCCAGCGCCCGTAAGGATCTAAGCCCGGCGCTCCTGGACCCACTACCACCGCCAAACACTCCCCAGGTGGACACGACAAACTGACTCTCTGTGAAGCAAAGAAGAGGTGAGGTAAGTCAGCAGTTACAACATCTTTCAAAAGACACACGCTATCAGCAACACATTCAGGTCTATATCTTTTTTAACTTTATGCAAATGAGCAGCTTCTCACAACAGGTGGAGGATCACTTATCCGCACGCCACAGCAGTGAGAAGCAAGCTGCACAATTCTCATCTCAATTCAAGTATACTGTGTAACAAAACACCAAGTTACTATCAACAATTAGTCAAACACTTAATCACCTTTAATGTGTGCTGACAGCATGTGTCCTCACCCTTCCCTGCTTCACGGGCTCAATGTGTCAAACCCAGGCGCGGTCCTCAGCGTCTCACAAACGAACATCACAAGGTCGAGTTCCCGGCAGTTCTGCTTGAATCACACATGACTTAAATGCAGAACGCCATCCAATTATCTGCTTCAGCTGAAAGTCTTTAAGGTTGCATGTGAGCACCAGTCACAGGTGCTACACATGATGTTGATGAGGGTGAGGACTCTTCAGCCAGCACCTTCTCCACAGACAAATCAGTTTCCATGCCACCTGAAGAGCAAAGAAAAGAAAAGAACACCAAAATAT